>NC_061120.1:89090312-89425864 GCF_002878395.1 Capsicum annuum | reverse complement strand
CCCCCCCCCCCCCCCCCCCAAAAAAAAAAAACAAAACTTGAAGCATGAGATTTTTCTTTTTATATGTTTTGAACATTTTCTTTCTTTCTTTTAGTTGATACATGGTTATGAGGTGTGAGGATGGTTGGCGCAATCCTCGATGCATCAGGAATGATTTGGGAGAGTTTGAGACTCTTAAGGAGAATAAAATGACAACAAAACAAATAAATATAAGAAAAAAATAATATGCATGTGTAGCCATTTTATTTCACCATAAAATTACCAAAATGGCGTTGGGGTATAAAAAATAGGTAATTTAATAAAGAACAAAAAGATATTTATAAAAAAGTACTACCATGTATAATCCAATTACAAATGTCTAAAAAAAAATATTATTAAAATAATACATGGGGACAAAACTAATAAATATAAGAAAAAATAATATGCATGTCTACCCATTTTATTGCACCATAAAAATAAGGATAAAACTACTAATTTGTCTTTTGTGGAACTACCAAACCTTTACTTATATATTCAATTTTTTTTTTACTAATACTATTATTATTATTATTATTATTATTATTATTATTATTATTATTATTATTTGATACAAATCAGTCCACCAAGATGCCAAAACAGTCCACAAAACGTGAGAAGACAAGCAATACAAAGGGATACAAGATGACAAACACAAAAACACACGGATTTGTAAAATAATGAAAGGATAGATAGTGAGACCAAGATTATTACAAGATTAAGAACCAAGTATATTTCAACATTAATCCCTAATGAATGTAATAATCAAAACCACACTCTTACGGTGACCGCTAAGGTAATCGACTAACCTCAAGATCCACCGTTTCCAACCAAAGAACAATATTGGCTTTTCCAAGCCCTATACTAAGGATGACTTTTCCAAGTCCTAACTAAGACTATACTAAGGTGGTCTACTCTCAAGAGAGAGGATTTCAAGTGTTTCCATCTTTCATTTTTCATAAACAACTAGCAAATGAACTAATAGAACCTATTTATAGTCTAACTTATTATATAACAAAATAACCACAATACCCTTAATGAAAAAGGGTGGTCATGGAGTGTTACTTGTACAAGGCTAAGTAACCAAAATGTCCTTAATGAAGTCCCAAAATCGTGAGTCCTCAATCTTCAATGCTCTAAGCAATCTTTCACACATGGGATTGCTCTTTAGTGTACTCAAATCGGACCCTCCATGCAGGATCCCGTTTCCTTAATGCAACCAAAGCTTGATGCCCCACGTACTGAATTTGAATGATGTCATTGAAAGCTAAGACGGTCATTTGAATCTATCATCCTCACCTTCTTGAAAAGGATTCGACCTCGAATCCAAACCTTGCAAAACCAAAGAATGGATACACAAATACAAACTCCTCATGGCATAAGGGTTAGGGTAAGCACGACAAATCACCTCAACATGCCAAGGTTGCACATATTTAGAATATAACCAAGGTTCCTTTGAATGAAATATTAAAAACTCAATGAAAAATGGACGAAGGATTTGGTTATGGGATTCACCAAGAATGACACTTTGCTTGACATGTAGACCATGCAACAAGTTGGGTACACCAACATCACCATTTCCATATTTAGCACCGGGGTCAAACGGGAAGAGTGGCCATTGACACGGGTCTAGATAACACTCTCCTTTCCCGTGGTCTCCACCCAAACTAAATGACATACTCTGTACAATAACATACATATCATCAAAAGAAAATAGAGAGCAGAGAAAAGTATCACTCAAGTCGACTTCTACTAAGGTGCCCTCATGTGTGTACTCACTACTAGTTTCCCAATCATCACCATGAGAACTCTTAACAATAAAATCACACAAAGTAGAAGAAAGAGTAACTTCCAAGACTTCACATTCTTTACCCTTAAGATTACCCTCATCTTCCAAGAAGAGATTTTCATCTTTAGGAGGAATGTTGTCACACCATAGTGGGTTAACTATTGGCTATAGCCTTCATGGTAAGCTATACCATCTTTTTCACCACTAGGCTCATTAGGAGTGTTTGTATCATTTTCAAACAAGATATTATACCTAAAGAGTGCATGATCTAACCCACGGGCAGATTTGGAACAAGCAAGTTCCTCACTCTCTAAGAGATCAATATCAAGTTTCAAAGCGGTTTCAAGCACAAGATTGTCCCAAGAATAGCTCTCGGGTTCACTCCCCTTTTGTTGACCAACTTTTTCAAATACTTCACTCACTTGAGTTTGATTAATCAGATCACACACATACTTAAGTGGTGGATAATTTTCACAAATAGTTTGATCAACATCAATTACACAAGACGAAGCACTTCTATTTGACATATAGGCTTCAACACTAGGTGGACATAAATTGATCTTACCGGAAGAGTCAATTTGGTCATCAATAGGATCAAATAGTGTATCCACACTCACAACATGTACATCATCAACAAAAGGCAAAGAGTCATTAGACTCACAAGTAAGTAAGCTACTACTACACTCAATGGTCTACTAGCCACACAATTATCATTCACATGCACAAAAGTGTAAGCTATTTTACTTTGAAGTTCTTGACCGTGTTGTGAAGGACCTCAACAAGCTTGGGCAGCAACTTCACTTCGGCATTGCTCTCCTTCACTTGCCATGTCGGTACCTACATAAATGTCCTTAGAAATAAAAGGACAAACAATGTTAGCTCAATTTGGTGGCAATCCCCTCACTTTGCTCCACACAACCTCTCATTTTTCCACTCTCGGATTACCACCTTGCACACCTTTACTCCTCTCAATATTTTGTCTCTCATAAGAATTTGGATTAGAGTAAGTATCCACTTCTCTTTGCGGCTCGGGTAGCATGTATGTCACGAGGTGATTTCCCCACCGATCTCTTACAATATTTGGCCAATTTTTCATATTTGGAACTCTATGCTGTGCAAACCAATCGGCACCTAAGCATACATGACCGCATGTCAATGGAAGAATATCGTACCACACCTCCTCATGGTATTTAAATTGGGAGAAGACAACTTTGACCCTCTCGGTAACCTTAAACCTGTCCAAGAAGTATAGAACAAGTAAAGGCTCACAAAATAACCCCAAGTAGTCAACTATGGAAAAAACGATGTAGTTTCTATAGTACCTATCATTTAACATAATGAGGCAGCCTGGTATCCCTCAAATGGTCACCTTTATGGAGTGTACATTCCTTCTCGAATCAACATTGTAAAGCACATGAGTACTCCTCAGTTTTGGAGATGATACCCCCTTCTTCTCGTTGGACACCCTCCACAAGAGCTAGTATAACCATTCACACTATATCAACCTTTATAAGAAGTACTACAAGGTGGAGAGTATGAATCTTCACACTCCTCACGTGTACTCTCATCATAGCTCTCATAAAATTTGTGAACGAAAGGGTTATACCTAACACCAAATCTAGGTTCAGAGTGAGAAGTGTAAGACTCCTCACATACCCCAACATCATCATAAGATCCATCATGAGGTCCTACATTATCTCCAAATTCACCATAAGCACTAGGCACTCAATTCACCTCATTTCCCCCCTCAAAACCATAACTCTTAAATCTGCCCAAGTTTTGATCATGGCTATTTTCAAATCCTCCGCAATCTCCCGCAACTTCGTAGCAATAACAACCATAATCTCCCATGTTGTAGTCACAATAATCCCCGTCTATCGAAGACATGTTCTCCTTATATCACCTTTGTACCTACACAATGAACAAACAAGATTAGTAGTAAAAACTCCTCACCAACACTCGTATACACCTACTTTTGTGATTCTCAGAATTGGAGCGACGAATATTGAAAGTTGCTTATACTCCGGTAGTCAATAGGATGTCAATTCTACTTGGCGGCCGAAATGGATTCTTGTTTGATCTACTCAAGACACAAAAACAAAATTTACTTACAAACTTGAAACAAAGAAAATACTACGACTTATAAACGAGAAAAACACAAAATACAACGCTTAACACGAAAGAAAACGTACTCAAAAACTAATCTACAATCTAGTAGGTATTTACTAGTTTGCTAATTAGTATGAGAACCAACAAAATGGAAACCAATCGAATAAAAAAAGTGAAACTAGGAATTCCAACGTTCTTGAGCTATTGATGACGTAGCAATTGACTATTGGTCGATGGACAAAAATAAATTATTGTTGAAGTTGAAAAATTTTGTTCCACAATTTTGGTTGTTCGAATTTCACAAAGATGGGGGGAATTTCGATTTTGGTAGGTTAACAAACAAGACTTGAAGTCCTTTTTTTTCAAAATTCAAACCTTGACCAACTATCACTTTTTTGGCAAGACAACCTTTTAGAGGTCTTGTCCCCCTTTCCTCTTTTGGCTTGTCTAGAAAAATGAACTTACTTCTTTTTGGTATGAAGACTTTTAAGAGGTTTTTTTTTTTTTTTTTTCCCCTTTGGTAATGTCTTGAAAGTTGTTTCAAGACTAACAAGAACCCACACTCTCTTTCCTTTGAATTTGGATCAAACAACAACCTTTTACAAGACTTTTTCAACACAACACAAGAACTTCAACATCAACAACAAAACCGTCCATTCTTCCCACAACAAATTGCAATTTGTTTTTGCTCAAGGACTTGGGTTAGACTCAAGTAGTGTTAGAGAGAAAGAAAAACAACACAAGAAACAACAAAGACAATCAAAACAACACCTAAATCTAGACACAAATTCGGCCAAACAACAACAACACTTCCCAAGCTTAAATTTCACAACATAATCTCCACAATACATGTTCAAAACTTGAACCAACAACACATCACACGATCAAGTCTTGAACCCGCAACAACCATACCAACAATAATTGGCCATACTTTGCTCACATTAACAACATCAACATTTCAAGCTCAAATCTTAGACTCAACGTGTTAGTGAGGAACAAAATTGACACTTAGAGACAACAAAGACAAAATATTAGCCAATACACAACAAAAATATAATTTTCGGTCAAGAACACTAAATGGACAGATTGCTCTTTTTTTTCTGAAATTTTTAGTTTTTTCAACAACAATTTTTTTTTTTGAATTTTTTAAAAAGCAAGCCCAAGATTGATCTTGTAGGAATAAGATCAAGCCATGCTTTGATACCAAATGATACAAATCAGTCCATCAAGATGCCAAAATAGTCCACCAAACGTGAGAAGACAAGCAATACAAAGGGATACAAGATGAGAAACACAAAAAACACACGGATTTGCAAAATAATGAAAGGATAGATAGTGAGACCAAGATTATTACAAGATTAAGAACCAAGTATATTTCAACATTAACCCCTAATGAATGTAATAATCAAAACCACACTCTTACGGTGACCGCCAAGGTAATCGACTAACCTCAAGATCCACTGTTTCCAAGCAAAGAACAATATTGGCTTTTCCAAGCCCTATACTAAGGATGACTTTTTCAAGTCCTAACTAAGACTATACTAAGGTGGTCTACTCTCAAGAAAGAGGATTTCAAGTGTTTCAATCTTTCATCTTTCATAAACTAACTAGCAAATGAACTAATAGAACCTATTTATAGTCTAACTTATTATATAACAAAATAACCACAATACCCTTAATGAAAAAAGGTGGTCATGGAGTGTTACTTGGACAAGGCTAAGTAATCAAAATGTCCTTAATGAAGTCCCAAAACCGTGAGTCCTCAATCTTCAATGCTCCAAACAATCTTTCACAAGCGGGATTGCTCTTTGGTGTACTCAAATCGGCCCCTCCATGTAGGATCCCATTTTCTTAATGCGACCACAGCTTGATGCCCCATGTACTGACTTCGAATAATGTCATTGAAAGCTAAGGCAACCATTTGAATCGTATCATTATTATTATTATTACTATTACTATTAGTTTTTTCTTTGGTCAATTTATTACAATTAGTTTATTACTACTACCGAGGGTATTTTAGTAATTTTAGTCACCCCAACTTCACTTATATATAGTAGTAAATAAAATGGTTACACATGCGTATGGACATACATCAATTTTGAAATATTTATCGTACTATAAAATTATCAAAATAACCTTGGTAGTCATTTAATAAGGAGCAAAAAGATATTTATAAAAAATTACTACCATGTATAATTCAATTACAAAGATCTAAATAAAATATTATTAAAATAATACATTAGGACAAAATTAATAAATATAAAAAAAATAATATGCATGTGTAACTAATTTATTGAATCATAAAAATGATGACAAAACTAATAAATATAAGGAAAATATAATATGCATGTGTAACCATTTTATTGCATCATAAACTTATCGAAATATCCTTGGGATATAAAAAATAGGTAATTTAATAAGGAACAAAAAGATATTTATAAAAAATTACTATCATGTATAATTCAATTACAAAGGTCTAAATAAAAATATTATTCAAATAATACATGAGCACAAAACTATTAAATATAAGAAAAAAATAATATGCATGTCTAACCATTTTATTGCACCATAAAAATGAGGACAAAACTAATAAATATAAGAAAAAAATAATATGCACGTGTAACCATTTTATTTCACCATAAAATTATCGAAATACCCTTGGTAATCATTTAATAAGGAACAAAAATATATTTATAAAAAAATATTATCATGTATAATTCAATTACAAAGGTCAAAATAAAAATATTATTAAAATAATACATGAGGACAAAACTAATAAATATAAGAAAAAAATAATATGCATAGGTAACCATTTTATTGCACCATAATAATGATGATAAAACTAATAAATTACTATTACTACTATATATAAGTGAAGGTTGGGGTGACTACTAAAGGTATTTCGGTAATTTTAGTCACCCCGACCTTCACTTACATATAGTAGTAAATAAAATGGTTATACATGCATATGATTTTTCCCTTATATTTATTGGTTTAGTCCTCATTTTAATGGTGCAATAAAATGGTTACACATATACATTATTTTTTACTTTACTTTACTTTATTATTATATAGAAGAGTGAGTTGTAGGACGACCATGGGTATATTTGTCATTTTACATTTAATTGATACAATCGTTAGTTAATATTCACATCAACAAAGAACTTCATTAGCCATTTCTTTTTTCTTTTTCACTAAAACAAGATTGAAGTACATTAAATAGTCAATGTAAAGAACTTTTATTATATTATATAAATGTATTTATATGTAAGCTTTCATAAAAATTGAGATTTGTAATCTTAAAAATAAGATATATAATACTCCATTCATTTATTTTTATTTGCTCCATTTGGGTTGTACTTATATTACTAAATATTTGCTCCTTTAATATTTAAAATATAAATTGAACAAAATCTTCCTGTTATGCCCTTGTCCAATAAATATAATCATTATTAATTTGGAAAGAGGTATAAAATTTAATTATGGGGATATCAGTGAAATTACTTTTAATTTTGTAGGAGTAAGAGATTAATGTATGTGTCTAACCCTAAAACAACAAATAAAAAGGAATGAAGAGAGTACGATATAATAGATAAATTAACCTGCATGTAAAATAACTTTAAACTAACATTAAATAACATATATTTTTTAATTCCTTTAATAAAAATTTTAACTCCACCAATATTAATTTGATTTGGGCTCTATTTTTTTATAGATAATTTTCAACTATTAATAATTTATGTTTTGTATTTTTATATTATTTAATTATAAAAATGAATGTATGATATATTTATATGGATAAGAACAATCTCTTATCTCCTTAATATAAATATTCTATTTACTTTTATTTATATAGTATATTTGGTAAAAAGAACATATTTTAAGAAAATATTACTCGTAAGATTTTATAAAAAATGTTAATATACTAAATTCTATATGACAGACATATTAATTTTTTTTTTGATAAACTAATTAAATACCGATAAATACATTTAAAACTATAGCATTAGGCTCGTAAAATGGGCCCTTCATTATCTATTTATTAGTATATATAAGTAAAGGTTTGGTGTACTACTAATTTATCTCTGGTGGTATTATATTATTATTATTATTATTATTATTACTATTACCTTATTAATACTGTCAAGGGTATTTCAGTAATTTTAGTCACCCCCAACCTTCACTTATATATAATGGTAAATAAAATGGTTACACATGCAATGGACATACATAGATTTCAAAATATTTATTGCACCCTAAAATTATCAAAATACCCTTGATAGTCATTTAATAAGGAATAAAAAGATATTTATAAGAAATTACTATCATGTAAAATTCAATTACAAAGGTCTAGATAAAAATATTATTAAAAGAATGCATGAGGATAAAACTAATAAATATAAAAAAGAAGCAATATGCATGTGTAACCATTTTATTGCATCATAAAATTATCAAAATATCCTTGGGGTATAAAAACAGGTAATTTAATAAGGAACAAAAAGATACTTATAAAAAATTACTACCATGTATAATTCAATTACAAAGGTAATTCAATTACAAAGGTCTAAATAAAAATATTATTAAAATAATATGAGGACAAAACTAATAAATATAAGAAAAAAATAATATACATGTCTAACCATTTTATTGCACCATAAAAATGAGGATAAACCTACTAATTTGTCTTTTGTGGTACTACCAGTATTGCACCATAAAATTACTGAAATACCAACAGGTAATTTAATAAGGAACAAAAAGATATTTATAAAAAGTTACTACCATGTATAATTCAATTACAAATGTCTAAATAAAATTATTATTAAAATAATACATGAGGACAAAACTAATAAATATAAAAAAAAATAATATGCATGTCTAACCATTTTATTGCACCATAAAAATAAGGACAAAATTACTAATTTGTCTTTTATGGTACTTCCATTATTGCATCATAAAATTACCAAAATACCCCTGGGGTATAAAAAATTGATAATTTAATAAGGAACGAAAAAATATTTATAAGAAATTACTACCATGTATAATTCAATTACAAAGGTCTAAATAAAAATATTATTAAAATAATACATGAGGACAAAACTAATAAATATAAGAAAAAAATAATATGCATGTCTAACCATTTTATTGCACCATAAAAATGAGGACAAAACTAATAAATAAAAGAAAAAAACAATATGCATGTGTAACCATATAGTAATAAATAAAATGGTTACACATGCATGTGGTTTTTCCCTTATATTTATTAGTTTACTCCTCATTTTTTTGGTGCAATAAAATAGTTACACATGCATAGTGCTTTTTTACTTTACTTTACTACTATATATAAGTGAAGGTTGGGGACGAGTGACTACCAAGGGTATTTCGGTAATTTTAGTCACCTCAATCTTCACTTATCTATAGTAGTAAATAAAATAGTTACACATGCATATTGATTTTTCTTATATTTATTCGTTTTGTCCTCATGTATTATTTTAATAATATTTTAATTTAGACCTTTGTAATTGAATGGTACATTGTATTATTTTTTTATAAATATCTTTTTGTTCCTTATTAGATGACTACACTGAATGTATATATTATGTTAACATCGATTCATTGTATTACCTTTCTTTTCTTTTACTCCTACACTAAACAATTAAAATAAGTAGGAAATAATCTTTCCAAAGTTGGATCTCTTCCCAAATTTGAACTTGGGTAAGCTCCAAACTCTTATTCCCATTAATTTGTATTGATTTTGTTTTTAAAATAGCTTCAAAACCTTGATTTTAAATTTGATTTTTGGGGCTTTTATCGGCAAAGTTTTAAAATGGGGTTTTCTCCAATTTGGACATCAATAAGAAATCGTTCTCACGTGGGTTTTCAACTTTAGACTCGTATGATCTTGGAGAAAATGTTTTTAAAACAAAATTTCAATTTTACCCCTTTCACTTTCGAGCTCATTTTTTGAACTTAATTTGGAACAATTTAAAAATTGCTAATAGGAGTATCATTAGCTTTATTTTGATACGAATATTATGTTTTTGATAGTGTTATCTTGTACAGAACCATTCGTGATAGCTTTGGATTGAAGGCTTAGGCTTGGATTTTCGACTTTTTGAGGTAGGTTATGGATTAACTTTCTTTACATTGGTTTGATAGTTAACGAGCATGTAAAGTATGTTATGGGTTGGGAAATTATCCATGAAATTTATATTTTGAGATCATTATTATTATCATGTTCTTGTGTAGAGAATTATCTGTATATTATTGTTAATTTGGGAGAATATAAATTACATGTTGGCTGTATGGGGGATTTATTTAACATAATAGGCCTTATTTATGCATTAAATTCCATATTTTTTGTTGTTGTACGGGGACTTGATGACGTGACCCAAGCTGGGGTATTGTTATGATGGGCATCCCAAGTCCAACCAGGACCGGAGACCACTCCCGTTACCCAACCCAACCTCCAAACATTTACCCTAAGTCAAATGAATTTTGAACATATAACAAGATAGTGTATTTATAGATATACTGACTTTGAGATAAGTCTACTTCCTAAACCAACCCAATCAAGTCAATCTGTCTAATAACCAACCAAACCAAGACAATAACCCAATGTATTTTTATATATATATAATTTAAAATAAAATGGAACAATCATAAATCAAATATAGTCCATCGATGTCGGCCCCTATATCAATTCCTATGTCAAGCCTGACACTATTACCGACACCGCCCATATCAACCCATGGTAGTCCCACAAAGCCTCTAACCGAAAGTAAAATAATATCCAATTAATAGACAAAATCGTAGTCTATAAAATGACCAAAGTATGTAAGGACATCTATGACATGAAATGGAGCCTTCTGAAATATGGAAGATCACACTTCAATCTAATACAAGCTGATCCTGAATCCAATCATTGAGCAGGAAGAGTGGAATGGACGGTTCCTGCATCGCGTGGAGATAGAACACTTGAAGATAGGTTAGCAGGTGAACGCTAGCATGCACTCAGGATAACAATAAAATAATGCCAACCTTTAAAATCAAGTAAACAACCATATGCATACACAACCATACATACACACATACACGCACACATATATATACACACACATATATATATATATGTATGTATTATTGTGTTGGGAGAGGGAACTAGATAGAATGCCTTAAAATATTAACTTGGGTATGTGTAGCTTAACCGTCCTAGAACCACCCACGGGCTATATGGGTCTAGTGTTACCCCCTAAACGGGCCCTGATGTGTGTAGCCGCTTGAACCAAAGATACCATAAGAGTAGGGGATTCTCGTGTACCCTTCGCTCTTCATAATACATATATATAAGTGTAACTTAGTGGATTTCCGTGTACCCCATAAGTATTATATATGGTCGCCATAACCAATCCTCATGTCGGCAAATATGAGTTTCCAGTATCCGTCCATTGGACTCACACTTTCATGGTTAACTATCACACCCCGCCATTATTGCCCAATTAAAACTATTAGCACACAACCAAACCACCAATTCCATTTATTATTAACCAAGGCTACAAGTAGTAGTATCGTCATACAGACCATAGCTTGCAAGCAATGTCTTTAGCCATCCTCTTTAAGGAAAGGATTCCCATGTACCTATAGATTACATTATTAAGTTGCTTGGGGGATTCCCATGTACCCCACAAGATGATCATTATTAAGTTTGCTTGGGGGATTCCCAGGTACCCCACAACTGTATTCAATTAATCCATAACCATGACCAAGACCTTTCTATTTAACCATTAAAGACCATCCACACCAGTTAGGGTTCCATTACCAATTTACACTATGTAAAGTTTTCAATAAAAGTTCAACAATATAGTAAAAACATTCTCATAGGAATTTTATCAAACATGTTGACGACATATAGTTTTCAAAACCAAAACCAAGTACCAATTAACCATTCCCATGCAACCACATTTCAAACCACCATTAAAACATAAAAACCATAATTAAAACATGGGAAAACCATAACCAAACTATTTATAACCAAAACCCCCTACATATATTCAAGACCCAAAACCATACCACAATTATGCCATGAAAACCATAGATAAAACATGCCTTTAGTTGGAACTAACAATGATGGAGGAGTAATAGGCCTTAGATTACAAAGATGGTAGAGAGAAACCACCCCTGTAATCCCCAAATTAACCTTATTGCAAAAACCCTAGCCTTCCTTGACCCAAGAGCCTTGAGATAATTTGAGAGAGTTTCTAATTATTTAAGATTAGAATAATAGGGTAAATAATATCCCAAGAGTGTTATAAGTCGTGGGGCCTTAAGAGATTAAGAGGGGAAATTTCCAGATTACCCCCAACTTAAACTGTATAAAACTCCCACATGAGGGTACACCCCCCAAAATTGTACCCTAGGGTACGAGTGGTACCCTTATCTCATACCTTAGGCCTCCCCTTGGACCCCAACACTGTCCAACATATGACCACCAAGGCTAATTCGTACCCAACCATATGACTAGTACCCTAAATCCATACCTTAGGAAAAATAGACTTCTCTAGGTTAGACATACGACAACATACGATTGACATCATACTACTAGTACCCTAAATCAAGAAATTTTTAAGGATCAAAACCTAGGGTGTTTCACTTGAGTAGATATTATAGGCATTCTGTAAGCATTAATTTCTCTTATTATGATAGTAATACCCAAGAGAGGGGGTTTTGAAATAATATTTTGATTTCTTAGATAACTATTTAACTTGGTGATATCATAGCAAGGGATTATGTTCATGAATCCTTGATACTTTGAATTAATTTTAAGCTCACTTATACCGTATTGATTGATTATTATCTTCATATTGATTGGTTGTGAGCATTTCATCCCCTTTTGATATATACATTTTATGGGATATTGATACTATTGAGAAACACTTCATAAAATCCTTATCCGTGAATAATAGTCGGAGAGGTGAATGAGACACTTTACAAAATTCTTGATTCGTAAATATTAGCTGAAGAGGTGAGTTAAGATATGAGATTGAGATATGATAAAGTATATGAGTTGTGAACCCCCCATGGGTCCTATCTTGAAGCATGAAGGCTAAGAAGGTGCATACAAAAAGTCATATGATCGCTTATTTTGTTCATTATCACATCGTTATTACATTGAATTGCTTTGTTTACATTGTTTTGTATTCCCTTATATGTTGTTATTATGTAGATATTTTCTTTTATTGTCCTTATATCTTACAAGTGTTAGTGTAGACATTGTGAATTACCATTTCATAACTTTTTTATTTGTAGGTGATGTGCTTAAAGTTTATTTTTTGTATTATTTTCTGCTTTGCTTAGTTGGCCTATGAAATCTACTAAGTATAAGTGGACTATACTCACCCCTATTGTGCGCTTTCAGTGCAGATCTTAGTTTGAGTACGAGCTGCGATTGTTTATCATAGTTGATCTTCGGAGTACCTAGTAAGATCCCCATTCAGAGCCTTGTTCTAGTCTCCATCTATATTTATCTAGTCTTTATTATTATTCTGAGACATACTTTGTATTTTTTATTTCATATTATGAATCAGATGCTCTTCTACTTGTGACACAATTTCTAGGGATTTATATATTTGTTGAATTTCCACTATATTATACATCATTATTTGACTTTATTCTATAAGTTTTGTCTTTTTGGATTATTTTTGTATTTCTCTTGCCTTGTATCATGTAGGATTTAGCTTACATTCTAAGGATAATACCAAAGTAGGTGTTGTCATGGCATCAACTTTAGGATCATGATAAATTGGTATCAGAGCGCCAGGTTTATCGGTGTTCTAAGTGAAAGAACAAGATATCTAATAGAATCTCGCTTATCGATATGTAAACATTTGTATCTATGTTTGATCAAGTATAAGACATCTCTATGAAAAAACTTCACTAATATGATTCATTATCGTGTGGGTTATTCATACCTAATATTCTAAACTTGTATTTTATTTTTTTCTACGCAAATGGCGAGTACTAGGTCCAGAGATGTTAAGGACACTAAGCCAACACCCGCGATTAAGACCCAGTTAGGAGTTAAGGCAGGGGTCATTGCCAACCCAGAAGTAGAGAACAGGAAGGAAAAACTGCTCTAGTTAGAGGATATACTAGGGTTGCTTCCCCGAGTTGAGCCTGAGGTTGAGTCATCTGGATTGTCCTTCCTAGACTGGTGTTGCTATGAGTTTGTTGGTATTTCTTATACTTTAAAAGGTATTCAACATCCATGGTAGGCTCCTACTTATGCTATTCCTACTACAGAGGTACAACCATCTTCTACGGTACCCTCTCATGCTAATTCACTGCCTACTAGGCTCACTATTTTTCTTGTTGCTTTAGCTCCTATAATGTCTTCTAATAGTCAGAAGAGGTTTAAGAGATTCATTCACTTGGCTCCTTCCAAATGTAGTGCTTCTATTGGGGAGAATGCCTATGAGTTTTTACTTGACTATCAGGAGAGGGTATACAACCTAAGATACCTTGAATCCCTTGGAGTTGCTTATAATACTTAGCCTGATATGGCTAGATAGTGGTAGAGATCTCTTGTAAGTTGCAGACTATTTAGTTCTTTTACTATGATATGGACTTAGTTTTATGAGGTTTTGTGGAGAGGTTTGCGCCTTACAGTTTGAGGGATAAGAAGACAGATGAGTTTGATCACCTAAAGTAGGGCTCCATGGCTATTATTGAGTATGAGGCATGCTTTCATGCATTATCCATATATTTTACAACCACTATCTCTATCTAATCAAAGAGGATTAGAAAGTTTTTCAAGGGATTGACAGTTTTTTATTAGTTGTCTACAACTAAGATGGTGGTGTCAGGGGTATCTTTTTAGAGTATAGTTAAGCATACTAGGATGTTCGAGTCAATTTATTCTGATACTCAGGGTTATAGAGGTGCTATGGAGATCCGTCAACATAGTGAGTTTAATGGACATGTATCCCGAGCTAGGGATTTCTTAGGTAAGGGTTGATGTGGTTATCATGGTAGACTAGTGAATGCAAATTTGCAAATTTTAGATAGTATATTTATGGTTTCTGCGGTGTCAAGTAGCTAGGTATTGGGTCACGTAGGTAGAGGCTCTAGATTTTGTTTATCAAGATATGAAGGATATTTTGTTCTTCTAGGCCCCTCAACTTGAGTTTGGTTGTAAAGTTTTTTACATATGTAAGGATATTATTCATATGGTAAGGGACTATCCTCGATATGTGTATGGTTCTATCCAGTAGGGTTCTCAGCTTTAGCTTTGTCCTACTCTTATTTCTGTGATTAGAGGTGGTTCATAAAGTGGAAGATGTACGAATAGAAGTGCTCGAGATGGAGCTTGGGGAGCTCATAGTAGAGGACGTAGGGATGCTCAGTCTAGGAGTGGATATGATTAATGCTATGCTATACCTAGGAGACCTGAGGCAAAGACTTTTAATGCAGTTATCACTGGTATCGTCCCGGTTTGCCATCATTCTACTTTCATGTTATTTGACCTTGGGTCAATATTATCCTTTATGTCTACATATTTTGCTTTTGGTTTTGATGCTACATATGAGTCTCTTATTGTGCATATTTATGTTTCTACCCTAATATGAGATTCTTAAGTGGTGGATCAGGTGTATCGATCTTATTTAGTAACCTTTGTGGGGTGTGAGACCTAGGTAGATTTGATTATCCTAGATATGATTGATTTTGATGTTATCTTGGGTATGGAATGTATATCTCCCTATCATGTTATTTTGGATTGTTATGCCAAGACCGTGACTCTAGCTACTCTGGGTGTGTCTAGGTTAGTTGGAATAGTACTTTTTATTTAGGCCTGAAGGGAGTTATATCTTTTTTACGTGCTCGTCATATGGTAGTAAAGGGGAAGCTTTTATTATTTAGCCTATATTCACATTACTAGTGTTGCTTCATCGCCTCTTTTGGATTTTGTTCGAGTTGTTCGTAAGTTTATGGATGTGTTTTCTATGGACTTGCATGGTATGCCTCTAGATTGAGATATTGACTTTGCTATGATGATGAGATGGGCACTAAGCCCCTTTTATTCCTTATTATAGGACGGACCCAACTGAGTTGAAGGAATTGAATGAGCAATTGCAGGATTTGCTGAGTAAGGGGTTCATTATACCTAGTGAGTCCTCTTGCGGTGCCCTAATCTTGTTTGTGAAGAATAAGGATGGTTCTATGTGCATGTGTATTGACTATCGGCAATTGAACAAGGTGGCCGTCAAGAATAAGTATCCTTTTCTTCATACTAATAATCTATTTGACCAACTTCAGAGTACTTTGGTGTTTTCTAAGATTAACTTGATATTCGGATATCACCTGTTGAGGATTAAAGCTTATCATGTTCAGAGATGGATTTTTTGGACACGATATGGACATTATGACTTCTTGGTCATGTATTTTGGGTTGACCAATGCCCTAACAACGTTTATAGAGTTGATGAACCGAGTATTCCAACCGTATCTTGACTTGTTTGTTCTTGTATTTATAGATGATATTTTGGTTTATTCCAAGCGGGAGGCTGACCATATGAGATACTTGAGGACTTTGCTTTAGAGGTTGAGAGATGAGAAGTTATATGCCAAGTTTTCCAAGTGCGAGTTTTGGTTGGAATCTATTCCTTTCGTAGGTCATGTGGTGACTTAAGATTACTATTATGGTTGATCCAACCAAGATAACATCGATTTGTTATTAGACTAGACCTACTTGTCCTACTGAGATTCAGAGTTTCATTGGTTTAGCGGGTTGTTATCGACATTTCGTGGAGGGTTTCTCTTCTATTGTCACTTCTTTGACCAAGTTAACTCAGAAGAAGATTGTATTTCAGTGGTCGGATGCTTATGAGAAGAGCTTTCAAAAGCTCAAAGAGTTGCTGATGTCGGTGCCTATCTTGACCTTACCCAAGGTAGACTTAGGCTTTACTGTGTTCTATGATGCTTTCTATTGACGCCAAATTTTTGCCCTTCCGAACTAGGTGTAATCCTAGGATGCTTTAGTTTTAAATAAAATCTATATATTTATTTTATCCAGAAAAAAACTTTTTGAACTATGTGTTTATGTTAATGTTCATTTTAAGTGATTATTATACATTTTTGTATTCATGCGTACAAGATCGTATAATTTTTGTTACTTAAATAATTATCTTCTTAAAGATCAGATTTTAATCAAATTCATCTTGAAAATTATTTTAAACAGGCAAATCTTAATTTAAACAAAATTTGTCCTTAACAAATAATAATATTTATTTGATTTTGTTTAAACCAAGCAACTTGGGATTGAATTAGTTGATAATTCGTATCAAATTGGGATTTAATTTAGCCAATTCATCAAGATTGGTTGTAATTAAAATTAATTTGGCTATAATTATAATGGAATTGGCCATTTAATTTTCAATTTGGCTATAATTTAAATAGAATGGACTAGAATCCTAAAAATTCTAATGCACTAAATTCCCACTCCTAAATTATTCTACCTATCCCTTTTCCTTTAAAAATTTATTAGCCCAACCCATTTTCTATAAAAATTCATCTACCCAGCCCAATACCAACCCACTAACCTGGACCAATCCCTCACACCCCTTATATATCCTTTCCCCTTCTCCTACAACAAACAAACGACAACAATAACTACCTCAAGACAAACAATTTACAACATAAAATTTTAATTTCAATACGCGTACAAACAACAATATCGATGACACCATCAACAAAATCCAAAATTCAAAATACCCCAAATTTAAATATTGAATTTCATATGAAGATAGCATGATTTATCTCTATCTCTCCGAAAACCCTTGAACTAGGAGAATATCCTTGGATCTGCCACACCCTTGATTCCTATTCGTTCACGGTTCAAACAAGGATGAAGGAGAATCGATCTTGATCCATTTTTTATTTGACTTCAATCATTTGATTCGGGTTTCCCCCCAACTCTCACATCGTCAATCCCCTCAAATTTTACCCCATTTATCCCTATAAAACCCCTCACCGGTCTACTAATTTGGGGTTTAATGTTAGAGGTCGGATAGCGAAAACCCTAAAAAGTATGGGATTTTGCTATTGAAGAAGGATTTCAGTGCTAAGGATTCTCTAAGACTCATATTCAAGCTCTAATTCCTAAGCTAAGAAATTCAAGTGCATTTTTCGGTGGTGGCAAGGATTCCAATGACTTAAAGTCTTGTTTACTGCTCCGAAAGAGGTAACTCCTATTTCTTTTTCCCCTTTCTTTTTTCTATTAGTTCTATTTCGTTATTTTTCAGTAGTTATAATGTTTAAATTTATTTATTTTTTATAGTGTTGTTAGTGGTATAGTTGAATCCCATGTTTGCTTGTGGGTGTGGTGTTGCTTCCATAGATTTAAGATTTTTTTTTTTTTTGCTTTGAATCATTGTCTTGTGTTAGTTGAAATGATTTATTGGTGTTAAAGGGTAAACACTGAATTGACTTTAATATGACAATCTTGTTTTTGCTTTAATTCTAGTTCCCATTTAGATGTTGATTCAAGAGTTTGACTTTTTATTTCAAAGTTTCTCTCTTTATGACATCGTTTAAAATTTGTTTATGTGTCACAATCTAATTTATCAAGTCATGACGGAGCCTACTCTATCTCACCAGTTGGCAAGCCACGTCATAGCACGAAATGACGAGTAACATGCTAACTGATGAAAACCAAAGAAAGAAAGAAATAAATGAACACCAACAATAAAGACATAAGAAAATGGGAAAATATACATAACATATACAAAGTAGTCACGAAGGTAAAAGACTATACTGGAATAGATGGAGGAGGATCAACATCAGAACCTATCAAGCTCAAGTTGCTCTGAGCCAGTACTGGGATAGAAGGATTATGTCAATGTCGACGGCTGGTACCTAGATTTGTATCAAGAAAAAGATGCAGAAGTGCAGTATGAGTATCAAAACGATAGGTACTCAGTAGGCATCATCAACCGATTGAGCTCAATATAGGAAAGTTATAACTAAAATACGAGGGTGTAGTCTAAGTCAGTAGTAAATAGGGATAGAGAGGTAAAAAACTACCGAGCTATGCAAAATAATAAAGGAATAAGTAAAAGTGATACAAAGAGATAAATAATGTAGTAATAAGAAGGCAAACCAAACATAACTTAATTGGGCCCTAAAAAGGCTGTCAGGCACACTGAAGAAGACAATTAACCCAATCGTGCTGCCATAAGCTAGCGAGACACACAAGAAGTAATTAAAGAAAAAGCATAAATAATATGCAACTGAATCAGTCCTAAGAAACCATAGTTTCCATTCAGATATGCACCAGTCTTTAACCAGCACCAATGGGTAGTAACGAGAGGCCAGGCGTCAGGATTGAATTGGTGATAATAGATGATAACAAGAGGTGGATCAGACATAGTGGATAATAACAAGAGGACACATACATAATATATAATAGATCTCATACCAGATGCTTCGCTCGAACAAGAACTTAATAAAACCACAATATCAGAACAACGGTGCCAAGTACGAGAACTCTCAGATTGTACCTTAATCAGATGCCAGACTCAAATCAAAACTCATAGTAACCATAACATACCCAAAATTCAGTGTAATCATAAGTAATAAAACTCAATTATAAAACTAAAACTCAAATGATACAGTAACTGATGTCAAACTGGTGCTAAAACTAACAATAAATAACAGAAATAAAGTATATGTTGGCCCTAAATTATAATTGAAATGCATTTAAATAAACATACACATAAATCAAATAAATGTGATGTGTTAGAGGTTTCCAAGCTTAATACCATGACATATGTTTATAAACATTACACCATACTACGGAATAATGGGACTGACATCTACCAAATGGGGCCCTAACCAGATAATAAGGCATAAAATATCTTAAAAGATACCCGAGAAACAACTACCTACAAAATAGCATAATATTATATTAATACCATACATAGACTCAATTTAAATATAGAGTAAGCCTAGCTGACCTGGATACAAAGCTAAAAGCCTTTACGAGAAGCCTTTAAATAATGCCTAACTAGAACCAGAGCTTGAACAACTTGATGTAGATAATTAATTTCTTTTGGTGACCAAGAAAAATGGCACAATAATTTATTTTTACTTTCAAATCCATTAAAAATAATGCACATAAAGGTAGCAGTACTATACTATACTTTGAAATGGAAGGAAAAATTAAGTGAAAAGAATTCACAGAATTTAACTAGTATATATATGTGTGTGTATATGTCTATCTATCTATCTATGTGTGTATTTATGTATATATTACTCTAATACCTTGTAAGATCCTAGGCTCATTTCTAGCTACTAATTATATGTTTAAAAGGGGATCCATGACATAAATGTTACACTAAGTCTAAAGGACTTGATCATTTTAAGAATTTTACCAAGATTTTGAGGATTTTATTTTTGGCCTTCATGAATCCGAAATGTTGATTTTTAAGTTGGAACATATTTGGGGATGTTAAAGGGGTCACCCGTAAGAGTTTTGAAATTTTCGAATGAGGTTTGGGGTGATTTTGGACCTCAGAGGCAATATGCCTGTAACGCCCCAAGTCTATACCCTGGATTCTACACGGTGCTCATAATACTGAAGGACCACAAGCTAACCCATGACTGGTACCTGCTGCAATAACTGTGTAATAAATACTGCAATGGTTGCAGAAATAGGAAAAAATATATGCCATAATGTTCAAATCTATAAATAAATCTAATTGCGGTATCATAATACCAAAACTGAATATAAGTATTAAAAAACTGAACAACTATCTAAAAATACTATAGTCTGAGAAAGCCTTTAACTGTCAAAACTGTGGAGTTGATGGGACAAGCCCCCAACTAACTCCATCTACTGAAATAAAATAGAAGTACTATAAATAATAAGCATGTCCTTGAACTATGAGGACTCACCACTACTCTGAAAGTTGAGAATCTGAACTGCTAAGGGTGCTCTGAAGCCCGTGCATCTGAATCAATGATATAAGACATCATAGCTCAAAGAAAAGCATACATCAGTACTTTGAATGTACTGGTATGCTCAGTGAGGTACGCTGAAATACATAGGTTCATATGCATGCACAATAATAACTGAATAACATGAGTATTACTGAATAAGAGTACATGCATAATACATAGACTGTAACTTAGATCGTGCAAATACTAAGTACTGAATCTGGATACTGATAACTGATATCTGAGTTTACAAATACTGTATTACTGGTTATCTGAATGACTATATCTAACAGTTTTGAGTACCATGGAACCATACTGACTTTCGTTCTGAGCTGAGTGACTATGTCTGATAGTCCTAAATCTGTAAAACTAAATTGAGTTCTATTCTAAGACTGAGACTGGAACTGAGGCTGTGGGAGGTAATGATATAACTGACATGCCCCTTCTCTAACTGATTTGGTGTCCAACCAATAACCCAGTTGGAAGGGTGTCAATACCATGCCATGGGTAAGGATAAGTTGTGAGTTAACCCTTTCTAACAAGAAGCTCTTTCGTCAACCCTCGTTGGTAGGATAACTCGGATGAGAAGATACCTCAACCTACGCTGGCTACATATTTTTGTAATGCAGGGAATGCTGCTAAGGGTCAAACCCTCTACTGGCAGGAATGTCCCTATCTTTGTGTTAACTCAATGCTGAATCCTATTTCTAATTGAATAGACATTGAACTATTTCTAGTCTATACTAGGATGGACTGAATGGTTACTGAGATTACTATTTAGCTAAACTGAACTGAGTTCACTGAGTTCCATTAACTGATGGAATACTACTGAATTCTATTAGTTGATTAAGTTTATCGAGGTCTGAACTGGATATGAATTAGACTGGATTAATATGGATTCTACTGAGTTTTCCTAAGTTCCATAACTGACTGAGAGTACTATTGATCGTGTCTTGACTAATATTGTTCTATGACTGACCATGGCTCTAGGTAATCAGCTAAATTGTAGGGTACAAGTACCCCCAGAACTCGATAGCATAAATTAAGAGACATGGCATAAAATGAAACTTGTAAACCATGAAATTAATCATCATTCATTCATTGGAGAATTTTGGTAAACACCTGCTTGATATAACTTGCACATAAGCTAACTTGACATGATTTCATTCTCTTAATAGTTCACATGGACAATTTATCAAGTACTTGGTGAGCATAGTATATGGACATAGTATTGAACAATAAGTGAGCATCATAATTATCTCTAATTTCACAAGTCAGGGGTTTATCATGGATTCACATGAATCTACATACATAATGATCAATTTCACATAAGATATACATATAATCATGAATTAGGAACTTAATCCAAATAGAAATCATGGATACACTTTAATTCCAACCATGGAAATCATAAAATGAATTACTTAAAGTTCAAAAGAGATTGTTAGACTCCAAGGGTGCAAGCAACCCTTAGATGAACACTTCATATACCTTTGTTGAAGAATTTCTGAAAGTTCATGGTTGAATTTTGAGTTCTTGATTTGAAATTAGATCTTCTAGGGTTTTGTTCTTCAGCAAATTTGAGAAAGAATGACTATATTTTCTCTATAGGGAGTTTAATTTCGTGTTTTGGGGGCTGAGGGTAGAGGGAAAAATACCTAAATACCCCCAAGAATACAATCTTTTAATGACTAAAAACTGAGTTACCAACGCGTAAGTCAACATGGCACGTTAATGGCATCGATGCGATAGCCAAGACATCGCACCATGTTCATGTCGATTCACTAAAATTGGATGCTGGTAGCTGGAGAAAATAGTAATCAACACGATAGTCAACGTGGCTCGCCAAGATCGCGTTGATTCATTGTTTTGGGATTCCAAAGGAGCTTCAAACAAAGTCCTAAAAATAAAAAATTTATCCGAAAACATCTACAGATATTCCTGATCATGAATCAACCTAAAAAATAAATATTTAATGGATGTAAAGGTCGCAAAATAAGACTTCCAACCTTTGTAAGTTAAAATGACACTAAATTTGAGTACTTATCTAAAATATTCTAAGTCTAGGATCCCTTAACAAGCCTAAAGGACTGAATTAAACTTAGAATTTTGCGGGGTCTTACATTATCTCCCCCTTGGGAACATTCATCCTTGAATGAGACTACTGAGACTGAGAATACTGAAAGACTGACTTACTTATGAGACATGAACATTTGAAACATGACTATATGACTGATATTACTGGTATTCTGAATTATCATACTGAACATGCATTTCTAATACATGGATATAGCTGGACATAATTCATGAATGCATGACTGGGATTACTGATAAACTAAATTTATATACTGAACATGCATATCTGATGCATGGATACATGACTGAACTGGCTCATGAACTTATAATTGAACATGCAATGGTAACTGATACTAAGTTTGTAACTAAAATATGAATATAAAACTGATTAAGCTTAGGGAAAATATTACCGTGAGCTGAGTCTGGATTAGCGGAGAATAGATGAGGATACTTGGTTTGCATGTCTACTTTTGATTCCCAAGTAGCTCCCTCAACGGACTGATTCCGCCAAAAAGCTTTGACTAGAGAAACTTTTTTATTCCTTAGTCTGCGAATCTGATAGTCAAGGATTTCGACTAGGATCTCTTCATAAGAGAGGTTGTTCTAAATATCTATGCCCTCACTAGGGACTACGACTGATGGGTCACCTATGCATTTCTTTAGAAAAGAGACATGAAACACTGGATGAACTAAAGATAAATCTAAGGTAACTCAAGCTCGTAAGCTACCTTTCCAAAATGGCTAACAATTTGGTAAGGATCGACATATCGGGGACTGAGTTTTCTTTTCTTTCCAAAATGCTTCACTCCTGTCATAGAAGAGATCTTTAAGTAGACAAAGTCACTAATCTCAAACTTTAGATCCTTTTTGCGTATGTCTGTGTACGATTTCTGCTAGCTCTGAGCTATCTTAAGCCTTTCCCTGATCAACTGGACCTTCTCTAAGGTATAAAACACCAAGTCAAGCCCTACCACTATGGCCTCACACACTTTAAAATAGCCAATGGGAGATCTACACCTCCTTCCATAAAGCACCTCAACCGGAGCTATCTAAATACTGGAGTGATAGCTATTGTTATATGCGAACTCTATCAAAGGAAAGTGTTCATCCCAACTACCTTTAAAATCTATCATGCATGCTCACATCATATCTTCTAAGGTCTAAATGGTCCTTTCTTCTCGACCATCTGTTTGAGGATGAAAGGCTGTACTGAGATGAACTTGGGTACCAGGACCCTTTTGGAATGCTTTCCAAAAATGAGAGGTGAACTAAGTACCTCTATCTGAGATAATGGACAATGGAACACCATGCAATCTTAACAACTCCCTGATAAAGAGTTTGGCGTAATCCTCGACTGAATAGGAGGTATGAACTGGAAGGAAATGAGCTAATTGGTCATCGTGTCTACAATGACCCAAAATGAATCATGCTGATGACGGGTATGAGGAAAACCCATCACAAAGTCCATGTTCACTTCTTCCCATTTCCAGGTGGGAATACTGAACTCCTACATGGACCTACTAGGCTTTTGATGCTCAATCTTAACCTACTGACATGTTGAGCACTTAGCCACAGACTCTACAATTTCTATTTTCATCCCACTCCACCAATAGATCTCTCGTAAATCGTGGTACATCTTTGTGGCCCCTTGACGAATAGAGTAACATGCACCATGCACCTCTACGAGAATTTTCTGCTTCAAGTCATCTATATTTGACACACATAGATAAATTTGAGAACGCAAAACAATATCTCCCCCTTTGGACAAAACCTTCGCCTTCTGATTTCTGACTGATTCTTTCAACTGGACTAGACTGGGATCCCTATCCTGCTTTTCCTTTATTTTGGAAACTAGGGATGATTCTGAGCTACTCTGCACCCACACATTACCTTTTGCTAAATCGACATAGCAAACACCTAGTCGGGCTAGCTGATGAACTTCTTGGGCTAACTTCTTCTTACTATTCTCAACATAGGCAACACTAAACATAGACATTCTAATAAGAGTGTCAACCACTACATTGGCCTTTCCCGAATAATATAGAACACTCATGTAATAGTCTTTCAATAATTCTAACCACCTTCTCTGATAGAGGTTGAGGTTTTTCTGAGAGAACAGATACTGCAGGCTCTTATGATCAGTGAACATATCTACGTGCACCCCATACAAGTAATGCCTTAAAATATTTAAGGGAAAAACTACTGCTGATAGCACAAGATCATGAGTAGGATAGTTCTTCTCATAGGGCTTTAAGCTGTCTCGAGGTATAGGCTATGACCTTACCTTTCTGTATCAAAACATAATCTAATCTGACTCTGGAAGTGTCATAATACACAAAAAGCCATCAGAACTATCCAGTAGGGTCAACATTAGAGTTGTTGTGAGTCGAGCCTTTAACTCCAAAAAACTCTTCTCACAAGAATCTGACCAATGGAGCTTGACTTTCTTCTGAGTCAATATGGTCATAGGGGATGCAATAGATGAAAAACCCTCAATGAACCATTGGTAGTAGCCAGCCAAACCCAAGAAACTTCTGATATCTGATGGAGAGATGGGCCTGGGCCATTCTCACTACTTTGATATTTTGGGGATCAAATCCAATGCCATCACCAAAAACTGAATTTGGCAAACAACTGATGGTTTTTGAGAGTCCGTACTACTATTCTAATATGGTCTGCATGATCGTGTTCACTACGGGAGTAAACAAAAATGTCATCTATGAAGACTATGATGAATATGTCCAAGTACTTCTTGAGCACACAGTTTATCAAGTCCATGAAGGCCAAATGACATGACTAAAAATTTAAAGTGACAGTACTAAGTTCGGAAAGCTATTTTTGGGATGTCACTTTCCCTGACTCTGAGCTGATGATAGCTTGATCTGAGGTCTATCTTAGAGAAATAATTGGCATCCTGAAGTTGGTCAAACAAGTCATCGATTATGGGGAGTGGATACTTGTTCTTGACTGTAACTTTGTTTAACTGACGGTAATCTATGCATATCTTGAGAGAATCATCCTTCTTATGCATGAATAAAACTGGTGTGCCCTACAGGGACACACTAGGTATGATGAATCCCTTATCTAAGTGATCCTTTAACTATTCCTTTAATTATTTGAGTTCTGCGGGTGCCATTCTGTATGGTGGAATAGAGATGGGCTGAGTATTTAGGAGAAGATCAATTTTGAAATCAATTTCCCTTTTGGGAGGAACTTTGGAAAGATCTTCAAGAAATACATCTGGGAATTCACATACTACTGATACTGATTCAAGAGTAGGGGTTTCTGAACTAGATTCTTAAACTCGAACGAGATTGTAGACACATCCCTTAGATATTATTTTTATAGCCCAAAGGTAAAAAATAAGTTGACCCCTAAGTGTTTAAGTACTACTCTTCCACTCTAGGATGGTTTCATTTGGAAACTAAAACTGGACAATTCTATTTTTGCAGTCGGCTAAGGCATAGCAGGAATGAAGCAAATCTATGCCGAGAATGACATCGAAATTAGTTATCGCTAATTTGACTAAATCTGCTGAAATGACTTTCTGAGATATCATAACCGGACAGTTCCTGTATACCTACTGGGCTATGTTAGATTTACCCACTGGGGTAGAAAATAAGAAGGGATCTACTAGAATTTCAGGACTGACTTCAAAATCAACTGCTATATATGGAGTAACAGAAGACAAAGAGGCTCCTGGATCTAACAAAGCATAAACATGCAAATGGAAAACTTATAACATACCAGTGGTCACATCAGGAGAACTTTCCTGATCCTATTGGGACTGAAGAGCATAGAGTCTATTTGGTCACTGCCCACTAGTGGCACTGGAAGAGGCACCCTACTGATTCGGGCGATCGGAATGAGCTGGGGGATGATTATGCTGACTCTGTGAATCCACCTAAGGAAATTGTCTGACTCTGTGTCCTAGCTTGCCATATCTAAAACACACATCGCTTCCAGCTCTGCAGATACCCTGGTGGTTTATGCCGCACTTTTGGAAAAGAGGATTGGTTCAGGAATTGCTAACACTACCCTGGGGTTTAGGCCCTGATGTCCTATATCGGTTGCCATTTCTAAATTTTGGCACTGGAGCACTGGTTGAGGAAGGAGCTAGAACTGAGGATTTGGGCAAAACTAAGAATGACTCCCACCCTCTGACTTAGGCTAAGCAAAATTAAACCTATCTGTTCTCGCCCTCTTATTCTCTTTCTCCTTCTCTTTATTCTTAGCCTCCTCTATCTATTGAGCATGAACCATGAGACTGGCTATGTCCATATCCTTAATAAGCATTACAGTCCTACACTCCTTGACCATACTGCTAGACATCCTTGAAACAAACTTACTCATCTTTGCTCTGCTATCTGCTACAACATAGGCGACATATTTGGTTAACTGAGTAAACTTGAGAGAATACTCCTGTACTATCATATTGCCCTGATTCAGGTTTATAAACTCCAAAACTGTTGCTTTCCCCAACTCTAGCGAGAAGAACCTATCCAGAAAAGCAACTGCAAACTCTTCCCATTCTATGGACCTTGCATCTACGACCCTCTCTGCCTTTTACTATTTGAACCATGAGTGATCCATATCCTGTAATTGATATACAACCAATTCAGTGCTTTCAACAGTAGTTATCCCATGATATTGGTAATTTTCTACACCTGATCAATAAATTCTTGAGGGTCCTCATTTGACTTAGACCCGATAAATGATGGAGGGTTCATTCGGGTAAAGTCCTGAATCCTAGAAGTAGATGTATTGACCACTGGGTTAGCTAGAACTATAGATGGATGTTCATTTTCGGCTACCACAAAATGAGATAAGGTGGTGACAGATGCTCTGAACTCCGCGTGGGAGACATGTTCACCTAAAGGATCTAGATAGACGTGCTGAGGGGTTGACTGATCTCCCACTCCTCTTCCCTGAGTCCTCACTCGCACAACATAAATACTGAAAGAAGGGAAACTTTTCCTAAAACATGTTGTAGCCTCCTATACATAAGTGTGGTGCACAACACACCCCTGGTCAAGAATCTAATAGATGCATCTTTCAAACTTCCTAGGATACTGTTGAATCTTAGGCTTTGATACCAAATTTGTAACGCCTCAAGTCTGTACCCCTGATGCTACACGGTACTCATAATCTCGAAGGACCACATGCTAACCCATGACGGTACCTGCTGCAATAAATGTGTAATAAATATTATAATGATTGTCGAAATAGGAGAAAAAATATACGATAAGTTTCAAATCTATAAATAAATCTAAATGCGGTATCATGATACCAAATCTGAATATAAATACTAAAAATCTAAACAACTTTCTGAAAATACTCTAGTCTGAGAAAGCCTCAAACTATCTAATATGTGGAGTTGATGGGACAAGCCCACAACTAAATCCATATACTAAAATAAAACTGAATTACTATAAATAATAAGTATGTCCTCGAACTATGAGGACTCACCACTACTCTAAAAGCTGAGAATTTAAACTGCTAAGGGTGCTCTGGAGCCCGTGCATCTGAACCTATTATATAAGACATCATAGCTCAAAGAAAAGTATGAGTTAGTACTTTGAATGTATTGGTATGCTTAGTGAGGTAGGATGAAATACATGGGTTCATATGCATGCATAATAATAACTGAATAACATGAGTATGACTGAGTAAGAGTACATACATAATACAAAGACTGTAATTGAGATCGTGCTAATACTGAGTACTGAATTTGGATATTGATAATCGATATTTGAGTTTATAAATACTGTATTACTGATTATCTGAATGACTGTATCTAATAGTTCTGAGTACTGTGGAACCATACTGAGTTCCGTACTGAGCTGAGTGACTATGTCTGATAGTCCTGAATTTGTAGAATTGAACTGAGTTTTATTTTGAGACTGAGATTGGAATTGGGACTGTGGGAGGTAATCATCTAACTGACATGCCCCTTCTCTAATTGAATTGGGGTTCAACCTATAATCCTAGCTGGAAGGGTCTTAATACCATGCCACGGGTAAGGACAAGTTGTGAGTTAACCCTCTTTGACAGAAAGCTCTTTCATCAACCCTCGTTGGCAGGATAACTCAGATAAAAAGTATCAACCCTTATAATGTCTGGCAGTAATACACCTTAACCTATGCTGGCTACGTAGTTCTGTAATACAGGGATTGCTGCTAAGGGTCAAACCCTCTGTTGACAGGAATGCCCCCATCCTTGGGTTAACTCGGTGCTAAATCCTACCCCCAACTAAATAGACACTAAACTAATTTCTAGTCTGTACTAGGCTGGACTTAATAGTTACTGAGATTACTATTTAGCTAAACTAAAATGAGTTCACTTAGTTTTGTTGACTGATGGAATACTACTGAATTTTTTTAGCTGACTGAGTTTATTGAGCTCTGAACTGGATACTGAATTAGACTAGATTAATATGGATTCTACTGAGTTTTTTTGAGTTTTGTAACTTACTGAGAGTACTTCTGATCATGTTGTGACTGATACTGTTCTATGACTAACCATGGCTCTAGGTAATCAGCTAAATTGTCGGGTACAAGTATCCCCAGAAATCGATAACATACATTAAGAGACATGGCATAACATGAAACATGTAAACTATAAACGTGATCATCATCCATTCATTGGAGTATTTTGGCCAACACTTGCATGATATAACTTGCACATAAGCTAACTTGACATGATTTCATTCTCTTAATAGTTCACATGGATAATTTATCAAGCACTTGGTGAGCATAGTATATACACATAGTATTGAACAACAAGTGAGCATCATAATTCATCTCTAATTTCACAAGTCAAGAGTTTATCATGGATTCACATGAATCTACAAACATAATGATCAATTTCACATGAGATATACATATAACCATGAATTAGGAACTTAATCCAAATAGAAATCATGGATACACTTTAATTTTAACCATGGAAATTATAAAATCAATTACTTGAAGTTCAAAAGAGATTCTTGGACTCCAAGGGTGGAAGGAACCCTTGGATGAACACTTCACATACCTTTGTTGAAGAATTTCTGAAAATTTATGGTTGAATCTTGAGTTCTTGATTTGAAATTGGATCTTCTACGATTTTGTTCTTGAGCAAATTTGAGAAAGAATGACTATATTTGATCTATAGGGAGTTTAATTTCGTGTTTTATGGGCTGAGGGTCGACGGAAAAAGACCTAAATACCCCCAAGAATGTGGTCTTTTAATGACTAAAAACTGAGTTACCAACGCGTAGGTCAATGTGGCATGTCTATGGCATCGGCGTGATAGCTAACGCATCACGCCATGTTCACGTTGATTCATTGGAATTGTACTCTGGTAGCTAGGAAAAATAGTAATCAACACGATAGTCAATGCGGCACACAAAGATCGCATTGATTCACTGTTTTGGAATTCCAAAGGAGTTTCAAACGAAGTCCGAAAAATCCAAAACTTATCTGGAAACACCTACGAACATTCCTGATCATGAATCAACCTAACCATTATTATTTAATGGAAATAAAGGTTGCAAAATAAGACTTCCAACCTTCATAGGTTAAAATGACACTAAGTCTGAGTACTTAGCTAAAATATTCTAAGTTCGGGACCCCTTGACAAGCCTAAAGGACTGAATTAAGCTTAGGATTTTGTGGGGTATTACAACACCTCTATGATATCCCTGTGTCACTGAGGATAATCTCTACTATAGGGTCCATGACATGGAGGATAGTCTTCACATTAAGGTCTATTTCGTAGAGGTTAGTCTCTATGAAAACCTCGATGCCACAGAGTCTGTATTTTTCTGCATTCTTAATTAAAGGTCCAAGGGGTATTTTGGTCTTTCCCCCTCACCCCAAATGTCCAATTGATAAATTAAAACCAAAGAGGGGCATCAATTGCCCTATTCTCCATCAGTTATCTCACGTAAACTCATCCCTCTTTCCCAAGAACATAAAATTCAAGTTTATCCTCAAAGATTCAAGCATTCAAGGTTTCAATTCCAAGATTCTTCTTCAAGAATTTAAGCAATTAAGGTATGTGCGGTATTTATCAACGGGTTTCTTCCACCGATTGTGTCCCAAAAATCCCTTTTTATTCAAGTTTAAATATTTATTTCTCTTGTTATGAAAATTTCAATGTTAAGCATGAATTTACTTAATTCTCTTTTAATAATTTTGAATACAAACTATGAGATTGTGCTTCCCATGTGAATTATACTTCTACATGCCTTATAATCTTTGTCATCCATATCATATTCAGTGATTTCATGTAAATTTAACAAGTTATAAACTAAAACACATGAGCATGTTGTCCTCCCAAATTTAACCATCCCCATATTCAAATTCATGGATTTCACCAGTTTAGTGAGATGTACTATGTTTTGGGTCTACGAATCATGAATTTTCTTACAAGATTCTGATGATGTCATTATGTTTAAAATATCATTATTCAGTGTTGGAGGGTTATGAACACCCAATACCTATATATTTATAAATGTTTCCATTTTCAAGCAACAAGTCAGTCAGATCATGATTTTACTATCATGTACAGATTATAATAATCATGTTAAGCACTTATCAGTTAGGATGTCCAGTTAACTTTTATAAGAACTAGTATTAGTTCAGTTGGGAGTAGGATTTAGTGTTGAGCAAACGTAAAGATGAAGAATCATCTACCAGTAGAGGACTGAGACCTTTAGTGGCAATCCTTAAGTTCTAGAACTATGTATCCAGCATAGTTTATGAGATGTCACCCACTAGTAGAGGACTGAAAATCTCTTAGGGGTCATCTGCTAGTAGAGGATTTACTCCATAGTCCTTCAGGACACCATGCCGGTAATAACACCCTTCCAACTGGGGCTGCAGGTTAGACCCCAATCAATTCAAATTGGGACATGTCGGTTACATGATAGCTCCCACAGTTTTAGTTTAGTACTTATGTTATATCACTTCAAGTTTGCATAACCAAGTATTCAGTTGTCAACTATTCAGTCAGTTAGTTTTATAGATTATATCTATATATGCTTTACTTGGTATTGCATTCTTTTTACATATTCATGCATTTATGTTCAGTACTCATATGTATTACAAATAGTCCCTATATCATGTACTAGTACATTCTAAGTACTGATCGCATACTCTTCTTTTACGCGTTGTCTTATAACATAGGTTCAAATACTCAGTTCCCTGATCATCCTTAGACAACTCAGTACATCTCAGCAGCAGTAGTGGTGAGTCCTCGTCCATCGAGGATAAGATATGCTATTGCAGTTATTTTAGTATTTTGTTATGTTCAGTCTATCGGAGTTAGTTGGGGATTTTTCCTATCAAATCCTCATGTCTTAGAGGCTTTCAGATGTTCAGACTAGATGTTCAGATATTCATTCTTATTTCAGTTTTTTTATCAGTAGTTCAAACATATGGTATTGTTTTTTTTGTATTCTATATTTTTAGTATTTTTATTAGTTCAACCTCCACATATGATACTTTACCATTATTTTATTTGGTGCTCACATCAGGTACCAGATCACGGATTAGCTTAGGTTCACTTGTGGCTTTAAGCGCAGTGTCGCGACTAGGGGATAGTCTCGGGTCATGACAATTACTACTATATATAAGGGAGGATTTCCAACTTTGGTAATCCTCACATGATTTTTTGGTCCATTTTATTCTTAAATGAAGGTTTAATGACTTTGCAAATTGTCAACCATTTAGATAAATTTGATTAATTATATGGTATTTTTTAATGTTATACAAGTGAAGAGTCATAAAGAAAGTGATAGTCAAATGACAAAACGCCCTTTGGGTCATAATATATCAAAGACTATGATGGTCAGTGAATATCTCGCTGGTAACTCCAAGTCATGAATGGGGTAGTTGCGTTCATGCACCTTCAGCTGCCTTGATATATATATAATAACACGACCTCGTTACATCAAAATACATCCTAAACCAATGCCAGAAGCATCATAATAGATGGTAAAACCCTTGCCCTCAACTGGAAGAGTTAGAACTAGAGTTAAAGTGAGCTAGTCCTTGAGCATTAGAAAGCTTTCCTCACAACTCGTTGATAAAATCTATCACAACGACCCCCTAATCGAATAAATAAGGCATAAAATATTTCAAATAATAGACAATCTATATTTACCTACCCAAATATAGCATAATAGTATACTAATACTATACATAAGATTAATCTAAAGATAGGGTAAGCCTAGCATACCTGGACACTAATGTGCTATGGTTTCATAACACTTTCGATGGTTAAAACGATGAAAATATGCAAGTTACTTAGGATTTTTTTTGAGATATGATGTGTTTTGCAGGAAACTAGCTTTTGGAGGTAAAAAGGAGAAAAGGTGAGAAAACTGATAATTTTGGACTACCCACGTGGGTACCGATACCCCATAGGTACTACCTACATGGAGAAGGTACCAGAATAAGTGCTTGAAAGTTGAAGATCAGAGATTCATAAGTTGAAGAAATTTCACTATCACCTATGCCAAGTCACCTATGGATCGTAGGTAGTACCTACGCCCCGTAGATGATAGAAATTAGCATGATCAGAGAAGATTCAACAAAATTTTAGATCTGGGCATCTACGTGGACTACTTATGCTCCGTAGATGGTCACTAACTTTGATTTTTCTTCTTTGTTTTGGACTTGATTCCTAGGGTTTCCTTGTATTCTACAAATAAATACCTTTTTGATATTTTTTAGTTTACACACTCTTACTACTTACAAACATATATTTGTTTCCGAGATTCAATTTTGATTTCAGGATCACTTTGTTCTTGATTTTGGTTGATAATTAAATCTGAGACTTTAGTTTTTATTCGTTAATCATTGTGACATTGATTTAATGATTTTCAATATGAATTCCATTGATTGTTTCACTATAACGAGCAACTAATTCCCTTAGCTAGGGTTTTGGTGGAACCCTGGTGGATTGACAAAGTAGAGGAAGTGTTCAATCCTTCTAGATTATTATTGCTGCATGTATTGTGGTTTTCTTCTCACTTATTGACTTCTTAGCTATTGCAAATGTTAGGATCCTACCTATATTCACTATGAACCTGAGAGAGAGGTAGAAATTGGGAAAAAGATATCATAATAGTGATTTGAAGTTAATTTTTGAAATAAGGTAAACATCACTGTCTACTTAAGAGAATGATTTTCATCTAATCAACTTGAGATCGAGAGGAGATAGTTAAAACTGGGGTCTAGGGCAAGGTTTAGTAAGGCGATACTCTAAGACCGAGAAGAGATGAGTTAAATTCACCAAAGAGTGTCGAGAAGCTATTGGCGATACATAACTTGCCAGATTTTACATGCATAACAGTTTGATAGTTGAATTGATCATGACAAACCAATAGAGTTTAAAGCCATGCAGAACATAAGCCTAGTATTTATTTCTGATTAATTACAACTAAAGTAGTCAACATCCTATTACTTTTTACATATTACAACTACAAACCCTATTTACTTTTCTGTACCACTCGTTGATTTCAACAAACTTGAGAGATAGTTCATGTATTCTCTGTGGGTTTGACCCTAATTTGAGTTGGGTTACAATATTTGCATCGACCGCTTTAACTTTAGTTGGAAGTGTAGCTTTGGGCGATATTAAAATTTTGGTGATATTGCTAGGGAATACGGTGATTGTTGATTGAAGTTGTTGAAGTTTTTGGGTTTTTGTTTTCTATTTGTAGTTGGTTGTTCGCTGATGTATTCGTAGCACTAGGAGTCAAGGCATTCCCTTACTCCTACTTTATTCTAACCTAGATATAATTCTATATCCAAATAGTATGATGACAAAACAAGTATGTAAAAGTCTTTTTAAAGGGGTTTAGGATGATCCTACTGGTGTGCCTCCTCCTCCTCCTTGAGTTTAGGACATTATTGATTAATAAATTGAGAAATTATTAGCAGAAGCAGCTGCTAACAAAGGAGGAATGCATAAGTCCTGCGTGGACCTCCGAAAGTAGAGCTAGCTAGGTAGAGACAAGAAATAGATCATCGAGCAACACTCGATGGAAATCAAGATAGAGTTAGTAGTGGTAGAGCTCAAGTTCTCGAAGCCTATCAACACTTGTCATATGATGATCCATAGGAGGATCTATGATACTTTGAGCTTATTGAGATAAGAGCTATTATTTCTCCAGCGTTGCCCCCAAATGTGAAGTTTGATATCACTAGTGCCATGATCCAGCTATTGAATCTGAAGGGAGTGTTTGCGGTCTTGCCTAAGGATAATGTAAACATGCACCTCACAAACTTCATTGGCATTTTTACTTCATACACTATACCAAGGGTAGATCAAGAAGATCTCAAACTTAGGTTGTTCCCTTTCTCTTTAACAGGTGAAGCTACATTGTGGTTAGGGTATCTTTCTCAAGGATTGATTACTACTTGGAATGAGTTATGAAAGCTGTTCTTAGATTATTTCTTCCCTACATCCAGACTGTTGTAGTTGAAAGACAAACTATATAATTTCAGTCAGTCATATTCTAAGTCGCTGTATGAGGTATGGTTTCGATATAAAAAGAAGTTAATGATGGTATCCAATCATTGGATTTTGGGGTTATGTTTGCTTGAAATATTTTATCGAGCTCTGGATTCTAGTACCAGAGCTATAGAAGATACAAATATCGGTGGAGCATTTATACATATATGTTAGGAGACAACATCAGATATATTAAATCATATCTCTCTAACAAGCCCAGGGTGGCATACTCAGGAGGCTGAGAGAAAAACTGACACTTATGCCATTGGTGCTTCCGACGAGCATAGAGCTGGTAATGACACGGTAGTGTAAGAGGTTTCTCAGTTGAGAACTGAGATTGGGTTACTAATGAAGTAGTTTGCAATGATGAATTCTAAGAAGGTAAATGCAGTTGGGTCATAGGGTAAGGCCTCTAGATCTTATGATTTTGATTTAGAAGAAGAGTCAAAGTACCTAGATCGAGAGTTGGAAGGTTTCCAAGCTTAGGGGCAAGGAAACTAATGTTAGAATGATTACGAAGATAGATACAGAGATAGAAGAAAAAAGTAAGATGGTGACTGGTGGTTCAAGGATTATTACAAAGAGAAGGGTGGTGTGCAAGTTCCACAAAGCAGTCGTGATATTGAGTCAAGGATGAAGGTGATGTTGTCCAAGCTGGTCAAGGTTAAGGAAAATTAGGAAAATTTCCTTAAGGAGATTAAGGAAGATATACCAGGGTTGACCCAAAAGGTTGAGCCACATGCTGTTGAAACAAAGAAAATAGAGTATCAGTTTGGACAAATGTCTGCAACTTGGAATTTGAGGTAGCCGGGCACCCTTTCCAGCAAATAGTTCAAAATCCTAAGAACTACAGTCATTGTCTAGCCATTACTATTTAAAGTAGTAAGGCAACTACTGATCCTCCTTTGCCAACTATTGAGGATCCGAAAAATGATAGTGCTATTAATTATGAGACATTTAAAGAAGAGTTGGGAAAGGCTACATATATTAATTGTGATGCTGTAAAGGACAAAGTTGAGGGAGAGGTCGATGGTGAAGTAAATTACACGACCTCCCCCATATTTTCCTCAAAGGTTGAAATAGAATAAGAAAGAAGGGACGTTTAAGAATTTTATTAACATGCTGAAAGAGTTGAGCTTGAACATCCCTCTTTTAGAGGCTCTTGAGCATATGCCTGGATATGCAAAGTTTATGAAGGAGTTGGTGATGAATAAGAGAGTTGTGAGTTTTGAGGATAATGATGGATTGCACTACTGTAATGCATTTAATGCTAGATCTCTAGCCTAAAAGAAGGGTGATCCTAGAGCATTCACGATCCCATGCAACATTAGGAAATCCAGGTTTGCCAGAGCATTGTGTGACTTGAACCAACATTAATTTTATGCTGCTGGCTGTATTCAAAAAATTGGGCTTGAGCCCTATGGAACATACTACTATGTGGTTGTTGATGGAAGACCTTACTATAAAAACTTGTGGGTGTCACACCCCCTTTTTAACCAAAAAGATTAATTTAAGTTTGAAAGAATTTTTATTACTAGGTGACAGACTGAAGAATCATTTCAAAAAGGACTATTTACATTTAAACTTAGAATCGCCACTTGGCATAATCGAGTGTACCAAGTCACCTTTCAAAATACTTTTTCAAAACTGTTTTTGACTTTTTTAAACTAGTTTGCAAACAAAATTTTTGGCTAAGGAATTCTATTGACCGAGGGGAAGGTGTTAGACATCCCTCGATCCCGTGGTTCCACCACAGTTGTTTGGTGGAGTGTATCAGCTAATTTTGATACTAAGAATGTATAATCCACATAAACACACAACAATTAAACAAAAAAACACAAACAAAATGAATCCCGAAAAATATAATGTCCAGTCCAATTATACAGTCCAAAAACACAAAAATACAGAAATGTAAACCTAAGCTAACCTACACTAATCCTAAACTATGCTCCAATGCTTACCCAATGCCTCGGGCCTTCATCATGAATATCCTTTGGGTACAAAATACTTTGGGGCATTCCCTGACTAACAAACACAAATACCTCGGGGCATTCCCCAGCCAAATGATACATTTGATCAAAACAAAACCAAACCAATCCATTCAACATATATTTCAAGCATTCAATGTTCTCCAAGTCCTGAATTTGCCTACCCAAGCCTACCGTTTGCCTATCCATTTTAACATATCAAAATTCTATCACGTTCCAACAATATTCATGCTTAATCCAAATTAACCACAAACAACAATAAACCAAAAGTAATCTAAATTCACCTTTTTTTTAATCAATTTCTCAATTCCACCCCAAAAAACTAATTTTAATTTTCAAATGAGATACCATTTCAACGTACAAACCATGATCAAGGGAATAAATCCAAATCTAAAGAAACATGCATTCAACAACTAAGATCAAACAAACACACAATATTCAATCCAAACATAAAGAAAATTAAACAATGAAATAAAAAAAAGGAAAAGAGTAGAATTAGACCTTTCGATAATTGATTTTCATTGAACATAATGCGTAAGAAAACCTGGATTTGGAATCTCGAATAGAAACCTCCACAACGACAAAATTCAACTCAATAGAAAGAAATAACAATTCAAACAGATTCAAAACCAGTGAGAAAGAACTATTAAGATTAAATCTGAATCACGAACGTTGACGCAATTTAAGCACGAAGACCCCGAAGCCCAATATCGAAAATAAATTGCAAAGACAAATGAACCGAAAACCCAACAAAATAATAGAAAATTAAAACCCAGTGTAGCTTGAGCTCCAGTGATCTTCGAAAATAACATAAAATGATGGTGCAATATAGATTCCGATGAATTTCAGTACTTTCGGGTCGAATTTTCTTGAAAATCAAAAGAATCAAGGAGATTTCAGGGATTTCAAGACTGGATTAGATATGTTCAGCGTATCAAAGCTAATTTTGGTGAACAATTTCATTGGAAACTATAAAACCCCATCAGGAAAACTTGAAGCTCGATCAAAATCTAGTGGTCGTGTCACCAGATCCCTCTCCAATATCCCCATCTTGATCACCCCTCTTTTATTCAATATTTCTTACTAATTTATTCTATTTCTCCCCTCTCTATCCCATGTGTTATGAGTTTGTGCATCTGAGTGTATTGAGAGTGAATTTTAATGTGTGTATGTGCATTTTATGTGAATATAGTGATTTTTTGAAGCCTCTCAAGTCAAAGAAGGCACCCGATGATGGTGCTCCTTTTTTTTTTCTCTCTACCCTTTCTCTGAGAATGTGAATGTGTCCCCCAAATTCTAGAGTGTGTGATGGTGTGTTTACTGTTAATAAAAAAATAATCAACCCTGGTCCCCCTCCCTATTCTAAGGGTGTATGTATATGTATAATGAGTATTTTTGTTTGTTTCCAATGAGTTGTTGCATATTATTTCGTTGAGGGCCCTACTTATTTTTTGTGTGTGATGAATGTCCCTATTTGGTAAGTGGAGTGTGTATTCTTATCCTTTTTGAATTTATTAACCAAAAATAGAATAAAAATTATGAGAGGTGGGGGCAGGTGGTTAGGGTTGTTAGGGTAAGATAAAATTAGTTAGAGAGGTTGTTATTTTTTGTTGGGTATAATCGCATGGGTGAGGGTGTATGATAATGTATGGTAAAAATGGATGAGTTGGGTTTTCGGAAAGGACAAAATTAGGTGTCTATATCATGCCTTTTGTGGGTGTAAATACAAAGTGTTTTCAGAAAAAAAGTAGACAAAGAGACCAAATTTTGACTCGACCATTATTCAAGGAAAGAAATAGAAGGAAGAAGGACAACCGAGTTGACTTAGGACATCTAACCTACCCAAGTTATGAGGAAATCAAGTCATAGGAATCTCAACTGGTTGGAAAGAGAGGGACAATACCGAGTTGGAGAGTTGAGTGAGGCCCTATCAAGGTTCCGGTCCGTGACTTTGTCATTACATCAAAAGGAAAACTACAAGTTAAAATATAAATTAAATTACAAAAATCCTATCTATGCAGCTTCTATTGGACTCTTGACTTAAGTTTCTTATGCTTTCAAAATTGACAAAAGATCTAATTTTCTTTGGGGTTGAACTTGAGAATAGATTCTTTCTCCATACAAAATTTAATGTCGGAGATGAACTCACAAATCGACTTTTTTCTATCGGTGTTACTTCTAAACCTTGATCCTGAATTTGACAATCTTCACCCTATTTTCAGGCGGGCTTTTGACTTACAACTTCTTCAAATTGTTGCTTGACTTCCAATTTTATCGCTCTATTCTGCCGGTGCGATCCTGACTTGCTATTACTGATCTTTTGGTTTTCAACTTCACCGCCCTGCTTGTAATTTCCTCTCTTTATTTTCTTTTAGTTGTTTTACCTTGTTGCATGACTTTCAATCTCTTCACCTTATTGCTTGACTTTTAATTTCGTCACCTTGTTGCTTGACTTTAATTTTGTCACCTTGTTGCTTGACTTTTAATTTCTTCACCTTGTTGCTTGACTTTCAATTTAATCACCCTGTTCTTCAGGTGGGCTCTTGACTTGCAATTTTATCACCCTTATTCTTCGGGCGGGCATCCCAACTTGTAATTTTCTCACTCTGTTCTCCGGGCGAGCTCCTAACTTTTAATTTTATCACCCTATTCTTCATCCGGGCCTCCCGAATTACTATTTCATAACTCTTGTTCATCTAGCAGGCTCCTGACTTTCAATTTCAATACCCTATTCTTTGGGTGGGCCTCCCGACTTGCAATTTCCTTGCTCTGTTCTCTGGGTGAGCCCCTATTCTTCGGGAGGGCTTCTCGACTTGCAATTTCATCACCCTTATTCTTCAGGTGGGCTCTTGACTTACAATTTCATCACCCCTATTCTTTGGGAGGGCCTCCCGACTTGCAATTTCCTCACTTTGTTCTCTGGGCGAGCTCCCAACTTTTAATTTTATCACCTTTATTCTTTGGGCGAGCCTCTCGACTTGCAATTTCATCACCCTTATTCTTCATGTAGGCTCTTGACTTTCAATTTCATCACCCCTATTCTTTGGGCGGGCCTCTCAACTTGCAATTTCCTCGCTTTGTTCTCTGGGTGAGCTCCCAACTTTCAATTTTATCACCCTTATTCTTTGGGCAGTCTTTCCAACTTGCAATTTCACCACCCTTGTAACTCAGGCAGGCTCTTGACTTGGAATTTCATCACCCTTATTCTTCGGGCGTGACTCCCGACTTGCAATTTCCTTGCTCAGTTCTCCGGGCGAGCTCCAAACTTTTAATTTTATCACCCCTATTCTCCGGGCAGGCCTCCCTACTTGTAATTTTATCACCCTTGTTCTTTAGGCGGACTTTTGACTTTAAATTTTCATCACCTTGTTCTTTAGGCGAGCTCCTGAAAGAAAAATCAAAACTAGAACAAAAATTATCCCAAATAATGATTTTGATAAAGAAAGATTCCATATTTCAGAAAACTAAATTCTCACTTTCTAGGAGGGTTCTAAAGTGAAGTTCCATTTAACATGAATTACTTCTAATTTTTTTGTCCCAGTTTTAATCAAAAGCTTTTATGGGTGTCAAACCCAATAACAACTACTTGCAATAGTGCATAATTCAAAGAGGAATCATGATCCCATCAACAAATGCCTCTTTTGAGGGTAATATTGAATCTCTGAGACCAATAAGTCCCTCTCTTAAGAATAAAAGTGAAAGGTTCTTGCTAAAAGTGCATCTTTTTAGAATTAACGGTTCAAATTCGGAAGTACACCTCCTAGCCGTGAAACTTGAAAGACCCAAATTAGAGAATGCTTCATTCAGGGGTACAAGATGATGAGTTTTACCATAATTATGATTATCAAACCTGTATAGCAACACTGCACTTGCATTTATAGAAATGAGGAATTGCACCTCTGGATATTGGCGCTTTGAAGCCTTTGATTTGAAGGCAGCAACTGTTCCTGTTTCATACAAAGAAAACTTGCAAGTTTAAAATAGGGTGGTTGGTTTGCGATTTTGACAATTGGGGAGATTTCTCTTGCACTTGTCCCATTTAGATCTTGCTTCCAATCATTAGCATTTGCCATTGCCTTGTTGTAGCATTGGTCCAAACTCAGAATATTAAGAGTGACTCTAAATCAAACACAGTATCTATACTTTGCTATGTTTCTCAGATAATCCCCTTTAAACCTTGGTATTTTCATGAATTCCCTAAATTCGTGTGTTGACAACAATCTTCTGAATGCTTTGTTCTAACTTGCAATCTTGTTTCTTTCATGTGCTGGCCTTTGTCTTGGTTTGTGCAATTGAAGAAGCTGGTAGCCATTTTTGAAATCTTTTCTCACTTCTTTTGACATAGACTTGATTCCAAGACAAGAGAAAAAAAATGACAATGATTTTTATTTGGATAACTGACTCAATAAAATAAAAATAAAAAGAATAAAGAAAAGAAAATGAATGTCCCCATTTGAAACAAAGAAACAAAAAGTTTATCTGAAAATGACAATTAGCTCTAATGATTATGCTATACATTTTGGATTAAGCTGCTTGATCTTTCCATCCAAACTTTTTATCCATTGTTCTTGAGTTAATGGCCTTGAAACTAAGTTGTTTCCTTAAATCAATTACATTCACGACCATATTCAGCTAGTGACACCTTGAATGATTTTTGCCAACAAGCCTCTCTCATTTTTTTTTCTCAGCTCACTTTCGCCTTATGGTGCCCATAAAGGTTTTCACCAGTAAGACCCTAATTGTTATGTCTTTCAAATTACCATCTCCTCATGGTGCCTGTGAAGGTTTTCACCAGTAAGACTATCAATTTTATTTCTCTCTTGATTCATTATGCCGAGGAAAACAAGTAGTACCCAAAAATGTGTCATCATATCCATTGTATGCGTAGCCTTAACATTCTCAAAGATTGATCTGAAGGTCTTTATTTGGTTATAACTTGACTTTTAGATATGGTTAGAAAGAAAGGATGGCATGAGGCCCAAACGACACTTGAAGTGAATAGGATTTACAATTTTTGGAATTGACTAAAACAATGAGGATTAACTCATGCCCTAGTTTATTTTCACTGGGTGATTCTAAATTGTTTATTTCGTTAGACCGAGCCCAGATTAGGGAAGCCTATGAATCTCACCCCTGAGAGAGGAGAATTAGGTCTCACATAGTTCTGACAGCTTGGTCTTTCTTTTGATCAGATTTCTTCTTCTTTTTCTTTTGTTGACTCTTTTTTTTTTTTTTTTTTGACATTATTTTTCTTGACACTTTCTCTTTTCTTTCTTTTGGACACATTTCTCTCTCCTTTTTTGAAACTTTTCTGACTTTATTCTCTTTCTTTTTGAAATTTTTATGACGCTATTATTTTTCTAGACACTTTTGTTTTGATCTATGCTGGCTTTATCTTGATTCCAAAAGAGGGGTATGAAAGAAAATAACACTAAGGCTCAAATGGGGTAAACAAAGGATGACTCAGTGTTTGGGTAACAGAATGAAATGCCTTCATTATATCAATTCTTGATAATGCAAATTCATATCATGGGATATGAAGGGAAAGATGAAGATCATTTGTGATACTTTAACAACATTGACTTTAACTGAGCATGTGCCACTTCTTCTTCTATACTTGTCAAACATACAACTCCACCTTTTTGAACATCCCTCACATCGAATGATCCATGCTTTCGCGGAGCTTATTGTCTTCCTATTTCTCTAGATATAGGGATCATGTGTCCACTATTTAACCTAATTGAGACATGTATTTCAATTGATGGCCAAGTTATTCTTGTAATTCTCAAACTAATTGCCATAATTTTGAAATAAGGCTTCAAATGGTCACCCAATGTGTCAACACTCCATCAATTTCTCGAATGCCTTTTTCTAATTCTAGACCCATTCAGAGTTCATGCTCAAATTGAATTTTAAGATCTAGCTGAAAATTCCGTAAGCATGTCATATCACTAGAGCCAACATAAAATGTACAATGTAAAGTAAACAAACAAACAACACATATTTAAAGGGAAAAGGGACATTATATTTAGTTGCAATGAAAAATAGAAGGTTTTGAACATAAACGACAAAGGTACAAAACAAGATAGATCCCGAACTACAACCTTGAAATAATTCGGATAACTGAAAATAAAATAAAACAAACTACCAGACCCCTTCCAAGTAAGGAGAGAAGTGACTTCCCAATTACTGAGTTTGACATCTTACCCATTGGTTTGCATATCAGCATGGCTAGAGCTTTCCTCACTGTCAAGAGCTTTCCTCACTGTCAATGTTTTGCACCATAATTGATTTATCTTGAATCATCTTTTCTATTTCTCTTTTCAAAGCACAACAATCTTCAATACTGTGACCCTGAACATCAGAATGATATGGATATCGTACATTAGGATCAAAACTTCTTGAATGCAGGTCAGGAGTATACCCAAGGTGAGGAGTGATCATGCCCAACTGTACCAATCTATGGAATAAATTGGCAAATGACTCTCTATTTGGTGTGAAACTATCCCTCAATTTTTCCCTCATTTTTGCAAATTCTGGCCTCAGATGAAACTTAGATTTAGAGGTTCCTTGGTAAATTTGTAGGGGTTGAGAACTACGTTGAGGGACAGGTATATGCCATTATGGATAAGAAAATGGATGAGTATACAATTATGCATTGTTCAAAAGACATTGAGGAAGTGGAATGGAATTTCTTGGATTTTGAAAAAAGGAACCTTGTTGTAGATGAGTAGGTGGATTTGATATGTAAGCTGGGGATTGAGGCTAGCGGTATTAGTAAGTTGGACCTCTTAAACTCTGCTTTGTCCCTGACACAACAATAGGTGTATTTTCCTTCATCTTTTCTTCTATTTCCCTTGATTGATTGGAATATCGTCGTAAATGTTTCACATAATCCTTCTGTCCATCAGGCTCCCTAAATTTTGATGTCTCAAAGCTTGGAGGAAGGTTAACACTTGAAAACATGCCCCAGTTTTTATATGAAACATCTTCATAGCCCACAAGTCCCAAGGAACTTTTCATATCATTTTCTACACTCTTTACTTTCCCCACCATTTTCTCTAGCTTTTCTAGAATGCTAGGCTTCTTGATAAGAAATTTTGGCGGTCCACATAATTTAACTGTAGGCTCAAGAGTATAACAATGATCATCAAGAGTATTGAACATAGATTCATTAGTGGATTGGGGAAGCATAATCATTGGATTGATAACCAAAGTGAAAGCCTCAGAAGAAGGTTGAGAACAAAATTAAAGATGGTATGTGGTGCTATGAATGTGGCAGGTTTATACTGAGGAGCTAAAGAAAGAGTAGAGAAAGTATTGGATGCATTTGACATGGTATGAATTCTACAACATGCTATGGTGAATCAACAACAACAGTAGGAAACTGAATTTGCGATTTTTGTGGAAGACTAAAGGTATTTGCAGGGTTAATAATGGGGAACGGAGGAGGAGACAACCCACTGACCCAAGATTGATACATTTCCATTATTTGTTTCCTTAGTCTAAAACTCTCTTCCTTTAAACTCTCATTTTTCTAACTTGTTTGATCTATGAGGTCACTTTCTATATCCTTATTGGACATAACTTTCTCTTCAACTTGGTGTAATGTGGAGGTCCAGCCAAAATACCATAAACCAACCACCTTAATCTAACTGAACAAGAGATGACAAAGGCGTTAAAATGCAACACTTTTTTAAAACTCTTTTTCTATTTTTTTCCTTGGAAAAGATAAACGAACAAAAGAAGGGAACCTACGTATCTCACCCCTAAGAGAGCAGAATCAGGTGAGCGTAGTTTGTGAAGTATTGCCAAAATGGCCGATTAAACTTTTTTTCCTTTCTTTTTCTTTTTCTTGAAACTTTAAAAAAGAAATGAAAATAACAAATTGTCATAAGAATTGACGAAAATCTTTTTGAATTTTTCAGCTTTAACATACCTATACAAAATGAAATCTATGATTACCAAAGAAAATCTATTTGGGTTTTCAATTTTGCATTTCATATGAAAATGAAACTTGAAACTACTAAAGGAAAATATTTTGTTGTTTTCTTTTAGAGATGTATATGACACCTACTCTACTAAAGAGTAAAGAATTTTATTTTGAATTTTTTAAATAAGATTCCCAAACCCACAATAGGCTGCCTACGTATCTCACTCCTGAGAGAGGAGAATAAGGGGTGCGTAGTTCGTCCAGATTGGACAATTAAGGATTAAATAACAAAATGAACCTTGACTCAAGAGACACGACCACAAACAGAAGATGAAGAACGTCAACAAAATCTTTTTGGGTTTTTCAATTTGAGACCTTACATAATACTGACACCAACAACTACAAAAGAAAAATCTTTTTGGTATTTTCGTTACACGAAATGTACAAAACTTCTACCACTTTTTGAATTTACTTTTATAAAAAGATCCTACTAAAAAAAATCTTTTTGGAGTTGTCAAATTGTGAATGCTTACTAAAGAAATAAAAGAAAAATCTTTTTGATATTTTTGTTTTTGACAAATGAGTGTAAAAAGTAAAAAATCTTTTTGAATTTTTGAATTGTGAAAAAAAAAAACGTCATAAAGAACTCTAAAAACTATGAAACTCACTTTTTGATTAACCACTCCTTTCATTTATTTTTTTTCCCATGCATACACACTTTTCTTTAATTCTAGCACATGTTTTCCCCAAATCAATCCATCAAATGACCATATTACGCTCAAAGATGCAACAATTAACACGTACGGATGCTTTAGAGGTGAGTCTCCTACAAAGGACCAAGTGGGTCCCACTAGATCTCAATATGATGCAGATAAGCATGACCCAAAGGCTGACCTATGCGGGGGTCCACTAACAAGGCTATTCGGGGGAGCGTATGGTCGATTGTGGCTGCGAAAGCTTTTCCGCCACTCCATACATCAGATGTATTCCCTCCTAAAGTAAGGGTGACTCAACTAGAGTTCATGTACACGACGTGTACTCCAGGACTTATTGCAGAAGAAATGACTTGGGTTATGCAAATGATGCCAGATATAAGTCGGTAACACATAAAGAAAGTCTGTAAACAAAGAGCACATAGACATCCTACAATGATATAATAAACACAAATACAAACAATGTCTATACACCTATAATACGAAACTAAGCCAAAACAACTCCAAAAATAAGTTTGAATTCTAAAAAATTCCCAGCAGTGTCGCTAGAGCTGTCACACCCCTTTCTTAACAAAAAAGATTAATTTGAAGTTTGAAAGGATATTTATTATTAGGTGACAAAATGAAGAATCATTTCAAAAAGGATTATTTACATTTAAACTCAGAGTCGCCACTTGGAATAATCGGGTATGCCAAGTCACCTTTGGAAATCTCTTTTCAAAACTGTTTTTGACTCTTTTAAACTGGTTTGCGAATGGAGATTCAGGCTAAGGAATTTTATTGATCGAGGGAAAGGTGTTAGGCACCCCCGGTCCCGTGGTTCGACCACGGCCTCTTGGTGGTGCGTATCGGCTAATTTTGACACTAAGAATGTATAAACCACGTAAACACACAACAATTAAACAAACAAACACAAACAAAATGAATCTCAAAAAATATAATTTCCAGTCCAATTATACAGTCCAAAAATAGAAAAATGCGGAAATGTAAACCTAAGTTAACATACACTAATCCTAAACTACGGTCCAATGCTTACCCAATGCCTTGGGCCTTCGTCACGAATGTCCTCCGGGTACAAAATACTTTGGGGCATTCTCCAGCTAACAAACATAAATACCTCGGGGCATTCCCCAGACCAATGATACATTTGATCCAAAAGAAACCAAACCAAGCCATTCAACATATATTTCAAGCATTCAATGTTCCCTAAGTCCTGAATTTGCCTACCCCGGCCTACAGTTTGCCTATCCGTTTCAACATATCAGAATTCTATCAAGTTCCAACAATATTCATTCTTAATCATAATTAAACAAAAACAATAATAAACCAAAAGTAATCAAAATTCACCCTTTTTTTTTTATCAATTTCTCAATTCCACCCAAAAAAATTAATTTTACTTTTCAAACGAGATACTATTTCAATGTACAAACCATGATCAAAGGAACTAATCCCAAATAAAAACAAACACGCATTCAACAACAAAGATCAAACAAACACACGATATTCAATCAAATACCAAGAATAGTAAACAATGAAATAAAATAAAGGAAAAGAGTAGAATTAGACCTTCTGATAATTGATTTTTGTTGACAATAATGCTTAAGAAAACCCGAATTTAGAATCTTGAATAGAAACCTCCGAGTGATAAAATCCAACTCAATAGCGACAAATAATGGTCCAGATTCAAAACCAGTGAGAAAGAACTATTAAGATCAAACTCGAATTACAAACGTTGACATAATTTAAGCAGGAAGACCCCGAAGCCCAATATAAAAAATAAACCGCAAAGACAGATGAACCCAAAACCCATCAACATAATAGAAAACCAAAACCCAGAGTAGCCCAAGCTCCGACGATAGTATAAAATGACGGTGATATACAAATTTCAATGAATTTCAGTACTTTCGGGCAGGATTTGCTTGAAAATCAAAAGAAACAAGGAGATTTCAGGGATTTTGAGATTGGGACAGATTTGTTCAGCGTATCAGAGCTAATTTCAATGAATAATTTTGCTAGAAAATTTAAAATACCATCAGGAAAACTTGAAGCTCGATCGAAATCCAGTGGTCGTTTCACCGGATCCCTCTCCAGTCTCCCCATCTCAATCACCCTTTTTTTTTTCTATTTTACTCACCGTTTTTCTCTATTTCTCCCTCTTCATCAAATGTTTTGTGAGTTTTTGCATCTGAGTATGTATTGAGAGTGAATTTTAGTGTATGTGGGCATTATTTTGTGTTATGATGGCATTTTTTTGAGCCTTTCCCATCAAAGAAGGCATTCAATGATGGTGCTCCCTTTTTTTCTCTTCGTCCCTCCCCAGAGAATATGTATGTGTCCTCTAAATTCTAGAGTGTGTGATGGTGTGTTTACTATTAATGGAAAAAGAATCAACCCCGATCCCCCTCCTTATTCTAAGTGTATATGTATAATGAGTATTTTTATTTATTCTATTGAGTTGTTGCATAGTGTTACCATGTGGGTCCTGCTTATTTTTTATGTGTGATGAATGTCCCTATTCTGCGAGTGGAGTGTGTATTCATGTCCTTTTTGAATTTGTTAACCAAAATAAAAATCATAAGGGGTGGGGGTAGGTGGTTAGGTGTTGGTAGGGTGAGATAAAATTAGTTAGAGGGGTTGTTATTTTTTGTTAGGTATAATTGCATGGGTGATGGTGTATGATAACATGAGGTAAAAATGGATGAATTAGGTTTTCGGGAGGGACAAAATTAGGTGTCTACATCTTGCCCTTTTTGGGTATAAACACAAAGTGTTTTCAGACAAAAAAGTAGACAAAAGACCACATTTTGACCCGACCATTATTCAAGGAAAGAAACAGAAGGAAAAAGGACAACCGAGTTGACTTAGGACATCTAACCTACCCATGTTATGAGGGAATCAAGTCACAGGTATCTTAAAGGGTTGGAAGAAGAGGGAATATACCGAGTTGGAGAGTCGAGTGAGGCCCTGTTGAGGTTTCGGGCCGAGGCTTATTCATTACATCAAAATTAAAACTACAAGTTAAAACATAAATAAAATTACAAAAATCCTATTTATGCATCTTCTTTTGGACTCTTGACTTGAGTTTCTGATGCTTTCAAAATTGACAAAAGATCTGATTTTCTTTGGGGTTGAACTTGAGAATAGATTCTTTCTCCTTACAAAATTTGATATCGGAGATGAACTCACAAATCGACCATGTTCGGTCGGTGGTACTTCTGAACCTTTATCCTGAATTTGAAAATCTTCACCCTATTATTCAGGTGGGCTCTTGACTTAAAACTTCTTCACCTTGTTGCTTGACTTCCAATTTCATCACTCTATTCTCCAGGTGGGCTCCTGACTTGCTATTTTTGATCTTTTGATTTTCAACTTCACCGCCCTGTTCTTTGGGAGGGCTCCCAACTTGTAATTTTCTTACTTTATTGTCTTTCAGTTGTTTTATCTTGTGGCTTGACTTTCAATCTCTTCACCTTATTTCTTGACTTTTAATTTTTTCACCTTATTGCTCTACTTTTAATTTCTTCACCTTGTTGCTTGACTTTTAATTTCATCACCCTGTTCTTCAAGCGGGCTTCTGACTTACAATTTCATCACCTCTATTTTTCGGGTGGGCCTCCCAACTTGTAATTTCCTCGCTCTGTTCTTCAGGCGAGCTCCCAAATTTTAATTTTATCACCCCTATTCTTCAAGCGGGCCTCTCAACTTACAATTTCATCACCCTTGTTCTTCAAGCGGGCTTCTGACTTTTAATTTAATCATCTATATTCTTCGGGCGAGCCTCTTGACTTGCAATTTCCTTGCTCTGTTCTATAGGAGAGCTCCTATTTTTCAATTTTATCACCTCTATTCTTTGGGAGGGCCTCCCAACCTGTAAATTCATCACCCTTGTTCTTCAGGTGGGTTCCTGACTTTTAATTTCATCACCCCTATTCTTCAGGCGAGCCTCCCGACTTGTAATTTCCTTACTCTATCCTCTGGGTGAGCTCCCAACTTTCAATTTTATCACCACTATTCTTCGGGCGGGCCTCCCAGCTTGTAATTTCATCACCCTTGTTCTTCAGGTAGGCTCCTGACTTTTAATTTCATCACCCCTATTCTTCGGGCGAGCCTCCCTACTTGCAATTTCCTCGCTTTGTTCTCTGGGTAAGCTTGCAACTTTTAATTTTATCACTCCTATTCTTTGGGAAGGCCTCCCAACTTGCAATTTCTTCACCCTTGTTCTTTAGAAGGGCTTCTAACTTGCAATTTCATCACCTCTATTCTTTAGGCGGGCCTCTCGACTTAAAATTTCCTCGTTCTATTCTCCGGGTGAACTCCCAACTTTTAATTTCATCACCCCTATTCTTTAGGTGGGCCTCCTGACTTACAATTTCATCACCCTTGTTCTTCAAGTGAGCTTCTGACTTTCAATTTTCATCACCTTGTTCTTCAGGCAGGTTTCTGAAAGCAAAATCAAAACTAAAACAAAAATTATCCCAAATAATGATTATGATAAAGAAAGATTCCATATTTTAGAAAAATAAAATCTCACTTTCTAGGAGGGTCCTAAAGTGAAGTTCCACATAACATGAATTACTTCTAATTTTTTTGTCCCAATTTTCATCAAAAGCTTTTGCGGTTGTCAAAACCAATCACAACTACTTGCAACAATGCATAATGCAAAGATGAATCATGATCCTAATCAACAAATGCCTCTTTTGGGGGTAATTTTAAATGTCTAAGACCAATAAGTCCCTCTCTTATGAATGAAAGTGAAAGGTTCTTGCTAAAAGTGCATCTTTTTAGAATTAATGGTTCAAATTAGGAAGTGCACCTCTTAGTCTTGTGACAAAAAAAAGACCCAAGTTAGAGAATGCGAATTTTAGGGGTGCAAGATGATGAGTTTTACCATAATTATGATTACTAAACCTGTATAGCAACACTGCTCTTGCATTTGCAGAAATGAGGAATTGCACCTCTAGATATTTGCGCTTTGAAGCCTTTGATTTGAAGGTAGCAGCTATCCCTATTTCATACAAAGAAAACTTGTAATTTTAAAATAGGGTGGCTGGCTTGAGACTTTGACAGTTGAGGAGATTTCTCTTGCACTTGTCCCATTTAGTTATTGATTCCAATCATTAGCATTTTCCATTGCCTTATTGCACCGTTGGTCCAAACTTTGAATATTAAGAGTGACTCTAAATCAAATACATTATCTCTGCTGTGCTATGTTTCTCAGACAATCCCCTTTAAGCCTTAGTATTTCCATGAATTCCAAAAATTTGTGTGTTGACAACAATCTTCTGCATGCCTTGTTCTTACTTGCAATCTTGTTTCTTTCACATGCCAGCCCTTTATCTTGCTTTGTACAATTGATGAAGCTCGTAGCCAGTTTTAAAATATTTTCTCACTTTTTTTTCATGGACTTGACTCAAAGACAAAAGAAAAAATGACAATGATTTTTATTTGGATAATGACTTAATAAAATGAAAATAAAGAGATGAAAGAAAAGACAATGAATGTCCCCATTTGAAATAAAGAAATGAAAAGTTTATCTCAAAATGACAGTTAGCTCTAATGATTATGCTATGCATTTTGGATTAAGCTACCTGATCTTTCCATCCAAACTTTCTAGCTATTGTTCTTGAGTTAATGGCCCTAAAACTGAGGTACTTCCTTAGGTCAATTGCATTCAATACCTCATTTGGCTAGTGACACCTTGAAGGATTTTTGCCAACAAGCCTCTCTCATTTTTTTTCTCAGCTCACCTTCGCCTTATGGTGCCTGTGAGGGTTTTCACCAATAAGACTCTCATTTTTATTTCTCTCAACTTACCATCTCCTCATGGTGCCTGCGAAGGTTTTCACTAGTAAGACTCTCTCATTTTTATTTCTCTGTCCTAATTACTTATGCTGAGGAAAACAAGTAGTACCCAAAAATATGTCATCATATACATTGAATGCGTAGTCTTAACATTCTCAAAGATTAATCTGAAGGTCTTTCTTTGATTGTAACTTGGCTTTTGAATATGGTAAAAAGAAAGGATGGCATGAGGCCCTAACGCCACTTGAAGTGGATAGGACTTACAACTTTTGGAATCGACTCAAATAATGAGGATTAAATCATGCCCCAGTTTCTTTTGGCTAGGTGATTCTAAATTGTTTATTTGGTTGGACAAAGCCCAGAGTAGGGCAGCCTACGTATCTTACCCCCGAGAGAGGAGAATCAAGTCTCATGTAGTTTCAACAACTTGTTCTTTCTTTTGATTTAATTTCTTCTTCTTTTTCTTTTGTTGACTCTTTTTTTTTACTTTATTTTTCTTGACACCTTTACCTTTTCTTTCTTTTGGACATATTTTTTCTTTTTTTTTTGAAACTTCTTTGACTTTATTCTTTTTTTCTGAAATTTGTATGACGCTATTGTTTTGCTTGACACTTTTGTTTTGATCTTGGCTGGCTTTTTCTTGATTTCAAAAGAGGGGTATGAAAGAAAATAACACTAAAGCTCAAATGGGGTAAACAAAGTATGACACAATGTTTGGGTAGCAGAATGAATTCCTTCATCATATCAATCCTTGACAATGCAAGTACACATCATGCGATATAAAGTGAAAGATGAAGATCATTTGTGAAACTTTAACAACACTGACTTTAACTGAGCATGTGCCACTTCTTCTTCTACACTTGTCAAACATACAACTCCACCTTTTTGAGCATCCCTCACTTCGAATGATCCATGCTTTCGTGGAGCTGATTGTCTTCCTATTTCTCTAGATATAGGGATTATGTGTCCACTATTTAACCTAATTGAGACATGTATTTCAATTGATGGCCAAGTTATTCTTGTAATTCTCAAAACAATTGCCATAATTTTGAAAGAAGGCTTCAACATGGTCACCCAATGTGTCAACACTCCGTCAATTTCTCGAATGCTATTTTCTAATTCTAGACCCCTGATTCAGAGTTCATGCTCAAATTTAATTTTAAGATCTAGCTGAAAATTCTGCAAACATGTCATATCACTAGAGGTAACATAAAATGTACCATGTAAAGTAAACAAACAAACAACACATATTTAAAACTCAAAGGGAAAAAGGACATTCTATTTAGTTGCAATGAAAAGTAGAAGGGTTTGAACATAAATGAGAAAGGGCCCAAAAAAAGATAGATCCCGAACTACAACCCTGAAGTAATTCGTATAACAAAAAAGAAAACAAAACAAACTACCAGACCCCTTCCTAGTAAGGATAGGACTTCCCAATTGCTGAGCTTGACATCTTAGCCACTGGTTTGCATATCAGCATGACTAGAGCTTTCCTCACTGTCAATGTTTTGCACCATTATTGATTTATCTTGAATTATCTTTTCTATTTCTCTTTTCAAAGCACGATAATCATTAATACCGTGACCCTAAACATTAGAATGATATGCACATCATACATTAGGATCAAAACTTCTTGAATGTGAGTCAGGAGTATACCCAAGGTTAGGAGTGATCATGCCCCACTGTACCAATCTCTGGAATGAATTGGCATACGACATTCCAATTGGGGAGAAACTATCCCTCGATTTTTGCCTCATTTTTGCGAACTCTGGCCTCGGATGAAACTTGGATTTAGAAGTTCCTTGGTAAATTTATGGGGGTTGAGGATGAAGTTAAGGGACAGGTTTATGCCATTGTGCATAAGAAGATGGATGAATATACAATTATTCATTGTTTAAAGGACATTGAAGAAGTAGAATGGAATTCCTTGGATTTTAAAAAGAGGAACCTTGTTGCAGATGAGTAGGTGGATTTGATATGTAAGCTCGGGATGGAGGCCAACAGTATTGGTATGTTGGACCTCTCAAAATCTGCTTTGGCCCTGGCATGACAATAGGTGCATTTTCCTTCTTCTTTTCTTCAGTTTCCCTTGATTGATTGCAATATCATCCTAAATGTTTCACAGAATCCTTCTGTTCATCAGGCTCTCCAAATGAGGAAGGAGTAATACTTGAAAACCTGCCCCATTTTTTATATAAAACATCTTCATAGACCACAAGTCTTAAGGAACTTTTCATATCATTTCCTACACTCTTCACTTTCCCCTCCATTTTCTCTGGCTTTTCTGGCATGTTACGCTTCTTAATAACAAATTTTGGCGGTCCACTTAACTTAAATGTAAGCTCAAGAGTATAATAATGATCATTTAGAGTATTGAACATGGATTCACTAGTGGATTGGGAAAGCACAATCATTAAATTGATAGCCAAAGTGGAAGCCTCAGTAGAAGGTTAAGCAACAAAAACACAGATGGTATGTTGTGCTATGAATATGGTAGGCTTATACCGAGGAGCTAAAGAAAGAGTGGTGGAAGTATTGGAGTGCATTTGACATGTAATGAATTTTGCGGCATGATGTGGTGCATCAACAACAACAGTAGGAAACTAATTTTGTGATTTTTATGGAAGACTCTAGGTATTTGCAGGGTTAATAGTGGGGAACGGAGGAGGTGACAGCCCACTGACCCAAGCTCGATACATTTCCATTATTTGTTGCCTTAGTCTCAAATTGTCTTCCTTTAAACTCTCATTTTCCTAAATTGTTTGATCCATGAGGTCACGCTCTATATCCTTGTTGGACATAACTTTCTCTTCGACTTGGTGCAATGTGGAGGACCAGCCAAAATACCACAAACCAACCAGCTTAAACTAACTGAAAAAGAGATGACCAATGTGTTAGAATGCAACACTTTTTTTAAAACTCTTTTTCTTCTTATTTTTTCTTTGGAAAAGATCAATGAACCCAAGAAGGATGCCTATATATCTCACTCGCGAGAGAGGAGAATCGGTTGTGCGTAGTTCGTGAAGTCTTGCAAAAATGGCCGATTAAACTCTTTTTCCTTTCTTTTTTTTTTCTTAAAACTTTAAAAAAGAAAAGAAAATAACAAATTGTCAAAAGAATTGACGAAAATCTTTTTGAATTTTTCAGCTTTAACATCCCTATATAAAATGAAATCTATGATTACCAAAGAAAATCTTTTTGGGTTTTCAGTTTTTCATTTCATACGAAAATAAAACTAGAAACTATTAAAGAAAAATCTTTTGTGGTTTTCTTTTAGAGCTGTATATGACACATACTCTAATAAAGAGTAAAGAAAATCTTTTCTTGAATTTTTTAAATAAGATCCTCGAACCAATATTAGGCTGCCTACGTATCTCACTCCCGAGAGAGAAGAATCAGGGGTGCGTAGTTCGTCCAGATTGGACAATTAAGGATTAAATAACAAAGTGAACCTTGACTTGAGAGACACGACCACAAACAGAAGATGAAGACCGTCAATAAAATCTTTTTGTGGTTTTCAATTTTACACCTCACATAAAATTGACACCAACAACTATAAAGGAAAAATCTTTTTGGTATTTTCTTTATACGAAATGTAGAAAACTTCTACCACTTTTTGAATTTTCTTTTATAAAAAGCTCCTACTGAAAAAAATATTTTTGGAGTTTTCAAATTGTGAATGCTTACTAAAGAAATAAAAGAAAAATCTTTTTTATGTTTTTGTTTTTGACAAATGAGTGTAAAAAGTAAAAAAGCTTTTTGAATTTTTAAATTGTGGAAACAAAACCATAAAGAACTCTAAAAACTACGAAACTCACTTTTTGATTAACCTTTCTTTTCTTTTCCTTTTTTTCCATGCCTACACTTCTTTCTTTAGTTCTAGCACATGCTTTCCCCAAATCAGTCTATCAAATGATCATATTACCCTCAAAGATGCAACAATTAACACGTAAGGATTCTTAAGAGGCGAGTCTCTTAAAAAGGACCAAGTTGATCCCGCTAGATCTCAATATGATGCAGATAAGAAAGACCTAAAGGCTAACCTACGCTGGGGTCCACTAACAAGGCTGTTCGGGGGAGCGTATAGTCGATAGTGGATACAAAAGCTTTCCACCCACTCCATACATCCGATGGCTCCCCCTCCTAAAATAAGGATGACTCAACTAGATTTTATGTACACGACATGTACTCTGGGACATGTTGTGAAATAAATGACTTAGGTTATGCAAATGATGCCAGATATAAAGTGGTAATACATAAAGGAAAACTGTAAACAAAGAGCACGTAGACATCCAACAATGATAAATTAAACACAAATACAAATAATTTCTATACACCCATAATTCCAAACTAAGCCGATACAACTCCAAAAATAAGCTCGAATTCTGAAAAATCCTCAGCAATGTCGCCAGAGCCATCACACCCCCTTTTAACGAAAAATATTAATTTTAAGTTTGAAAGGATTTTTATTACTAGGTAACAAAATGAAGAATCGTTTCAAAAAGTATTATTTACATTTAAACTCAGAGTCGCCACTTGGCATAATCGGGTATGCCAATTCACCTTTTGAAATCCTTTTTCAAAACTATTTTTGACTCTTTTATACGGGTTTTCATGTAGATATTCCGGCTAAGGAATTCTATTGACCAAGGGGAAGGTGTTACGCACCCCTTGGTCCCGTGCTTCGACCATGGTCATTTGGTGGAGCGTATTAGCTAATTTTGATATTAAGAATGTATAAACTATATAAACATGCAACAATTAAACAAACAAACACAAACAAAAGAAATCCCAGAAAATATAATGTCCAGTCCAATTATACAATCCCAAAAGAGAAAAATATGGATATGTAAACCTAAGCTAACCTACACTAATCCTAAACTATGCTCCAATGCTTACCCAATGCCTTGGGCCTTCATTACGAATGTCCTCCGGGTACAAAATACTTCGAGGCATTCCCTGGCTAATAAATATAAATACCTCAGGGCATTCCCCATCCAAATGATACATTTGATCCAAAGCAACCAAACCAAGCCATTCAACATATATTTCAAGCTTTCAATGTTGTCCAAGTTCTGAATTTGCCTGCCCCAACCTACCATTTTCCTATCCGTTTACACATATTAGAATTCTATCATGTTCCAAAAATATTCATGCTTATTCCGAATTAAACAAAAACAACAATAAACCAAAAGTAATCTAAATTCATCTTTTTTATCAATTTCTCAATTCCACCCCAAACAACCAATTTTACTTTTCAATTGAGATACCATTTCAACATACAAACCATGATCAAGGGAACCAATCCCAAATCAAAATAAATACGTATTCAACAACAAAGATCAAATAAACACACGATATTCAATCCAAAAATCAAGAATAGTAAACAATGAAATAAAAGAAAGAAAAAGAGTAGAATTGGACCTTTCGATAATTGATTTCCGTTGATAATAATGCTTAAGAAAACTCAAATTTGGAATCTCAAATAGAAACCTCCACAACGACAAAATCCAACTCAATAGCAAGAAATAATAGTTCGGACAGATTCAAAACCAGTGAGAAAGAACTATTAAGATCAAACCCAAATCACGAACGTTGATGTAATTTAAACATGAAGACCCCGAAACCCAATATAAAAAATAAACTGCAAAGAGAGATGAACCCAAAACCTAATAATACAACAGAAAACCAAAACCTAGTATGTGTGTATTAAGAGTGAATTTTAGTGTGTGTGTGCAATTTTGTGTGAAGATGGCATTTTTTTGGAGCCTCTCCCATCAAAGAAGACACCCGATGATGGTGCTCCCTTTTTTTATCTCCATCCCTCCCCTGAGAATGTGTATGTGTCTTCTAAATTCTAGAGTGGGTGATGGTATTTTTACTATTAATGAAAAAAAAGTCAACTCTTGTCCCCCTCCCTATTCTAGGTATGTAAGTATATGTATAATGAGTATTTTTCTTTGTTTCCAGTGAGTTGTTTCATATTATTTCCTTGTGGGTCCCACTTATCTTTTGTGTGTGATGAATGTCCCTATTCCATAAGTGGAGTGTGTATTCTTTTCCTATTTGAACTTGTTAACCAGAAATAGAATAAAAATTATTAGGGTGGGTGTAGGTGGTTAGGGGTTGTTAGGGTGAGATAAAATTAGTTAGAAGAGTTGTTATTTTTTGTTGGGAATAATCACATAGGTGAGGGTGTATAATAACGTGAGGTAAAAATGGATGAATTGGGTTTTTGGGAGGGACAAAATTGGGTGGCTACAGTGGGCATATTGTGCAATATTTTGGTGAAGGTTGACAACATCATTTTTTTGTCTGACTTTGTTATCTTGGATCATGAAGTTGACTTTGAAATGTCCATTATCTTAGGAAGACCATTCATAGCCGCGGGTAGAGAAATGATAAATATGGAGAAAGGAGAGCTCAAGTTCAGAGTGAATGATAAGGAGGTCACATTCAATATTCCACAAAACTATAAAGCAGCAGACCGACATGGGGGTGGTATCAATTATTCATTGTCTTGATTTACATTATTTATATGTACTGGGTTAGTGAGCCGTCTTTTATTTAGGGGTGGGGTATACCATAGTCATTGCAAGTTTTTGTTGCCGTGCTTCTTTTTTTGTCGGATGTGGTATAGTTGTAGAATTGACATGTCTAGGGTAATTTTGTGTCGTATTATTTTTTTTTACATTGTGTTGTGTTTTTGGGTAATTAGGAGATTTTTGAGTATCTAGGTAGTTGATGCACTTTGTTTTTGATTTTTGAGAAACATGATTGAAAGACCCCGTATTGTCCTAGCTTAGTTTAGCTCTCAATACACAAGAATTTCTATATAAACTTTAAAAGAAATACTAAGAATTTTCTATCTAAATACCCTTCATTGTGTAGGTAATTCAGTCAGATTTCCAACGATATAAATTTCGCCCAAATCCGATATCTGGTTGAGATGTTATTGCACTTTTAGTGAAATAGTATTTCAAATTGAGAAGCACCGCGTCGTGGTGAGGGTCAAAATGGCATTTGTCAATTTCCAGTGAGACACCATGATTCCAGCGCATCATAGTGAAGTTTCAGTTCCCAATTGGCATTTTCCAGTGAGGTACCGCGATTGGCCCGCGTCGCGCCAAGGTGCCATTTCAAAATTGTCAATTTCCAGTAGCCCAACACGATACCACCACGTCGCGCCAAAATGTAATTTCACAATTTTCATTTTTAAATAGTTTCAACCAACTTTTAGTGGCTCACCGTGATGCCACCGCATCACGGTGAAGGCCAAAATTAGGAATCCAGTGACGTAAATTTTAATTTCTTTTAGGGACAATTTAATCTTTTTTCAACACTCTAATCAGTCTAAACACGTTAATTGACCCCTAATAACCTAGTTAAGTCTATCATTTACTCAATTTCCCTTAAATCAAGATCAATTTCTCTTCTAATTAGGAAAAGCCTTGCCTTTAAGAATCAAGAACAATCTCGAGAATCTTCACGAATTAAACCTCCCAGGTATGTTAGATGTTCATCCATGGGTCCTTACCACCCATGGAGTCCAAGAATCTTTTTTTTTCAGAATACGAGATTGAGATTGCATGAATTACATGTTTGAGTTGGATTGTGTTCATATGTGTATTGTTATATGATCTTTAATCCATAATTAATTACAAGTTTCATGAAATTAAGATAGCATGTGTGATGAATTATGTGATTCTCATGTTATATCCTTGAAATTAAAAGTTGAATGTTGTAGCCATGATATTTATATATATGCTTGTTATTATGTGAAATAATCATGCTCCCCAAGTGTTTGCTAGAATGCTTATATGAATTGAATAGTGCAATCATGACATGTTATCATGTGTTCCCATTCATGTACAAGTTCATGCCTTTCAAGTGTTTGACAAAATATCTAAATAAATGCCTTGTTAACAAGAAATTATTGTTATGATTTTAAGATCATGCCATGCTTTACTATCAATGCTATCGGGTCCTGAGGGTATTTAATACCCGAAATCTAGCTGTTTACCTAAAATTACAGTAGCTATAGAATAGTCTCAGTAATGTCATAAACAGTAGTGCCCAGTCAGTTACAAAACTCAATATAACTTAATCCAGTTCAGTTCAGTCCAGTCTAATAATCAGTGTTATTTATTTAGGAGTAGAATTCAGCACCGAACGAACCTAATGATGGGGGCTCACCTGTTAGTAGAGGGTATGATCTTTATCAGCAGTCCTTGTGTTCCAGAACTATGTAGCCAGCGTAGGTTGAGATATTGACCTACCAGTTGAGGGTTGATAAGGTGTTTACCTGCCATTTGAGGGTAATACCGCTCTCATCAGGGAACCTGCCAGTAGAGGGTGACCCTTAGTCCTTCGAGACAATATTTCAATAGATCCATACAGCCAATATCCATACACGTGGCACGGTACTGAAACCCTTCTAACTGGGGTTACAGTTTGGACCCTAATCAGTTTAGAGAGGGGTATGTTGGTTAGATGATTATCTCCCATATTTTTAGTTTCAGTCTCAACATAGAACTCATTTCAGTTCTACAGAATCAGGACAGTCAGAAACAATTATCCAGTTATTAATTATTTAATTATCAGTAATCTCAGATATCAGTTACTCAGTTATTAGAACTCAGTATCCAATTTCAGTATAAATCTCAGACACAATATATATATATATATGTATATGCATAGTATTGCATAAACAGTGTTTATAGAAACTTCAGTTATCTATGTACTCTCATTTAGTTATATTCATATCACTCAGTCTGTTATTGTTCATGCATGTGAACCCATGCATATTAGCCTTACCTCATCTAGCATACCAGTACATTCCACATACTGATCACATACTCTTTTCTTGTGCTATGATGTCTCATATCATAGGTTTGGATGCTTAGGTTCCTGACCGCACTTAGCCAAATTCAGTCAGCAACAGCAGATTCAGTAGTGAGTCCTCATCTATCGTAAATATTCTTTTATTTCAGTATTATAGTAGATTCAGATTTTTATTAGTCAGAGTTAGTTGGGGGCTTGTCCCATCAACTCCACATTCAGACAGTTCAGTTAGAGGCTTTTCAGACTAGACTAGTTCAGACAGTATATAGTTTTCAAATGTTATTATCAGTTGCTATATTTATCAGTATTTAGACTATGAACCTTATGGAACCTCAACCTAACTTCTGTATTATTTCAATTTTAATATTTAGTGCTCACAGCTGGTACCAGTCATGGGTTAGCTTGTGGTCCTTCGGGATTGTAAGCACCATGTGGAATTCGGGGTGCTGACTCGGGCGTTACAAACTTGGTATCAGATCCATGGGAACCCTAGAATATTAACAAAGTAGAGGAAATACCAAGTTATTCGAGATAAAGATTCTTACATGCATTGTGGTTTTCTTCATTCTTATTGATTTATTAGTGGTGGAAAACATTGAGAACCCACCTGTATTTACTACAAGCCTGAACGGGAGGTAGAGATTAGGAAAAGAAGATCATAACAATAATTTAGAGTTAATTTCTGAAATAAACTTATCTACATTATCTACTTTATACTATTCTCTTTCATCTAATAACATGAGACTCAAAAGTTAATAGTTAACTAAGATCTAGGATAAGGCTTAGTAAAGTGATACCCTGAGACTCAAAAGGTAAAGGGTGAAATCTATCAATCAGTCCACAAGACAGTTAATAGTACATAACTTATCAGATTCTGCGAGCAAGGTATTAGAATCCAGGGGAACACAAGCCTAGTTCTCGTCTTAGATTGATTACAACCTCAAGCATCTAGTTTTATTTACTTTTTACTATTTTAGCAAATCCCCCCTAATTTACTTTCTATACTGCCTGGTGATTTCAACAAGTTCGAGTAAGATTTCTAACGTATTCCCTTTGGGATTGACCCCAACCTAGTTGGTTTACTATATTTTGACATCAACCACTTCATACTTCTAAGGAGGTGTGCTTTTGGGCGACATTAGTTGTTGAAGTTAGATCAAACGAATGAGATAATAATGGTGGAAAATAAAAGAGTAATTAAGAAGCTTGTTGCGACCGAAAGAAATTTGTCAAAGTTAATCTATTGATTTCACAAGAAGAGGTTGTTGTCATAGTGAAGAGTAGGTAATTGGAGAAACAAACCACCCTAACCAAAGAAAAAATTTCTATGTTGGGCCAAATGCTGAAAAAAGGGGAGGAGATGCTAAAAAAGACCTTGCTAGAGAGATCAAACAACCAACCATGGAATTTGAAGTGGATGCTGAGATAATTGGAAAGATAGTAGGGAAAGATAAAGGAAAAGAAATAGAAGGTGGTACCTCATGCAAAAAAGGATACTAATGTCCATCAAAGAACTTATGGGTGAAATGAAAGAATAGTCAGAGGACGCGGACAAGACCCTTTTGTCTTCAAAGTTTAGGTGAGGGGATGAATAGTTCACACTTACAAAAATTGCTAGGAATTTCTTAAGAGATCCCAAAATCATGAAAGTCTTAGAAATTTACCAACTTTTGTGGACTATGGGGACTTTACACCCAATCAAGACTCAAGGACCTCAATGTGACCCTAAAGATAAGAATAATATATTCTTGCCATTTTCTATAGATAGGACATACCATAGATGAATGTCGTGTGTTGAAGTCCAAAATACATGACTTGATCAATAGTGGGAAAATTGTTCACTTATATGGACCAAACACCATGCTGGCACGTTATAGGGTTGAACTAAGAGTCCCTATCACTAGCAATGTTGCAATTCATCATTTGGACCTTGTGATTTTTAATGATAACTATAAAGACATTTAATCTAAGTTGGTCTATGAAAAAATCCCCCATCCAGTTGTGAGAAAGGAGAAAGAAAGGTTCTACAAAATGGAGGGAAGGTGATGACATCTTTAATTATCATAATAAAATCAAAGGACACACTATTGTGAGGTGTTGGGTATTCCACTCTGATTTGGAGCACTTGATTAGAATTAGAAAAATTTGATTCAATTTTATGCTGGACCATCAATGAAGTAAAAAAAGGCTAGAAAGAGCAAGAACACTTTCCACTATCCAAAATAAATCTTTGAACAGAGAAAGTCTATCCGTCTTTATTTTTCATGTATTTACCTTTCACCCAATGTAATGAAGATTAGATAATGAAATAAAATAACTTTGTCTATTCTAGTTTGAACTAGATAGGGCCTGATTTCTCCTTTGTGAGGTACGTAGGTATCCTTTTAGCCTAGCCTCTATCTTCAAAAACTCTTTTATCCCCTACTTTGGTGAAAGAAGACAAAAGGATGAGAAGAAGAAAAGGTGAACCTTTCTAACAAATCCCACATAGCCAAATCAATAAGCAAAACCTTGTTCATCAAAATTCTCGAGTCGTCACTACTCCATAGATCAATCCACTTGCGATGAGAAGTGACTTTGTGTGTTTACTTTTTGCCTGATTATCTTGCACTATTTATTACAAATGAAATCTAAAATATTAGCCTTTGAGTTGTTTTAATTTACAGGTAATAGAAACTAATCTGTATTAACATAAGATGGTTGAACATCTTTACTTCACCTGAACAAAAGCTCACGAAATTCCATTTTCTTGACATTATTCAAAAATGATGATTAGCGACGATGATAATGCATTGGCCACCAAAAATAATATGATAGAAAAACAAAGAGAGATAATTACTTAACTAGGGAGAAAAGTTGGAAATGCTCCAAGAGGAGATGAATCATACTAGAGACTTGGCTAATATGTTCATCACAGCTAATGCTCTTGTTCTAGGAAGGATTAAACCTCCACTATAAATTCCTCCTCTTAATACCTCTAACCTTAGGAATCATCCAAGTAACATACCATCAGCCTCCGCCCCTCAATTTCCTATAGATGCCATCATTAATAAACTATTAGTTCATCAAACTCACACTTCATTCTCCTAGAACACCAACCAAGACAATAATACAGATGGTTACCATCTACTAAACCCTTCCCAAACTCCAAAAACCCTTTCTTAACTCCACAAAATCCTCCCTTAACACTATAAAATCCTTACCTAACTCCATAGAATCATTTTCAAATACATCAAAACATTTATAGTTCCCAAAATATACTATCAACTTACAATCCTACTACCACTCATCCTCAAAATAACCCTTAAGTACACCAAAACTCTTTCGCCCTGTCTCCAATCATTCTTACATCCAACCTATACCTTTAACCATTTTTTATGTTGTCACACCTCCCAATCTATTTAACCTTTTTCTTAATTCTAAGATAGACCATTATAATTCAAAGAAAAAGAATAAAGTATTGAGCATGCATAGAAGTTGCTGCCAATGAAGGAAGAGACTATAAAGATCAAGGAGTCACACAGGATAATGGATAATGATGGCCTTCGTTATGATGATTTGTGTCCATTCTGGAGTAGACCTACCAGAAAGATACAAGATCCCTAAATTTGAGACATTTAATAGCAATGGAAATCCCATGGCACATTTAAGGAGGAATTGTGACCAAATAGTTGGGATAGGAAAGAATGTGGCATTGGTAATGTGCTTATTTAATCAATGTTTAAGCGGTGAAGCTTTGGATTGGTTCACATCCCAAGAACTAAAAAAATATTGCGGTTGGAAGGCCTTGGCCAAAGACTTTGTCAATAGGTTCGCATACAATGTAAAAATAGTCCCTAACTGACCTTTACTAAACAGAATCAAATACAAGAATGGTGAATATTTTTAGGACTATGCTTATCATTAGAGAAAGAAAATCGCTAGGGTACAACTTCCAATGATTGAGGGGAAGATGATCACAGTATTTTGTTATGCTCAAGAAAGAGAGTTTTATACTAACATGATGCCAAAGGTTTACGCAATGTTCGCGTACTTGGTAAATATTATTAAATCACTTGAAGGGGGTATTCGAGAAGGGAAAATTGATAAGACTCCAATATCATCTGGACCCTTAGGTTTTCTAAAGAAGAAAAGAGAAGACGTTACTGTAGTGTTCTTTAATCCTAAAATCAAGTTAAGAAAGAAAATTTAGTCCCAGGAGTACCCTTTCTTCTCTACCATCCTAGAGTTCTCAATCCATATTCTACATCCAACCTTAATATAAAGATCCATAGCCAAATATTCTACCCCAATGCCAAGCTCCATATCAAAAATTATCAACCTAGTGTAGAAACTACCATCCCAAATCACCAGGATAATGTCCAGGTACCTCCAAACTATTATCATATGCCACATTCCGCTAATAAAAACAATTACAACCTTGTTCGCTCAAATCTCAAAGAGAAACCTCCTTAAAATTTCACACCATTGGTTGAAAGTTTCACTCAACTCTTTGAAAGAATACGAGCAACCCAATATCTCCAGCCTATTCAATTAAAACTCACTAATACCAATTTTTTATTTTACCAAGCTGATCAAAATTGTTCCCATCATTCATAAGGAGATGGGCATAGTACTAAAGATTGCATTAACTTGAAACATAATATTTTGAACTTGATTGATCACAAAGTCATTACTCTTTAAGAACCAACACTAAATGTCAACAATTATCCATTGCCTAACCATAATAGAGATGTTGTCAACATTATTGAAATAAAAGAAGAATGAATGGACAGTAAGTCTATCATCAAGATTAGTTGAAAAGGGCTAAAAAGATCGAAAGTAAAGAAAATATGTGTTTTCCAGTGCTATTTCCACTTATATTCTAGTCGTTTCCTATATGTGAGATGCCAACAGATGATGGTCTGGGGGAAGGGCTAGGAAATATTTTGTGAGGAATATTGTGTCATATTGCAAGATTTCTCAAAAACTAGTAGGGTGAAGACGACTACACCTAGAGAGGCTTTGCAAAATTGGACCTCCACTTCGCTCATGACTCTTCCCCCTTTGTTCTAGACAAAGTGGCAATTTCTAGTATTTTGAAACTTGGTGATGGTCTGGTGGAGGTCCCACAATTCACCATTTATCTTCTAAATTTACTTTTTATATTTTTACTGCTCTACAAAAGGCATGGGTCCACGCTTTTATGGGTAATGAGCCATATTTTATAAATATTTCCCAAATTTAAAATTAAAAGGTGTCATGACCTGAGGCTACCCGTTAGTCGTAACATGATGCTTAGAACCACAAGTGATCCTAAGCTAACCCATGTATTGGTATACTGTTTGAGCAACTGATATAAAATGTAAATACAAGATAAATTTGCTGAACAGAAGCATAATCATGAGAAAATCTGAATAAATGTAATACTGATAAAGTTTACAACATGATAAATCTAAAAAAAACTTGAATTACATATCATAACTCTGATTGACTATCTATGAAGCCTCTACTATACTGACTATAGATAGCTGAGACATGCCTTCAACTACCAATAATCAATACATATGGATAATCTAAATATAACACATGGACTGCAATGGGATAGAGTCCCCAAAATAAGAGGACTTATCACCTGTTGACTGAAAGCTGAGAACTATCTGACCCTGGTGTGTGGACTACTTCTGGTACCTATATTATGAAGGAATGTATCCACAAACACATATGTGTGGTCAATACTTTGGAATATACTGAGTATATGAGGACATGCACTAAATCATTGAAATATTTAACTCATGCTTTAAAACTGAGGATGTAAGTTATTTATAGAAGAATATATTTAAAACATGGATAACGTGAAAATTGTAAGTCATAATGAGATTTATAAATCATGAGTCGAAAATAATTCTGTAAGCTTTGAAGCGGTAGAAACATGAATACTATAAGTAAATCTCACGTAAAGCTGATCATGCTGTAAAACTGAACTGAGGATCATGTATGGATACTGAGCATGAAAGCATAAACATGTAAAACTAATGCAAGTCCAAGCAAAGCATATCCAGACATGATATGAATAACTGATATCTACAAAATTGAATAACTAATGTCTGAATACTTGGTCATACAAACCTGAATTGACACACTCTAAATACTATATTGAGATTGTGGGAGCTATCTATAACCGACATACCCCAATCTGAGCTAGGGGTCTAACTTGTAACCTCAGTGGGAAGGGTGTTGGTACCTTACCAATTTTACCAACACATGACTAACTATGTGGATCCATAAGGATGATATCCCAAAGGACGAGGGTGTCATGCCTCTATTGATGGGGGACCTCTCATAATCTATGGTGACACTATAGGTCTGGAACTTAAGGAATGCTACTATCTTCTTATGCCTCTACTGAAGGGGGAAACGCCATCCCTGCATTTAATCAATGCTAAGTGTTACTCCCAACTAAATGACATTGGTGTTATTATTTATTTAATATAACATAGTACTGTAGTTATAAGTGCTCAGCATGAACATGATATTCTGAATGTAGTATTAAAATCATGGCCTGACTAACTTATAACTTGAAAATAAAGACATGTAGAAACAAATAGGTATTGAGTGTTCATAACCCGCCAATACTAAATGATTTCAAAATTTTATAAGAACACTAAAAACAGTGATATAAAGTCATAATTCAAGGACCCCAAAACATAATACATTCCAATAGGCTGATAAATTACATGAATTTGATCACGGAGATGCTTTAAACTTAAGAGGATAGCAATTCCACATGATTTAGTTCATAACTTGATGGTTTAATATACAATCAATGGAGTATGACATGGAAATTAGAATTCAAAATATGAAATAGGTTAATTCATACGGAAACACATATTGACATGGCTTAAGTTCACATTAGTAAGAAATACATGGATTAAAATTCATAAGTTGCATAAATAATTTTATAAAATAGGATAAAATTCATACTTTTAAACCAAAAGAGAAGTTTTGGCCTCAATGAGCAGAAGAAACCCAATGATGAATACCCCACATACCTCAATTAATTGAATCCTTGAAGAAAACTGGAAATTTAAGCTTGAATTCTTGAATTCTTGGGGAAAGAAACTTGAGTTTCTTGTTCTTGGGAAGAGGGGAAGGGTTTACGTGAGTTAATCTCATGAAAAGTAGGAAAATAATGACCTTTTGGGGCTTAAATCCGTCACTTGGGTGCTTGGGGGCAAGGGGGAATAACCAAAAATCCCCTTGGGATTATACTTATGAATGCAGGAAATATATCCTCCACGTCGCAGCGGCTAATGTGGAGCCTAAGGTCCACATCGTGGAGCTATCACAAACCCTTACTATTTCTCATGAAAATGCTCATAGCGTTTTGCTAGGGTGTCAGATTAAGGTAAAATTAGAAGCATTGGAAAGAGGACACATTCATATATAATTTCATGGGTCTTAAGCTCCAAAATCCCACATATTCAAAAATTTATATACGTTCAAAGTTGACCCTTGTAGGATTGAATACCAAAATTTGGCCAAATCAAAGGCTCTTAGCTCAACTTTGCTCTAAGTGTTTTCTATGAACATTGTCACCTAATAAGCACTCTTTAACTCTAGGATAATGATCATGATAGTTATATTCATTCGGAAATCATTGTTTTTGAGCTTATACATATACGAATGTCTATTCGAATTTTAGCCCAAAAATACGGGGTGTTACAAAAGACCTCCCTTATCTTAAAAATAGTTTGAAATTACCTTAGATGATTATTTGTTATCATCATACTTGTTTTTTTTTTTTTTAATTTTAGTAATAGTAATTACAAACCTGTTAATATCATATCATGTCAAGCGACAAATGAACAAAATAAAAAAGACAATGATGAATGGGAAGAGTAAGACAACGAGGTAATAATTATAGAATATTTAACTAAATAAGTGAAAGACTTCAAGAAATGGGAAAAACCCAACCTTAAGTAGACTGAGATGGTTAATCTAGGTAATAACAATGAAATTAAGGAGACCACAATTGGTACTTACCTGAGAAAATCAAGAAAGAGAGAGCTCACAAAGTTTCTCAAAGAATACATTGATGTATTCACATGGCTTATGATGGTATGCCAAAATTAAGTACATATATTGTGTCCCACAAGTGGCTAATTGATCATGAGTTCAATATAAAAAAATGGATGATTGATCCTTCTCTCACCAAGATATGTGCAAAAGGAAATTTGCACGGAGTTGATAGAAACATCATGGTTTTGGCCGATATGGATAACAAGAAGTAGCTGAGATCAATCTACACTAATGATATCAAGAGATACTACATCTGAAGGTAGCCTTCTCTTTGTATTTCTTTCTTTGTAATAACACTTTACTTAATGTATTTATTTTTATGCTTTATGGAAGCTTAAATTCTATTTTCTTTTATATACGAACTATGTTTGACCTAAATTCTCAAGAATCAGATACATAGGCGGCCCATGTTGGCTTTGTTCAACCCATTAAGAGAATTTACCCTTCCCTTTTATGTATGAATGATGTGATGAAAAGAATTCTCAAGAATAAGAAACGTAGGTGGACTATGTCAGCTTCGAGCAATCTAATAGATTTTTCCTATGTCCTGCTAGCATAGTTCTATACTATACTTGACATAATTCCCGCTTCAATGGGATATATAGGCGGCCCAACGGCCTGTTAATATCACCATAAAAAATGGAAACTAGGCAAAATTTTTGAGAAAAAATCTCAAAAATTAATGAAAAGAAGATCATCCTCTGACGGAGAGACGGAAGACCAACAAATATTTTAGGAGAAAGTAATGAGATCCTTGCAAGTTAAGATCATCTCAAACAGTATCAAACTGGGACAGAAATTGTAGGAGGTTCTCCAAACTTCCACTACATACTTTAATGAACTCCAAATTCCCTAACACTAAGAGGTCAAAGCGAAAATTCAGAAATCACCAGCTTCGACAGAGTCTAGATAGACTAAATCTCTAGCTGTGATAGAACTTTTACAAACTATGTTGTATCAATCCCTAGAAATGTAATAAATTTTTAAAAATCCTCCATTGGATGCAAGATATAGTCAGACCTCAAGTATAAGATGTTCATTGAGCTAGCACATGACATGACTAGCAGAGATTTTCTAAAAGCTTTTACATATGTTTTTTGAAACTCAATTTTTCAAAAAACCAAACTATTTTTGAAAATCTATACATGTTTCTACTTGTATAGTTTTGACTTACCTCTATTTTAATGGGAGTCAGGGAAAAAGTCCAAACATGATGCAATACTTGAAAGATGTCATGAAGCAAACCAAAGATTGAAGGAGGTCAACACGAAGCAGTTTCACCCAAAAGTAAAAATTTTATAGTGGATGCAGGGATCAATGCACAAAAATAAGAGTCTTCTTAAAAAATACCCTAAGCAAATTGGCAACCACATAAATGTATATAATGCTCAAGAATGGTATTTTTAGGTGGCCACAAAGACGGGTTCAATTCATGTTCAATTACCCACTTATCAAGGACCACTTGACTTGTCTATATCATTTCAATAGACTATGGATGATAAACAAAGGTGTCTTATCCTCTTTATAAAGATTTTATTCAAAACATTTTCTAAATATAGTCACTAGAATAAGAAAATTTATGTCGACTAAATGTTTACCTTTAGCACAAGTATATGTTATCACAATAAGGACATAATCAAAATGATCACTCAAAGGAGGATGAGCAAAAAGTTCCTCCTTAGATTTGCCTTGAAAAAAAAAATGATATTCGAGCAGTCCTCATAAAAAGATTTTACCCATTTATTTAAATACGATGGAATTGTTGTTTAAATACTCCCTCTAAAAAAAGAAGGTTAATAACAAACTAAGTCATTCGAAATGTGATGCCAATTATTTTTCTTTTAAAATTTTATAAAGCTTGATTACGGTCAACAACGTGAGCAACATTATGTCTACTAACTGTGTACCTTGAGTAAGGTACATGCACAAAGACAACACACCAATAAATAGACTCAGATAAAGATTTGCTTCAAACTGCTGAGAGGGCCACTTTATTCCACTACATACCATTGAATTCCATTGCATTCCATTATATTTTGTTACATCCCATTACATTCTATTGCATAATATTGTATCTTATTACAGACCATTGCATCTTATTACATGCCATTACATTTTATTACATTCCATTATATTCCATTAGACTTTATTGCATCCTACCATACCCCATCGCATACCATTACATCCTATTACATTCCATTATATACCACTGCATTTCATATCATCCCATTATATTTCATTGTATTCAACCACATCCTATTGCATTTCATTTTATTTCATTACCGAGAAGGTAATTTCATGTCATGTCTAGAGGGCTATTTTATTCTATGCTGAAAGGGCTATTTTATTCCTTGTTGAGAGGTCCATTTCATTTTATGCCAATGAGGGCCATTTTATTGCCTGCCAAAAATACCATTTAGTATGAATGATATCAGTCTCATAAAGATGTATAAATGATTTAAGGATGAAATGCTCACATCCAAATTAGTATGATAATATGAATCAATTCAATACTAGTATAGGTGAGCTCAGAATTAACTCTATATGACAATATTCCATGATGTAAGCCATCGTAGGGCACCACTAGTATAAATAGTCGTGCATGATGCCACTAATATCATTTAAAGTCCCCTATTAAAATATTATTAATATGATAAAGGAAATCTAATGCACTTACATCGTCTATGATAACAATTCAAGCCCTTAGTGACACAATAATAAATATGACAATTAAATACATAATCATAGACAATAATATCAACTCAATCCCCCACTTGAGCATCACCATAATATATATATATATATATATATATATTCCCAGTTCGGTAATAATATGCACATAAACCTCACTTGGTAAATCAAATATGATAAATAATCAAAATAACAAGATATCGTGAAACTAGCCAGCCTAGCATTGTTTCTTACAATAGGTCCTATCCACTATTACAAAACCATTAATACTCTACGTGTTTACTAAACCTCAACCATTCCATAACAAGGTAAGATTAACCTAACTATCTTCTTGAAAATCACTATGTCCGATACAAGCTCCTAATATAGGTAATCTCTTTCAACTATTTAAGAACACTAAGTTATCTATTTGCAATCTATTCCTGAGATATATACAAGTAGCAAAACTAGCTATAATAGGCATTTATTTAAATACAATCTATCAAAAGACTTTGGTACACATGGAGATGCTCTCCATTTCACCTAGAACACAAACAATCAAGCATACAACACATAAACACTCTATAAAAAGTCAAGGTACATCTCAACTTTCCTTAAATAAAGATCCGCAAGCCCAAAAACCATCTAAAGCCTCAACTGGAAGCTTGAATCCCTTGAGTCAACACCAAATACATCTAATATAATCAAATATATCATCTATAAGTCAAAAGAAAGCTAATGATAGCCATATTGACCCTATTTGAGACGGGTTCAAAATGGGTTCAAAAATAAAATGTATAAATCAAAATTTTATCTTAAAAATATATTCTCCAAGGTTGAAGGAATCTACAGTTGAAAACCCACACACAAATATGTTTAAAACAAGGTCCAAATCAAAGAAAAATTATTTCTAACCTTTTTTGAAAAAATTCTCCAAATTTAATTATAAAATCAAGATTAAAGAGTGTTTTGATGTTATGAATATATGTAAAATAATAAAAATAAAGTCTTGAAGCTTACCCAATCTCAAATGGTGATGAAAACCCTAAAATACCCCAAAGCCGAAGCTCAAAGTCCAAAAATAGTGAAAATTACAAAAAATGGGTTTATATATAGTAGTGCCTGCTTAAGTGGCTAAATGACCACTTAAGTAGCTACCTCTAAAGAGGTAACATATCACTAGTGCTGCTACCACTTTAGCGAAGTCTAACTGCTAAAGAGGCTACCGCTTAAGTAATGACCTGAATTTGTTAATCTTTCTTTTTCTCTGCCTTGACCATTTTGCCTTTCTCCATAGTTGCTACATATTAATTTTGAGATTTGAGGATGATTGGTGTGATTCTCGATGTGATTAGGAATGATTTATGCGAGTTTATGGTTTTTAGAGGTTTGAGAAGCAATATAACTGACTTCAGTCAACATTTGTTGTTCTAAGTGTCAGATGGCAAATTAGACTATGCTAACAAATCTAGAATATTAAATATGAATTAGTATTGGGGTTGGTTTCATTGTAAGGCCTTTATATCTCATTTTTGCCCTTCGTATGGAAAATAGTGAAAAGGTGTCTCAGAGGTTAACTTTATAAAAAAAATCATTTTCAAAACTTTGATGTTGTCATTGAGTTCAAAACATTGAAATTAGCCTAGTAGCATATAGGGTTTACTTTTATTGGGTCTTGAACAAATTTCGAGAGTCCATTTAGAGAATTCAAAATATGCAAAATTATATGGTGCATAGTTGGTATCTAGTGCATGAATCCTTCTTTCCAAAAACTGAGAAGAAAATCACCCTGTATTAGGATCATGAGGAGGTAGCCACAATTGTGAAGGGACATGGAGTTCTTCTCCGTGAACGCAAAGAGATTATCAAGAATGTGAAGTCTTGATTTATCCTTCCCAGACACAAAGCCTTGGTTGCGAATGCAAAGGCAAATTTTATGGACAACTAACTTTGACCCTCGCAATCGTAAGGTACTATTCACTAAACAGTATAAATACACCATTTTTGTGATTTTACTCTATTTTTGGACCTCTAAGCTTTGTAAAAGGAGGTTTTTGAGGGTTCAACATTAAATTTCTTGTGGGTAAAATCTGAACTCATCATCCCACTATTCCACATTGATTATATCTTCAAAATACCTTTAAAATCATGTTTTCAAGTGGAAAATTGAGGCATTTATCGACAAAGTTTAAAAAGGGGTTTAATTTATTTCAGACCTCACTTTAAACCCATTTTTGTGTGGGTTTCTCCTATGGATTCCTATAAACATGGGGATTGTTCTTTAAAAAAAAATATTTATTTTTACCCTATTTTTTTTAAAATGCATTTTTCGAAACTATTTTGGCCTAAACCTAAATATGTATGGGTAATGTTAGATCTTTTTAATGCGTAGATGTTATATTTGAATTTTATAGTTGATTATAAGAATGTTTTCAAGGAAAAGGCTCTATATTAAAGTACTTTAGACTGAGACTTCATCATTTAAGGCAGGTTATGGCTTAACTTCTTTCAAATTGGGCTTGTAATAATGAATAAGTAAAGCATGATATGGGTTGGGAAAAATAACTATGAGGTTTATATTTTGAGATTATTTTTACTATTGTGTGCCCATGTGGGAGTTTATATTCTATTATGGTTGGTTTATGATATTTGATAGTAACTTTTTCCTATATGAGGGCTTTATTTGACATTATTGGCCTTATCGATGCATTAGAATGCCTTTATTCTAGATATGATGCCCATTTGGGGAATTATTTTGCAAATATAAGCCTTCTTTGAGAATTGGTTGCTTTTATAATGATAAAAATACTCGAGTTAGGGGTTGATACAATATTAATAATGTCTTGCATGCAATGATGGTGCCTACTTAGAGTTGATAATTATGAATTATGGATATATGTAGTTGATTTCTAGGATCAAACACACACACATATATATATGTGTGTGTGTGTGTGTTAGATGGTTGTGGATATCATCCTACTGAGTTGCTTGTGAGCATTACCTCTTAATTTCATACATATACATTCATGAGATACTGTTACAATTGAGAAATACTATTTTGAAAGAAAATGACTCATTTTTGAAAAACCCTTTGTAGTTATTATTTGCTAGAAAGGTTGGTTATGAGATTGAGATATAGTATATGTGTTGTAAACCCCCTCCCCTCTATTAGTACTACCTATTATCTGCGAGCTTAGTGGGTGTATATGGAAAGTCATTTAATGACTTTCATTATTCATCCATCCATATTGTATTGCATTACACATGCATTTGCATCTTGCTTGTTTTTCTTAGTTCCTTGACTTGTTCTTAGTTTTATGTATCCTTCTCTTATATCTATGTTATTTTTTTTCATGTATTGATATATTTTAAAACTGTCAGTGGAGATGGTGAAAGTTACCATTTGGGACTTTTTTTGCTTGTAGATGACATTCTCATAGTATATTTTACTTATAGTTATTTTTTTCTTATCTTAGTCAACCTATGTCTTTCTGAGTATAGTGCACCATTCCTACTCTCATTGTGCCCTTTTGGTGCAGATCCTAGAATGAACATCTCGTGGCAGCTTATTCATATTTCTTAGAGATTATGATCGAGGTATCGGGTTTCTCTAGGGATAGAGTCGACTCTCAGACCTTCTCTTCCTTTATTATGTCATTACTTGATTTTGAAGATAGACTTTGTATTTTACTTATATTCAGATGATATATTAGAAGCTCTATACTTTGACACCACTTTTTGAGGGTTTTATGTTATGCTATTCAAATTTTCATTTTGTTCATGTCTTGTGTTGTTTTGAATTCATTATTGAAGTCTAACCTTAGTTAACTTTTTTGATTTTCTTTATCAGTTTAAGCAATTGGATTTCGTATGAAGGCTGGGACGCAATAAGTGCCATCATGACCTAGTTTTGGATCATGACAAATTAGTATTAGATTGTCAGGTTCACCGATTGCGTAAGTGTAAGAGTATAATATCTGGTAGAGTCTTATGGATTGGTATATTAACATACATATTTATATTTAAGAGGCTATAAGATTTCTTCAGGAAAAAACTTCTTTATTTTGATTCCTAAGTTTTGCGGGTTGTTCTTACTTAATGTTCTGAGTTGTGTTCTATTCTTTTTTGTACAGATGGTAAGGACTAGATCTTCTGAGAATAGGTATGCTTAGCTAGCACCCGAGGATTGAGCTTAGAATAGAGGGTGAGAAAGGGGTCGTGGATGGATTAGAGGTACAGAATAGGACAAGGAGCTTCCCCTGTCAGAGGTAGTGCTAGGAAAACCTATCCTAAGCCTGAGGTTGAATGTGCAGAAGATGCGGGGCTAGCTTAAGTCCCATAGGGTTTAGTGGCTACCCTAGTTCTTTTTGGTCTATTAATTTGATTGTTGACTCGTTTGGATGGTGTTCCCTTAAGTGCACCTGGTTCCCCTTTAATATTGAGTATGGTACCACTGTTAGTGCCAATGTCTTCTTATGGTATTTCTCTGATCCCAGTGTGGTTCTACCAGTTGTATTGGAATCTTTTTATTATATTTCTCAGTCTTTGAGTGGTGGTCCGCCTTCTATATTAGTATCTGATCATGGTAATCCTAGTTCAAGGGTACACCCTTTATTTATGATACACCTATTTATAGATTCTCGGCCTACTATACTAGTTCTTCAGTTACTTTGGGTACAGTTATGTCTTTTGATGACCGAAAAAGATTTGAAAGAATTATTTGTATGGGTATGCCCAATCTTAGTGGTGTTATTGGTGAGGATTCCCATGAATTTTTGGTTGATTTCCAGTAGAAGTTACATACTCTTGGATCATTTAAGTCTCATGGAGTTGCATATATTATCTACTAGTTGACAAATATGGCTAGGGGTTGGAAGAGGCTATTTTCTAGTTATAAACCTTTAGATTTATTTTCTATGACATGGAATTAGTTTTAAGACAATTTCTTGGAGAGATTTGTGCAATATAGTTTAAGAGACAAGATACATAATGAGTTTGATCATTTGGAAAATAGCTCCATGACTATTGTTGAGTATGAGGTTCATTTTCACACTTTATCCAGGTATTCAGCTGCTAGCATCTCCATCGAGTTCAAGTAATTTAGAAGTTTATAAAGGGCTTAGATAGTACTTATAAGTTTGATAAAGCTCAAATGATAGTATCAGAGGCTTCTTCTTAGAGTATTGCTAAGTTTGCCAAGTTGGCCGAGTCGATTATCCAGGTTACGTAGGGAGGCACCAATAAAGTGCATTATCACGATAAGTTTAGTTGACACCCCTTCTAAAGTAGAGACTTCTGTAGTAGAGGTTCCTGTAGTTATCATGGTAGGACAGTTCAGGCTACTTTGCAGGGATCATGTGGTAGTCCTTCAAGTTCAATGACTTTGGGTAGTCAGACATCTGGCCAGGGTGGTTATTCTAGTTCTTTTAGGCCCTCTCAACATGATTCTAGTAGCAGAGAGTGCTTTATATGTCATGAGATTAGCCATTATGAGAGGGATTTACCTCGACATAAATTGGGTCCTACCCAATAGAGTTCTTAGCTTTAGCTTTACCCTACTTCTATATTTATAGTCAAAGGGGTCCACAGAGCGGTTTAAGTGATACTAGAGGTGCTTGACGTAGAGGTGCTCATGGAGGTGGTCATAGGGTTACTTAATTTGGGAGTAGATGTGGTCAGTGGTATGCTATACCTATTAGACCCGAGGCAGAGGCCTCTAATGTTGTTATTATAGGTATCATCCCGGTTTTCTGAAGATTTAGTTCTATATAATTTAACCCTAGGTCAAATTTATCCTATCTGAACACATATTTTGCTTCTAATTTTAAAGTTGCATGTGAGCCTCTTATTGTATCCCTTTATGTTTGGACCTTCTTAGGAGATTTTTTTGTGGTGGATTAGGTGTACCGATCTTGTATGGTTACCTTTGTGGGCCATGAGAGCTAGGTATACTTGATTGTTTTAGATATGGTTGATTTTGATATTATCTTGGGTATGGATTGGTTAGCTACTTTTTATGCTATTTTGACTATTATGCCAAGATCGTGACCTTAACTGCACCAGGTGTGTCGAGGTTAGCTTGGAAGGTTATGATTATTTTTGGTCCAAAGGGTGTTATATCTTTTCTACAAGCTCACTGTATGATAGAGAGAGGGTGTTTGTCTTATTTAGATCATATTTGTGATAGTAAATTTGCCTCACCTCCTCCTATGGATTCTATTTGAGTTATTTATGAGTTTATGGTTGTGTTTTCTATGGTTAGCCTTGTATGTCTCTAAACCATGATATCGATTTTGCTATTACTGTGGAGCAGGGAACAAAGCCTGTTTCTATTCCTCCCTATAGGATGGCGCTAGTTGAGTTAAAGGAGTTGAATGAGTAGTTGCAAGATTTGTTGAGTATGGGTTAATTAGACCTAGAGTATCTCTTTGGGGTGCGCATGTATTGTTCATAAATAAGAAGAATGGTTTGATGCATATGTGTATTAATTACAGGCAGCTGAACGAGGATGTAGTTAAGAAAAAGTATAATTATAATACACCATATTATTCTTAGCTCAGTTTAGCTCCTAGTTGTATAAATAAGAGGCTTAAAGACTGAAAATTACACTAATTGTTAGGGACTTCATCTTATTTTTGTCTTCTTAACTTTGAGAATTTTTAAATTGATTTTCCCGACCCCGAGACATAGGTTTTTGAGTTAATTCATGTTTAGGGGTGTAAGGAGCATGCCTCAAGGAAGTTTAGGAATTTTTGGATGAGGATTGGGTCGTGTTTGGATTTCAATTCTAGCAGCTCACCGAGATAGTGACACGTCATGGTGGTTATAGTGGTGGAGGCCTCATTGCATCGTAGTGACCTTTTCAACTATGTTCCAGTTGTAAATTTAATTCTTTGAGGGGCTATTGAGTTTTTTCCCCTCAATCCAATTCGTAAAAACATGAATTAAAGCATCGGTTAGGACATTATATGCCCCTTTTCCCCAACTCTCCTCTCAAAGAAACCCTAACCATCTCCCAAGAACAACAAATTCAATTACCTCTTCTCCAAGAAAACAAAAATTAAAGTTTTCAATACAAGAACTTTTAAGAAAAGCATCAAGATTCTGTTTCTCTTTCAAGCTTAAGGGTTTAAGGTATTTGTGATGTTCATCCACGAGCCCTTTTCATCCATAGAGTCCATGAATCCATTTTTATGTTTTAAATGATGAATTTTACCTGTTTATGATGAATTATCTCCATGAAGATCTTATGAATTTTGATTTATGTATTGTGCTTACAAGTGTTTTGATGGAATAATCTTTTATATGTTTAAATGATTAAATTTTCATGTTAAATCCCTAACTCATGGTTTTGGTATTGTAATTATGTTACTATCACATGATTTACCCATTCTCATGTTTAAGTTCATGACTCTCATGTGTTTGATGAAATGTCTAAGTGTTGGATTTTGAACAATGATCCCTTACTATTGTTTCAAAGCTTTTATATGTCCGTATTGTTATTTCCATTCAATGTTGGTGGGTTTTGAACACCCAATATCTATTTTATTACGTAATTTAAGTATTTTCAGAATGATTTTCAAATAAACCATGAGCATTGTCATTCAGTCAGTTATTATAAATAGTTTTTTATTTAGTTAAGCTTAGTTTAGTCCAGTAATCAGTGTCAGTTTAGTTGGGAATAAAATTTAGTACTAAGTGAATACAGGGATGAAGGCTTCCCTATTAGTTAGGCAGAGTCGCTAGTAGCAGTCCCTATATTCCATAACTATGTAGCCAACGTAGGTTATGAGGATTTACCCATTAGTTAATCTTGACTTTCTCTGAGGATTCACCCGTCAGTTAAGCTTGACTTCTTCTAAGAGGTCACCCATCAGTAAGGCTTGACAACCTGGTCCTTTGGGATACTAGTTGAGTGGATCCACATAGCTATGTGTTAGTACTCGTGGCATGGTACTGACACCCTTTCAGCTGTGGTACAAGTTGGACCCTGATTAGCACTAATTAGGGCATGTATGTTAGATGATACCTCCCACAGTCTCAGTTCAGTATTCATTACAGAATTCAGTTCAAGTTTTCTTGACCAAGGCATACAAATTCTTAGTTATTCAGTCAAATTTCAGTAATTCAGTTTACAGATTATTTTAGAAACATTATATGCTTGGTCTTGTATTCTCAGTATTTCAGTTTTTATGTATGCATACTCAGTTATCTCATGCTATTTAGCCAGTCATTATTTCATGCATAGTTAACCCCTGTATTACACCCTAACCTCATCTCATATACCAGTACATTCCAAGTACCGACCATATACTTTTCTTCCTGCTATGATGTCTTATATCATAGGTTCGGATATATAGTTGCCTGACCGAGCTTAGATAGTTTAGCTTATCAGTAATAGCAATCATGGTGAGTCCTTATCTATCAAGGACATAGTTGTTTAATTTTAGTTTGTCTCATTAGTTTAGTATTTCCATAGAGTTAGCTGAGGGTTTATCCCATTGACTCCACAGTCATTCAGTTAGAGGCTTTTCAGATATTCAGACAGTTAGTCAGTTTATTGGTTATTTTATCAGTTTTTTTAGTATATCTTCTTACATTTTAGATCTATAATTTAATCGTGTTGTATTTAAAACATTATGGAATTATCAGTTGTTTTTTTGCATATGTTATTTATTATCAGTTCACTCAGTGCTCACAACAGTATTAGCTCATGGGTTAGCTTATGGTCACTTGTCATCGTAAGCACTGTTGTCATGACTAGGGGGTAGCCTTGGGTTATGATAAAACTTGGTATCAGAGCCTAAGGTTTTATAGTGTCCTAGGGATTCTGAAACCCGCATTGAGTAGAGTCTTATGTATGGGTGTGAAATGCGCTACACTTATGGACAAGAGGCTACAAGATGTTTTAGGAAAAGTTTCCCTTCTTTTAGTATTCATGTTGTGTGAATGAGCATAAGATCTATTGAAAACTCTCTTTATGAATCATCCTTTATTTCATATATAGATAATGCCTCCCAAAATAAACAATAGAAGAAGGAATAGGAAGCAACCCGAACATCTGCCTGTTCAAAAAGATCCAATGAATGAGCATGTCTCTCACACCAAATTTAGAGCTAATTTCACTACCTTAGATCATTCAGTTGTTCTTTAGAATAATCAACAGGTTGTTTTCCTATCTAGGCTTATGGTTCATTCTCAGCAGAGTGAGGAGAAAAAGCATAGAAAAAAAGGGAAAAGAATAAGAGAACCAAAATAGGTAGTTTTAAGTCAAGGTTAGAGAGTGGTAACTGTTCTTATTTCTTTCAAAAATTCTCAGCCCCAGCTCCTTCTTCAGTTAGTGCACCAGTGCAAAAGTTCTGGAATGATAATCGGGAAAGAGCGCTAGGTTCTAGGACCTTGGGTAGCATAAACTGTGGTTGTACTAATCTAGTTTGTGAGAAGTGTGGTAAGAATCACCAGGGTATGTGTAAGGCTGACAGTGATGTATGTTTAAGATGTTGCAAGCCAGGCCACAGAGTCAGATAATGCCCTAGATGGGTCAGCATAGTTAGCAAAGTTATTCCCAAGTTCCAGCTAGTCGCCCGACTCAGCAAGGTGCCACTTCTAGTGAAACCAATAGACAATGCTAGAATAGATTGTATGTGCTTCAATCCCGACATGATCAGGAAAGTTTTCTTGTTGTGGTTATGGGTACGTTATAGGTTAATTATCTTCATGTTTATTTTTTACTAGACCCATGATCCTCACTTTCTTTTGTAACCCCCTATATATAGCGGCAAATTGTGATGTAAGTCCCAAAAATATTAGCAGAGCCTTTCTCAGTGTCTACCCCAATGGGTAAGTCAATCATAGCAAGACAGTTATATAAAAATTTCCCAATTATAGTATCTCATAAAATCACTTCAGTTGACCTTGTGGAGTAAGAGATGATTGATTTTGATGTCATTCTCGGTATGGATTTGCTCCACTCACATTATACCTCAGTTGATTGTACAAAGAGATTCATTTATTTTTAGTTTCCTAATGGACCCGTCATTGAATAGAGGGGTAATACCTTAGTGCTTATGGGAAAAATATGTTTTCAGATCCCTACCTAGAATCCTATGGTAGCATATAATATAGAGTTAGAAGCATGAACCCAAAAGTTTAGCAGTAGTAAAGTGGGGATGGTGTTATCTGAATTTAGTAGATGATGTATCCATGGGGTAAGTTGTATTAAGGGTGAATTAGTAGGCCTAAAATAGTGTATGTAAGAAAGTATGATGATGTGGACATACTTGTATAGTACCCTTGATTTGCTAAGTTTGAATCTTGGATAGTTCTAGTTCAGTTTAGAGTTTATCAAAAGGGTCCTACAGACTTAGATGATAGCTTATAGCTAAGGGCGAGTTGATAGAATAAGTAACCAAGTCAGGCTCTTAGATTCTAGTTGTGATGCCAGTACATTGTAGAATAGTATTTAGGGAGGATGATGCCCAACCTATTCTTATTTTAGTATTTGTACTTCAGTTATCACGATATATACTCATGCCTTACATGTTAGTTCCCTGATCATAGCTCAAATTCATGCACCTTCCATAGAATCATGTACGCGTACAGTTTTTAGTATAAGGAGTTCTAGTTTGCTCAGCTGTACGAATCATATTCCATGAAATTTGTGAACTCCAAACTGAGGTCACGACGCTCATGACTCATGTACTCATGCTTTATAGTATGTTCAGTTCCAGTACTCATGCTACTCTCTTAATGATTAGTGAAATTCAGATTATGTCATGTATATCCTCAGTTTTATCTTTGTAGTGAATCTAGGTCACGGATACTCTATTTCTCAGGCCTCAGCTAAGCATTCAAGTTATGCATAGTATTTTTTCATACTTCAGGTCCTTATGCTCTAACCTTTTAGTGACCTCTCCTTATGAAATGGCAGTAGTGATGAGCAGTTGTTTAGATGGGAGAGATTAAATGTTTCATGTTGGAGAAAGATTGTTGTATGCTTGTTGATCTAAGGTTATAAGTATAGAGTAATATTGTGGCTAAGTTTTGATATATATCATGGCTAGTTGAAATTTTATGTATGATTTTCTTAAGAATAGCTCGAAGTTGTTAATGATAGAAGTAATAGAGAGTAAGGAAAAAATGTTTTGATGGGTTGTTTGCCTATAAGTTCACGTGTGGTTATGATGATAGGCTTGAACTTCATATTGGTGTATATAAGTGGATGGGTGCATTGTGCATTCCTAGTAAGAGGTTGAATATAGTTGTTGAAGTGGTAAGAAGAATTATTTTTGAGATAAAAAGTTGTGAAAATTTAGGGTGTATTGAATTCATGATTTCGACTAGTATTATAGTGTTATGGGTGCACTTTGTAGATTCGAGTAGGCTTGAACATAGTGAGAGAATTCAGTATAGCTCAGACTTTAGTAGATAGACTTATTAGTGCCCATGTGAATATTTTCAGTAGCCTCAAGTGAAGTGCGGTATTAAAGCAAAATGTATAGTTAAGGGAGTATTGAGGAATATGTCTAAGCTTGAGAGTAGCAGTTGCATTGTCTAAGGCATAATAATTCCAGTTTATGTTTTATAGGCCTATGTTCAATGTTACAGAGTTATAGACATATTAAGAGTCCTTACTCATATATCTTATTTAGATCATGACCAAGTTCTTTGCTTCCTACTGTTATTATAAATTCTAAGAAAGAATGTTGAAGAAATACTCCAGTTAGTATAATTTTTTAGTATAATTCAGTCCATATAGCCATCAATTCAGTTTAGCAGTCAGACAGACAAGTTCCTATGGTTTTTCTATCTTTCGATCTAGTCTTACTATCAGAATTTTCACGAATAATCCTAAGGGGGAGATGTTGTAATACCCCGAGTTTTCATGTCCTAAACCTCTCAACTTTTCTTCACAAAACCAGATCCAGCCTGAGGCAATGGTTACTCATAAGATGACTCTCTCATTTTTATGTCAGCCTTATAAACCATTCTCATGTCATTGTATGTATTCATGAAATCAGTTCAATCATGTATCATGTTTCAGAATCAGTTATGTAATTATGCTTTCAGTAATGCATGTTCAGTATATGATCTCAGTTTCTTCAGAACTTTCAGCCTAATTAGACTCATTTGAGGATGAATATTCCCAAGTGGGATATATTGTAATACCCCATATTATTCTTAGTTTAGTTCAGCTCCTAGTTACATGCATAAGAGGATTAAAGCATGAAAATTTCACTAAGTGTTCGGTACTTAGTCTTATTTTTGGCCTCTTAACTTATAGGATTTTTAAATTGGTCTTCCCGAACTTGAGACGTAGGTTTTTGAGTTAATTTATGTTCAGGGGTGTAAGGAGCATTTCTCAGGGAGGTTTGAAATTTTTTAGATGAGGATTGGGTCATGTTTAGATTTTAATTTTAGCATCTCACCACGATAGTGGTGCGTTGTGGTGGTTATAGTAGTGGATGCCTCATCGCTTCACAATGAACTCTTAAACCACTTTTTAGTTGTGAATTTAATTCTCTGAGGGGAAATTGAGTCTCTTCCCCTCAATCCAATTCATAAATACAAATTAAAGCATCGGTTTGGTCATTATATGCCCATTTTCTCCAATTCTCCTCTCAAAGAAACCTTAACCATCTCCCAAGAACATCAAATTCAATTACCTCCTCTCCAAGAAAACTAAGAATTTAAGTTTTCCAACCCAAGAACTTTCAAGAAAAGCATCAAGTTTGTGTTTCTCTTTTAAGCTTAAGGGTTTAAGGTATGTGTGATGTTCACCCATGGGTCCATTTCACCCATGGAGTACAAGAATCCATTTTTATGTATTAAACGATGAATTTTACATGTTTATGATAAATTATCTCCATGGTGCTCTTATGAATTTCGATTTATGTATTGTGTTTACAAGTGTTTTGATGGAATGAGCCTTTACACATTTAAATAATGAAATTTTCATGTTAAATCCCTAACTCATGGTTTTAGTATTGTAATTATATTATTATCACATGATTTACCTATTCCCATGTTTAAATTCATGACTCTCATGTGTTTGATGAAATGTCTAAGTGTTGGATTTTAAACAATGATCCCCTACTACGGTTTCAAAACTTTTATATGTCCATATTTTTATCTCCATTCAATGTTGTTAGGTTATCAACACCCCATACCTATTTTTTTTTTTTTACATAATTTCAGTATTTTCGGAATGATTTTCAAATAAACCATGAGTATTGTCATTCAGTCAGTTATTATAAATAGTTTTTTGTTCAGTTAAGCTTAGTTTAGTCTAGTAATCAGTGTCAGTTCAGTTGAAGTAGGATTTAGCACAGAGTGAACTCATGGATGGCAGCTTCTTCGTCAGTTAGTCAGAGTCGTTAGTAGTAGTCCCTGTATTCCAGAACTACGTAGCCAGTTTAGGATAGAAGGATTCACCTGTCAGTTAGGCTTGACTTCCTTTGAGGAGTCACCCGTTAGTTATGCCTGCCATTCTCTCAAGGGTCACCCATCAGTTAGGCTTGACACCCTGGTCCTTTGGGACACCAGTTGAGTAGATCCACACAACCATGTGTTAGTACCCTGATAAAGCTCAAACTACATATCTCAACGAAAATGTAAGCGATGGTCGTCAATATAAAACCCAACTAGGTTAGGGTCAAATCCCAAAGGGAATATGGTGAGAATATAAGTCGTTTGCGATTTAATCAACTGATAGTTGGATATTTCCAGAAACAGGGGGGTTTTTTAGTGAACAAGTAATTGTTGATCACTTTAGTTTAAATGTTTGTAATCAAGAGTCTATGAAAAACCAGAATTATGTTCACTAGGGGTTTTGGTACTTGACAGATGCTACTAGTCGTTCAAGATTCTCATGGTAGGTAGGACAATAAGTTATATTTAGCGAAGTTATGCTTAAATGTCTCTCGACCTACTTAAGGATTTAATTACCTAATCCTCTTAGACTTAGGAAATTTATATTCACTACCTAGATTTTACCTCAGGTTAACCAACCTTGTTACAACGCTGATTATTAAACGAAAGTTTAGTGTTTCCAAGTCCCTATTGATAATTCACTTCCTACTATATTTGATTTATTTCTCAAGAAAATCAAAGCAGGTGTTATCTATCATTTGCAACCAACAGACAATAATTAAAACATCAGAATTATCAAGGAGTCCTGTCACCTTTCGAATCTTGAACACTCAACACCTTATCATGACCTACCCCTAGATCCCATAATTCAGGTTAAAGGAATTTAGCTGCTCATGATGTAATAATCGAAGCAACTAGATGATTTCATGTTTTGAAAGATAAACTTACCAAAAGATGAATAGAAACTAGAGATTCTCAGATTAAATCACCAAAGAAAACCCCAATATAATGATGATAGTCTCTTTAAAGTAATTTTTTTCTCAAGCCAAAAAAAGAGGGAGAAAACTATCAAAGTATCGTGTCTCAAAATTCAAGGTTCGAAACCCTTAAGAAATCCCTAAATAAGGCTTTAAATAGTTCACCCTAATTATGGAAACAAAATAATAAAATTTAAAAATTTCTAAGATTAGGTGACGCCATTTGTGATAGCCTATCACGAGGCTGATGATTTATCACAAATGGCGTCAGCTTTCTTTATCCTTTTGGTACTCGTTCCCTAACGCTGACGACAAATGGTGATGCCCTATCAGCTCCTTGATGACCTATCACAAATGTCATCAAGGCTTTTCCTTAACTCTCATGTTCTGCCTTAGGTTGACGACAATCTTGACGACTTATCAGCTCTTTGACGTCGTATCACAAAATGTCATCACAGCTTTCAACTTAGGCTAGTTCTCTGTCTATTAGCTTATCTCAGGGCTGATGACTTATCACAAATGTCGTCAGCCATACTTTGCCTTTATGTACTTCAGATTTCAGTTCATTTGCTTCTATTCTAGTTGGTTTTCTAGCATCTTAGCTTCTACTGCAAAATCAAACATAAAGCAATTAAAAATGACAAAAGTTTCCTAAGACTTAGCTATTATTCTTTGTTAAACTCCTCAAATGTGTTAGCATTAGCTCACACATTATACCCGTAGCATGGTACGGGTTGGACCTCGATTAGCACAATATGGGGTATGTCGGTTAGATGATACCTTCCATAGTCTCAGTTCAATATTTAGTATAGAATTCAATTCAAGTTTGCTTGACCAAGGTATACAGATTCTCAGTTATTCAGTTATCGAATTTCAGTAATTCAGTTTACAGATTATTTCAGAAATATTATATACTTGGTATTGCATTTTTATTATTTTAGTTTTCATGCATGCATGTTTAGTTATCTTATGCTATTCAGTCAGTCATTATTTTATGCACAGTTAACCCTTGCATTACAACCTAACCTCATCTCATATACCAGCATATTCCAAGTACTGACCGCATACTTTTCTTCGCACTATGATGTCTTATATCATAGGTTCGGACGCACAATTTCCTGACTACGCTTAGATAGTTTAGCTTATCATCAGCAACAGTCATGGTGATTCCTCTTTTATTGAGGACATGCTTGTTTCATTTTATTTTATCTCATTAGTTCAGTATTTCTATTTAGTCGGAGTTCATTAGGGGTTTTTCCCATCAACTCCACAGTCAGTCAATTAGAGGCTTTTCAGATATTCAGACAGTTAGTCGGTTTATCAGTCTTTTCAGTATGTCTTCTTATGTTTCATATCTATGATTTAATCATGTTTTGGTACTTAAAATCTTATGGTATTATTAGTTTTTTTTCCTCATATGTTGTTTATTATCAGTTTACTCAATGCTCACAACAGGTACTAGCTCATGAGTTAGCTTGTAGTCACTTGTGATCATAAGCACCGTTGTCGCGACTAGGGGGTAGCCTCGGGTAGTTATAATCATCTTTCTTACATAATGATCTATTTGACCAACTTCAGGGAGCTTTAGTGTTTTCCAAGATTAATTTGAGATTCGGGTACCATTAATTTAAGATTAGATCTTTAAATGTTTCAAATATATCTTTACAAACTTGTTATGGTTATTATAAGTTCTTGGTCATATCATTTAGGTTGACCAATGCCCTTACATCATTCATGGAGTTGATGAATTGAGTATTTTGATCATATCTCAACTCTTTTGTGATTATACTTATAGATGACATCTTGGATTATTCCAAGTGTTACACCAACTATGTGAAGAATTTGAGTATTGTGCTTCAGAGGTTGATTAATGAGAAGTTCTATTCTAAGTTTTGTAAGTGTGTATGTTTGTTGGTTTCTATCTCTTTCTTGGATCATATGGTGACTAAGGATGGTATTCTGGATGATTCGACCAAGATTGCAACAAATTATGATTGGGCTAGGCCTATTTTTCTTTTCAAAATTTGGATTTTTGTCAACTTGGTAGGTTATTATCGGCATTTTGTTAGGGGTTTCTTTTCTAATGCAGCTCCTTTGAACAAGTTAACTTTGAAAAAGTGATATTTCAGTGTCTAGATTTGTGTGAGAAGAGCATTCAAAAGATCAAAAAATTGTTGACTTTGGCTTCTTTTAACCTTACCCAAGGAGCGTGTGGGTTTATTCGTGTTTTGTGATACTATAGGGTGTTGGTTTAGGTGTAGTGATGATGTAAAAGGGAAAGGTGATTGTTTATGCCTCTTATCAGTTGAATCCTCATGAGATAAATTACCCTACCCATGATTTAGAGTTGGTAGCCAGTGTGTTTGTGTCGAAGTTGTGACATCATTACTTGTATAGAGTCCCTTGTGAGATTTTCTTGGAGTATCATAACCTTCAGTTGTTCTTTAAACAACGAGATCTTAATATGAGGAAGCGACATCGACTTGAGTTTCTTAAGGATTATAACATCACTATTTTGTATCATCTTGGCAAGGCTAATGTGGTTGTGGATGGCTTGAGTTGGAAGTCAATTAGTATGGCATTTTATCTCATCTCTTGATCTACGAGTGGCCTTTAGCCTTAGAGGTTTAGTCCTTAGCTAACTAGATGGTTAGGCTTGATAATTTGATGTCAGAGCATTTTTTAGCTTTTGTTGATGCTATATCTTTCTTGATGGAATAGATTTGAGCTCATTGTTTTGATGATGTTAGTTTTAGGTTTATTCAGGATAAAATGTTGAATGGCAAGGCTAAGAAAGTCTCTCTTGATTCTGATAGTGTGTTGAGGACTAGTGTCATAGTTTATGTGCTGAGAGTCAAAGATTGGGTGAGATTGATTTTGGAGGAGGCTTACTATTTTAGATATTCTATCCATTTGTGTGTGACCAACATATATTTTAATTTGAAGAATTTTTAATGGTCGGGCGGTATGAAAAAGGATGTGGCTGACCTTGTAGCTTATTGCTTATATTGTTAACAGGTAAAAGTCGAGCACTCGAGATTGGGTGGTTTGCTTTAATTATTGCCTATTTCTGAGTGAAACAAGGCGCGGATCACTATATGTTTCATCAATGGGTTTCCTTATACTTCTTCTGGCTCTGGCAGTATTTGGGTCACCATGGATTGGTCAACCAAATCAGCTCACTTATCTATATTTAGATCTTGTCCAGTGCTAAGAAGTTAACTTGTATCCATGTTTTTAAGATGATTCATCTTTATGGAGTACCTGTGTTTATTATTTCACATAGAGGCTTAGTGTTCACTTTTAACTTCTACTAGACCTTTTAAAAAGAGTTGGATTTTTGAGTTGACCTTAATACAACTTTCCACGCCCTCACTCATGGTCAGTTAGAGTAGACTATTCAAGTTTTAAAGGATATAATCCACGCACGTGTTGTGGATTTTGGTGGTCAATGGAAGAAACATTTAGCCTTAGAAGAGTTTTCTTATAATAATAACTACCATTTGAGTATTGAGATGCTCCTTTCAAGGCATTGTATAGTTAGCAGTATTGATCTCCTATTAGTTGGGTTGAGACTTCAGTTGTTAGACCCATGGTATGTACTTCCTTTGTGAGTCTTTGGACTGAGGAAAAAGACTTATGTATACCGTAGCTACATACCTTGAAGTTTGGCAATAGTGATCGAGTCTCTCTCAATGTGTCATCCATGAAGGCCTCGATGAGGTTTAGGAAGAGGGTCAAGCTCAACCCTAGGTTTATTGGATCATTTAAAATTCTTAGGATGGTTGGGGAGGTTTCTTATAAGTTGGCCTTACCTCCAGATCTTTCAACCATTCATCCAATTTTTATGTGTCTATGCTTCAGCTCTATATCTCGAATGAGTCTTATGTGCTTCATTGGGATTCATTTCAGTTTGGTAAGATCTTGATCTTTGTGAAAGAGCTAGTGTCCATTTTAGCCAAGGATGTCAGACGATTGTATTCTAGAGATATTCATGTGGTTAAGATTTAGTGGAGATATCATCCTATTAAAGAGGCTATATGGGAGTTCAAATTTAACATACATAGTAGTTACCCTCAATGTTTTACCGATTTATGTATTTTCCTGCCTCTAGTTTGGGGACGAACTAGATTTTTAGTGGTGGATGCTGTAATGGCTTGAATTTGTGAATCTTTCATTTCTATGTATTTTGACCATTTTGTCCTTCCTCATAGTTGCTATATGTTGATTTTGAGGTTCGGGGATGGTTGACACAGTTCCTGATGCTATGGGACTGATTTATGTGAGTTTGTGGTTTTTACAGGGTCTAGAAGCCATATAGTTGACTTTGGTCAAAATTTTTCGTTCTGAGTGTCAGATGGATAAATAGACTGAGCAGAAGATTCAGAATGTCATATTTGGATTGGTAGCGGGATTGGTTTTTTGAGGCCTTTATATCTCATTTCAATGCTTTGTTTGGATAACAATGAAAAGGGGTCTTGGAGGCTAATTTTATGAAAACAATCCTTTTTTTAAAAATTTGACATTGCCATTGAGTCTGGAATATTAAAATTAGCCTAGTCGCATGTTTGGTTTTCTTTTGCCTGCTGTTGAATAAATTCCGAGGGTCCATCTGGAGAATTCAAAACAAGCAAAATCAGCTGGTGTACAGATGATATCTGGTGCATGAATCCTTCTTTGCGAATGCCATCCCCTGGGCATGAATATGGAGAAGAAAATCACCCTTCATTGCGATCATGAGGGGGTAGTTGTGATTGTGAAGGGCAATGGAGTTTTTCTCCATAAACGCGAAGCCTTGGCCTTAAATGTGAAGGAAAATTTTTTGGTCGGTCAACTTTGACCTTGGAAATCATGAGGTCAGGTCTGCAATCACGAGGTACAAGTCATTGAATAAATACATCATTTTATGATTTTACTCTATTTTTGGACCTCCAAACTTCGGGATAGGAGATTTTCAAGGGTTTCAATGTTGAATTTTGTGTGGATAACTTCTAAACTCATAATACCACTATTTCCCATTGATTATATCTTCAAAAATACCTTTAAATCATGTTTTCAAAGTCAAAAATTGAGGTTTTTATCAATAAGGTTTAAAAAAGAGTTTTCTTTATTTTGGACATTGTTTCTAACCCATTTTTGCATGGGTTTCGTTTTGTAGACTCCTATAACCTTGGAAATTATTTTTTTAAATAAAATTCTAGTTTTATTCGTTAATTTCAAACTCATTTTGGCCTAGGCCCAAATATGGACGATATAGGTATTGTTAGCTTTTAACGTGTAGATGTTATAGTTGAATATCACAGAGGTAAGGCTCCAAGTTAAAGCACTTTAGATCAAGATTTAATTATCTTGAGGTAGGTTATGTCTTAACTTCTTTCAAATTGAGCTAGGTAGTTAATGAATAAGTAAAGCATGGTATGGGTTGGGAAAATAACAATGGGATTTATATTTTGAGATTACTTTTACTATTGCATTCCTGTGTGGGGGATTATATTCTATTGTGATTGGATTGTGATACATGATATAGTGTGTTGTCCGTGTGGGGGCTTTATTTGACATCATTGGGCTTATCTATGCACTGGAATGCCTTTATTCTAGATATGATGCCCGTCCAGGACTTATTTTTCTAATATAAGTCTTATTTGAGCATTGATTGCTTTTATCAAGATAAAAATTCTTGATTTAGGTTGATATAATAGTAATGATGTATTGCATGAAAACATGTTCTAATGGAGCCTAATTGGAGCTGATAATCATTAATTATGAACATATTGAGTCAATTTCTAAGCTTACTTATATCTATATACTTTTTGGATGGGTTGTATATCATCATATTTAGTTAATTGTGAGCATTACATCCTTATTTCATACATATACATTCATGTGATATTAGTACTATTGATAAACACTGTATTGAAAAAATGACTCACTTTTAAAAAACACGTGGCTGAGGTCATTTGCCGGCAAGGTTGATTATGATGATTTAGAAAACCCTTGGTCGAGGTCATTTTTTGGCAAGGTTGGTTATGAGATTGAGATATAGTATATGAGTTGTGAACCCCCCCCATAGGTCCTTCCTAGTAGATGCGGGCTCGTTTGGTGTTCATCTATCCATATTGAATTGCGTTGCACATACATTCACTTCTTGCTTGTGTTCCTTATGTCCTTGACCTGGCTTAGTTTCATTTATCCTTATTTTAGGTCTGTTATATTTCTATTTTCGTGTGTTGATGTACTTTAGATTGTTAGTGAAGACAGTGTGAGCTACCATTTGGGACTTTTGTACTTGCAGGTAACGTGCTCATAATATATTTTACGTATCATATTTTCTGCATTGCCCAATCAGCCTATTACACCTACTGAGTATGTGGACTATACTCACTCCTACTGTGCCATTTGGGTGTAAATCCTAGATACGAGCACTCCCTGTGGTAGATGATTCAGGCTTTTCGAAGATTGTGATTGAGGTACTCGACTCTCTAGAGATCAGAGTGGACTCTCAGACCTTATCTTACCTTATTATGTCTTTACTTGTTTTCAAAACCAGTCTTTGTATTTTACATATATTTAGATGATTTATTAGATGTTCTACTCTTTGTGTAAGACCCCATAAATCCTAAGCTTAATTTAGTCCTTTAAAGCTTGTTAAGGAGTCCCAGACTTAGAAAATTTTAGCTGAGTATTCATACTTAGAGTTATTTTAGCCTTCATAGTTGGCGATCTTATTTTACGTCCCTTACGACCAATCAAATGTCAATCTTTAAGTTGCTTCATGATTAGGAGTGTCAGTAGGTGTTCTCGGATGAGTTTTAGATTTTTTGGACATCATTTGAGGCACGTTTGGGAGTCTAAACTAGTGTATCGATGCGATCTCAATGTGCCGTGTTGCCTATCGTGTCAATGAATATTCCCCCTAGCTCTTAGTGCAATTTCTAGAGAACCGACGCAGACTCAATGCGGTGCGTCGGCGCTAGAGTCAACCCCATCAACATGATGCATCGATCTGCGCATCACTAAGTTAGTTTTCCATCATTAAGATTCCGCGTCCTTAGGGGTATTTGGGTCTTTTTCCCATGACTATTCATCTCCAAAAATACGAAATTCAGCTACCCTTAAGAAAATTACACTCATTCTCTCTCAAATTACTCAAGAACAAACCCTAGGGCTTTCCATTCAAGATTCAATTCTCAAGATTTTCACAATCAATCTTCCAGAATTCAAGCATTAAGGTATGTGAAGTGTTTATCCAAGGGTTCCTTCCACCCTTGGAGTCCAAGAAACTCTTTTAAACTTCAAGTAGATTGATGTCATGATTTCCATGATTGGATTTAAATGTATTCATGATTATAATGTTAATTAGGTTTCTAATCCATGGTTTATTATAAGATTCATATGGAATTCATTATCATGTTTGTAGTATTATGTGAATTCATATTAAAGCCATTGAATTTGTGAATTTGTGAATTTATGTTATGATGCTTACATGTTGTTTTAGTATCCTGTGCGTAGTTGTGCTCCCCAAGTGTTTGTTTAAATGCTCATGTGAATTAAATGGAGAAAAATCATGGCATGCCAGTATATGTGTAAACTTATGCCTTACAAGTGTCTGATAAAATGTCACTATGGATAAGTTATGAACAAGTGCACAGTGTTATGCTTTTCAAGTTTACTCTATGTTTTACTTTTCATGCTATCGAGTCCTAAAGGGTATTCAATACCCAAAAATTTAGCTGTTTACCTAGAGCTACATAGCTACAGAATAGTCTCAGTAGTCTTATGAATACTAGTACGCAGTTATCAGTCACAGTCTCAGTTCGGTATTTAGTTCAAAACTTAGTGAACTCAGTTAGTTAACTCGATTCAGTAGTACTCTGGCAGTTAGCGGAATCCAGTGAACTCAGTTCAGTTCAGTTAGACAGTACTACCAGTAACAGTTTATTCAAGCTTAGTATAGACTAGATATCAGTTCAGTGTCTATTTAGTTGGGAGTAGGATTCAGCACCGAGCGAACCCAGGGATGGGGGAATTCTTTCCAGTATAGGTTTTGAGCCTCAGTAGCAATTCCTGCATTACAAAACTACGTAGCTCGCATAAGTTGAGATATCTTCCTACCAGACTAGGGTTAATATATCTTGTCTAAGTTTTCCTGCCAGCGAGGGTTGACGAAAGAGCTTCTTGTTAGAGAGAGTTAACTCACAACTTTCATTTACCCGTGGCACGGTACTAACACCCTTCCAATTATGGTTGCAGGTTGGCTCCCAATCCATTCAGAGAGGGGCATGCCAGTTAGATAATTACCTCCAACTATTTCAGTTTTAGTTTCAGTATAGAACTCAGTTCAGTTCTTTAGATTCAGGACTGTCAGATACAGTCACCTAGCTCAGTATAGAACTCAGTTCAATTCTAAAAAATTAGGACTGTCTGAAATAGTTACTTAGTTATCAGTATTATAGTATCAGTAAACTTAGATATCAGTTAATCGGTATTTAGAACTCAGTAACCAATGTTAACATGATCTCAGTTACAGTTTATATATTCATACATGTACTCTCATTCAGTTATGTTCACGTTATTCAGTTAGTTATTGTTCATGCATATGAACCCATGCATATCAGCCTACCTCACTTAGCATACCAGTACATTTAAAGTACTAACACATACTTTTCTTTTACGCTATGATGTCTTATATCATAGGTTCAGACGCACGGGATGCTGACCGTACTTAGCAGCCCATCCTATGAGCAGCAGACTTAGTGGTGAGTTCTCATAGTTTGAGGACAAAGTATTATTTTAGTATTTCAGTACAGTTTTCAGAAGTCAGAGTTAGTTGGGGGCTTATCCCATCAACTCCATAATTCAGACAGTTAGATGCTTTCAGACTAGAGTATTTCTGATAGATATGTCAGTATTCATTATTTATTTTCAGTTATGAACCTTATGGAGATTTCAGCCTACCTTCCACATTTATTTTAGCAATATCAGTATTACAGTGTTATTATTATTCAGTACTTCCAGCAGGTACCATTCATGGGTTAGATGGTGGTCATTTGGGGCCACTAGCACCGTGTAGCATCCAGGGTACAGATTCGGGGCATTACAAACTTGGTATCAGAGCCTAAGATTCAACAGAGTCCTAGGAAGTTTGAAAGCCACATCTAGTAAAATCTTGTGCATGGGTGTATAGCGTGCCACACTTATGGACAGGAGGCTACAACATGTTTTAGGAAAAGTTTCCCTTCTTCAGTATTCATGTCATGCGAGTGAGCATAAACTAACAATAAACTCTTAGTATAATCCTTTTCTTCCTTCTGTTTATAGAACATGCCTCTAAAGAAGAATGGAAGAAGAACAAGAAATTAGCCAGCCCCTCAGCCTGCCCAAGCAGATCCTCTGGACGAGCATGTCTCCCATGCGGAATTCAGGGCTGCATTTACCACTCTATCCAATTGAGTGGCGTCCCAGAATGAACACCCTACTAAAGTTCTGGCCAATCTAGTGGCCAATTCTGCTGCAGCCAGAATTTAGGACTTTACTCGAATGAACCCTCCCTCTTTTACCAAGTAGAAGTCAGATAAGGACCCACAAGAATTTTTTGATCTGGTGTTGAAGGTTACTAATATTATAGGAGTGAATGCTAGTGAGGGTGTTGAGCTGGCCGCCTATCAGTTACAAGATGTGGCTCACTAGTGGTTCAAACAGTGGAAAGTAGAAAAGGCCGCAGATGCAGGGCCCATAGAATGGAAGGAGTTTTCTATTGCTTTTCTAGATAGGTTCTTCCCTCTAGAGTTGAGGGAAACAAAGGTTTTAGAGTTTATTAATCTGAAGTAGGGCAACATGATAGTAAAGAGTATTCTCTCAAGTTTACTCAGTTAGCCAGATATGCCCCTCATGTGGTAGCAGATAGCAGATCTAAGATAAGTAAGTTTATGCCTGGTGTATCTAACAGTGTGGTCAAAAAGTGTAGGACCACAATGCTGATTAAGGAGATGGACATATCAAAGCTTATGGTCCATGCTCAGTAGATAGAAACGGCTTAGAATAAGGAGAAAGGGAGGGAGAATAAGAGAGATAGAATAGGTAGCTTTAACTTTACCCAGCCTAAGTTAGAGGGTGGTAATCATCCTCAGTTTTACCCAAAATTTTTAGTTCTTGCTCCATCCTTAGCTAGTGCTCCAGTGTCAAAATTCAAAAAAAGCAATAGAGATAGGGTATCAGGCCCTAAACCCTAGGGTAGTGTTAGCAATTCCCAAACAAATACTCTCTGCCAGAAGTATGGTAGAAACCATTAGGGTATCTGCAGAGCTTGTAGTGATGTCTGTTTTGGATGTGGCCAGCCAAGTCACAAGGTCAGACAGTGTTCTCAGGTGGGTTCACAGAGCCAGCATAATCATCCCCCATCTCAGTCTGGTCACTCGAATCAGTAGGGTGCCACTTCCAGTGCCACCAGTGGAAAACGCCTAAACAAGCTCTATGCACTTTAGTCCCGACAGGATCTGGAGAGTTCTCTTGATGTGGTCACTGGTATTTTACAAGTTTATCATTTGGATGTTTATGATTTGATAGATCTAGTAGCTTTTTTATCTTTCTAACTCCTTACATAACTATTGATTTTAGTTTCAATCCCAAAATCCTAGCAGAGCCATTCTCAATTCCTACCCCAGTGGGCAAATCTGTCATAGCCCGGCGGGTATACAAAAATTGTTCGGTTATGGTATCTTAGAAAGTCACTTCAGCAGACTTAGTAGAATTAGAGATGATATATTTTGATGTCATTCTCGACATGGATTGGCTTCATTCATTCTATGCCTCAGTTGACTGCAGAAACAAAATTACCCAATTTTAGTTTTCGAATGAACCAGTCCTAGAATGGAGGGGTAAAATCTTAACACTTAGGGGTCAACTTGTTTTTTACCTAAGGGCAAGAAAAATAATATCTAAGGGGTGTGTCTATCATCTCATTCAATTTAAGGATTCTAGTTCTAATACTCCCAGTCTTGAGTTAGTTTAAGTAGCATATGAATTCCTAGATGTGTTACCCGAAGATCTTCTTAGAGTTCCTTCCGAGAGGGAAATTGACTTCAAAATAGACTTTCTTCTAGATACTTAGCCCATATCTAGTCCCCCATACAAAATGGATCCAGCAGAACTCAAAGAATTAAAAGAGCTTAAGCCCTATAAGAAGAACTACCCTACCCACGATCTTAAGCTAGCAACTATAGTGTTTACCTTAAAGACTTGGAGGCACTATTTGTATAGGGTACATGTTGATATGTTCAGAGACCATAAGAGCCTCTAGTATGTGTTCTCCTAGAAAGACCTAACCCTCCATTAGAAAAGGTGGTTGGAGTTGTTGAAAGACTATGACATGAGTGTCTTGTACTATCTGAGCAAGGCCAATGTAGTGGCTGATGCTCTTAGTAGGATATCTGTGGGTAGTATTGCTCACATGGAAGGTGATAAGAAGAAGTTAGTTTAGGAAATTCATCAGCTTTCCTGACTAGGTGTCCACTTAGTCGATTCAGCAGAAGGTAATGTATGGGTGTAGAGTACTTCGAAATCATCTCTAGTTTCCGAGGTAAAGGAAAAGTAGGACAGAGATACTAGTATAGTTAAGTTGAAAGAGTCAATCAGAGATCAGAAAGTGGAGGTTTTCTCCCAAGGGGGAGATGGTGTATTAAGTTGCCAGGGTCGGCTATGCATGCCAGGTGTAGATGACTTGAGGCAGCTAATTCTTTTAGAAGTGCATGGTGCGTTCTACTCGATTCACCTAGGGACCACTAAGATGTACCACGACTTGCAGGAAGTCTATTGGTGGAGTGGGATGATGAAAGATATTACAGATTTTGTGGTTAAGTGCTCGACATGTCAACAAGTTAAGATAGAGCATCAGAAGCCTAGTGGGTCCATGTAGGAGTTCAATATTCGCACAAGGAAATGGGAAGAAGTGTACATGGATTTTGTGATGGGTTTTCCCTGTACTCATCGGCAGCATGATTTAGTTTGGGTCATTGTATATAGAATGACCAAATCAACTCATTTCTTACCAGTTCATACCTTTTATTCAGTCGAGGATTATGCCAAGCTCTATTTTAGAGAGTTGGCCAGATTGCATGGAGTTTCCTTATCCATCATTTCAGATAAAGGTATGCAGTTAACCTCTCATTTTTTGAAAGCCTTCTAAAATGGTTTTTGTACCCAAGTTTACCTCAGTATAGCCTTTTACCCTCAGACAGATGGTCAAGCAGAAAGGACCATCCAGGATCTAGAAGATATGTTAAGGATGTGTGCCATTGACTTTAAGGGAAGTTAGGATGACCATTTTCCACTGATTGAGTTTGCATATAATAATAGTTACCATTCCAGCATTCAGATGGCTCCGTTTGAGGTACTCTATAGGAGAAGATGTATTTCTCCTATTGGTTGGTTTGAAGTGGGTGAGGCCATAGTGGTAGGTCCTGACTTAGTATTTAACACTAGAGAAAAAGTTCAGTTGATCAGCGAGAGGCTTAATACATCTCAGAGCCGATAAAAATCATACGCAGAAAAGATCTTAAGTTCAAGATTGGTGATTATGTATATTTGAAGATCTCTCCTATGAAAGGAGTGAAGAGGTTTGGAAAGAAGGGTAAGCTTAGTCCCCGATATATCGGTCCTTACAAAATTATCATCCATTTCTAAATGGTAGCTTACGAGCTTGAGTTGCCTTCAGACTTAGCTTCAGTGCACCCAATGTTTCATGTCTTCTTGCTAAAGAAAAGCATAGGTGACCCAGCAGTTGTAGTCCTTATAGAGGGCATATATGTTCAGAACAGTGTCTCTTATGAAGAGGTTCCATTCTAAATCCTCGATTACCAGATTTGAAGACTGAGGAACAAAGAAGTCCCTCTAGTCAAATTTATTTGGTGGAATCAGTCCGTTGAGGGAGCTACTTGGTAAGCAGAAGAAGATATGCGGACCAAGAATCCTCACCTCTTCTTTGTAAACTCTGACTCAGCTTAAGGTAACAGTTTTCCTTAAATTTACTCATTTTTATGTTCAGATGTAGTTACCAACTTGGTATCAAGTAATGTTGCATACTCAGTCATGCATTCATGAATCAGCTCAATCATGTACTCATGCATTAGATATGCATGTTCAGTATACAACTCATCTTATCATTAATATTAGTTACAATATCATGCATCAATCATGCATGTTCAGTATGATAATTTAGTATATCAGTAGTCTGAGATATGAAATCATGCTTCAGTTGTGCATGTCCAATATGTACTTTCAGTCTATCAGTTCTCCCATCTTAGTCAGTCTCATTCGAGGATGAATGTTCCTATAGGGAAAAAATTGTAAGATCCCGCAAAATCCTAAGCTTAATTTAGTCTTTTAAAGCTTGTTAAGGGGTTCCAGACTTAGAAAATTTTAGCTGAGTATTCATACATAGAGTTATTTTAGCCTTTATAGTTGACGATCTTATTTCGTGACCCTAACGACCATTAAATGTCGATCTTTAAGTTGCTTCATGATTAGAAGTATCAGTAGGTGTTTTTGGACGAGTTTCGGATTTTTAGACATCATTTGAGGAACGTTTGGGAGTCTAAACAAGTGTATCGACGTGACCTTAACGAGCCGCATTGCCTATCACGTTGATGAATATTTTCCTAGCTCCAGTGCAATTTCTAGTGAACCAATGCAGACTCAACGTGATGGTTGGCCATAGCGTCGACCCCATCAATATGATGCATCGATCTACGTGTCACTAAGTAAATTTCCATTCATTAAGATTCTGCGTCCTTAAGGGTATTTGGGTCTTTTCTCATGACTATTCAGCCCCAAAAATATAAAATTCAGCTCTCCTTAAGCAAATTACACTCATTCTTTCTCAAATTACTCAAGAACAAACCCTAGGGCTTTCCATCCAAGATTAATCTCAAGAATTTCACCATCAATCATCAAGAATTTGAGCATTAAGGTATGTGAAGTGTTCAGCCAAGGGTTTCTTCCACCCTTGAAGTCAAAGAAACTCTTTTAAACTTCAAGTAGATTGATTTCATGATTTCCATGATTGGATTTAAGTGTATTCATGATTATAATGTTAATTGGGTTTCTAGTCAATGGTTTATTACAAGATTCATGTGGAATTGATTATCATGTGTGTAGTATCATGTGAATTCATGTTAAAGCCATTGAATTTGAAAATTTATTTTATGATGCCTACATGTTGTTTTAGTATCATGTGCATAGTTGTGCTCCCCAAGTGTTTGTTAAAATGCTCATGTGAATTAAATGGGGAAAAATCATGACATGCTAGTATATGTGTAAACTTATGCCTTACAAGTGTTTGATAAAATATCCCTATGGATGAGTTATGAACAAGTGCAATACCTTGATAAAGAGGTCATGATGGCACTTATCGTTTCACAACCTTGATAAGTAAGATAATTACCTAAACTGATAACAGAATATGCAAATACAGTAAAATAACTCCTAGGTGAGACTTCTAGAATGAATAAAGAAAAATAAGAAATATTTCAGAATATTGTATTACATGTTCTGGGGATTTAGGGCCTGACTTCATTCTAAAAGTCTCGCCTTATTGTAGTCTCAATCACAAATGGAACATGAAAGAACTCCATACAATCCAATCCCAAAATCTAGTATCACAACATAAGAGCATCTAACACAAAGTCCAAAACTGAAATGCATAGTCTATCTCTAAAATAAGAATTAACACAACTAGTAGAGAAAAGAGGCCTGAGGTCGACTATGATCAGCCTAGGGTGGCCAGTACCGTAAAGTATCACCAACTTCACCGCACAAATCAGCATCAGTGAGTAAATATGCATGCAATACATCATTAATATCATAACAACCCTAAATTTGGTATTTTATCAAGATAAAAGCAACCTAGGCTCAATTAAGACCTAAATTAACAAAATAAGCCCTCGCATAGGCATCGTATCTAGAATAAAGACATTTAGATGCTCATATAAGGTCAATAATGTCAAATAAAGCCCCAACATAGGCAATACACAATATTAGGTATCACAAATCAACCACAATAGAATATAAGCCCCCACACGAGCACACAACAGTAAAACTAATCTCGGAATATAAACTCCATAGTTATTTTTCCCAACCCATAGCATGCTTTACTTATTAATTAACTATCTAGCTCAATTTGAAAGATGTTAAGCCCTATCCTACCTTGAAACGATGAAATCTCAGCCTTAAGTGCTTCCCTTCCCCTAGTGAACGACCTTAGAATCAACTACAACATTAAAAAATAACAGCTACAAAATTCAAAAAAGCATTTACTCATTAAAAGAAAGTTATTAATACTCATGTTGCCCATATTTGGGCTGGGGAAAAAAATAATTTAAAAACACAAAAGGTAAGATCAACATTTGTTTCAAAAAAGTATTCCTAATGGTTATAAGAGTCTATAGGAAAAAACCCACACGATAACGAGTTAAAAATTAAAGTCTAAAATGAACTAAAACCCTTTTTAAACTTTATCAGTAAAAACTCCAAATTTTTCCACTTTGAAATCATGATTTAAAGGTGTTTTTGAAGATAAAATCAATGGGAAATAGTGGAATAGAAGTTACCCACACAAAATCAATGTTGAAACTTCGAAAATTGCTTTTTTCAAAGCTTGGAGGTACAAAAATGGATTAAAATCGTGGATATAGATTATTTATAATGTTTAGTATATACTACATCGCAAATGCGATCAACCCTTCACGTTTGTGAAGGGTAACACTGACCATGAATATAGTATGTTTATGGTCAAGTCTTTGCATTCACAAAGATTGATGAATCAGACCTTTGCATCTGCGACAGCCTTATCGCGTTCGCAAAGAAAAACCCATTGCCCTTCACAATTGCAGCCACTATCTTACGATCGTGATGAAGGGTGAATTCCTTCTCCGGACTCGTGGCCAAAGGCTCAAGTTCATCATGAAGGATCCATTCACCAAATATCAGTTGTGCACCGATTGATTTTGCATGGTTTTGAGTTCTTCGAACAGACACTTAGGATCTGTTTGGGACCCGACAGAAGTAAATCATATATGCTAATAGGATAATTTCAATGTTCTAGACTTAATGACAATATTAGATTCTAAAAAAATGTCGTTATCAAGAAATAAGCCTCTGAAACACTGTTATTTTTCAAATGAAGGATCGTAATGAGATATAATAGTCCAAAAACAAAACCAATCCAATTACTAACCCCAACTCGACTTTCAGAATCTACTGGTGTAGTCTATTTTGCCATCCTATTTTCTATACCACACTCTAAACAACATGCTAACCGAAGTCAACTGGATGGCTTCTTAAGCTTCTAAAAAACACAAACTTGCTCAACCCATTCACTATCACATCATAAATCGTGCCAATCATTCATAAACCTTAAAATTAACATATAGAAACTACGGGAAAAGGCAAAATAGTCAAAATACATCGAAATGAAAAATTCATAAATTCAGCTCATTACAACATCCACCACTAAAACTCTAGTTCGTACTCAAACTAAAGGTAAAAAAATACCTAAATCGGTAAAGAGATGAGGGTAACTACTACTCATATCAGAATTGATCTCCCATGTATCCTTCTCAAAAGGATGGTGTCTTCACTGAACCTTAACCACGTGAATATCTCTAGAATGCAACCGCCTCACATCCTTGTTTAAAATGGACATTGGATCCTCAACAAAGGTCAACCTCTTATACATCTAAATTGTATATCAAAAAAGCACATAAGACTCTTCTAGAATATAGTGTCGAAGCATAGATTCATGAAAATCTAGATGTACAATTGAAAAGTCTGGGGGTAAGGCCAACTTATAAGCAACCTCCGTAGCTGTCTGATGAATCTCAAAAGGTCCAATATACCTGGGCTAAGATTAACCCTTTTCCAAAACCTCATCACGATCTTTATGGGGGAAACATGAAGAAAGACTATTACTAATCCCAAAATTTAAGGCACAAAGACCGTGGTCTGCATAACTCTTTTACCTACTCTAGGTTGCCCAGAGCCTATCTTGAATAACTTAAACTTTATCTAAAGACTCGTAAAGCAAGTCAATACCATGGGGTCCAACCTCAAAAGCCTCAAACCAACCAATATGAGATCTATAATACCTATCATCCAATGCCTCGAAAGAGGCCATCTTAATACTAAAATGGTATCTATTATTATAAATGAACACCACTAAGGCCAAATGTTGCACCTACTAAAACCCAAAATCCATAACGCATGCACGGATCATACACTCCAAAACCTGAATAATTTTCTCCAACTGACCATCCGTCTGGAGGTGGAAAGTTTTACTAAGGTCAACTAGAGTACCCAACTCTTCCTGAAAAGTCCGCCAGAAGCTATATGTGAACACTGATCCTTTATCTAAAATAATAGACACGGTTACCCCATAAAGATGAACTATCTTGTGAACATAGATACAAACCAACCTGTCAGTACTGAAGAAAATCTAAATAGGGATAAAATGGGCTGATTTGGTCAATCAATCCACGATGAACAGATATTATTAGAACTACGAGAATTAAGAGGAACCCTTGTTACAAAGTCTAAAGTGATCCGATCCCACTTCCACACAAGAATGGTAACATCTGAAGTAAATCATTCGATCTATAATGCTTGGCCTTGACTTGCTAACAACACAAGCAACGAGCTACAAAATTTTCCACATCCTTCTTTATACCACCCCATTAATAAAGATGCTTCAAATCACGATACATCTTGGTCACACTTGGATGATAGAATATCTAGAGCAATGAGCCTCATCTAAAATCAATATTACCCAATCTCTGGCTTTCACCAGACAAACTCAGGAACAAATCCTTAATACACCGTTAGAATTAAGAAAGGTTTCCTTATCCTTTCTACTTAACATCTTATCCTCAATGAACTTCAGACTATTATCATCAAATCAATGAGCTCAAATCTAATCTATCAAGAAAGATCTAGCATCAACAAAGGATAAAACTCGCCTGGGTGTCAAATTATGAAGTCTAACCATCTGGTTATCTAAGGAATATACCTCCAAGGCTAAAGTCCACTCCTCGGCAAAAGATAAGCTAAACTCCCATACAAGTAGATTTCTGAGTCAAGGCATCTGCTACCATATTATCTTTGCCCAGATAGTACAAAATATTAATGTCATAATACTTAAGGAACTCTAGACACCACTGTTGCCTCATATTAAGATCTCAATATTAGAAGAAGTACTGAAGGGTACGATGGTTCAAGAAAATCTCACAAGGCACTCCATACAAGTAATGATGCCATAGGTTCAACACAAACACTATGGATGCCAACTCTAAATCATGAGTAGGGTAATTCTCTCATAAGAATTTTACTGACAAGAGGCATAAGCAATCATCTTACCCTCCTACATTAATAGCGCACCCAAACCAACACTTGAAATATCACAAAACATGGTAAAGGCCACACCCTCTTTGGGCAAAGTCAAGATAGGAGCCAAATTTAACAACCCCTTGAGCTTTTGAAAGATCTTCTCACATGTATTGGACCACTAAAAAACCAACTTTTTCTGAGCCAACTTGGTTAAAAGAGCCACAACAGATGAGAAATCCTTGACAAAACACCAATAATAACCTATCAAACCAATGAAACTCTAAATCTCGGTAGGAGAAATATATTTAGCCCAATATCAAATTGCCATAATCTTGGCCGGATCAACCATAATACTATCTATAGTCACCACATGACCCAAGAGAGAGATAAAATCCAACCAAAACTCATATTTAGAAAACTTAGCATACAACTTATCATCACACAACCTTTAAAGCACAATCCTCAAATACTTCACATGGTTGGCCTCATTCTTAGAATAAACCAAGATGTAATCTATAAATAAAATAACAAATGAGTTGAGATATGTTTGAAATACCTAGTCCATCAACTTTATAAACATTGCAGGGGAATTATTCAATCCAAAATACGCAACCAAGAACTCATAATAACCTTATCAAGTTTGAAAAGTTGTCTTCAGAATATCTAAAGATCTAATTTTCAATTGATGGTACCCAAACCTCAAATAGATCTTGGAAATCATCGAATCACCCTAAAGCTATTCAAATAGATCATCAATGCAAGAAAGATGGTATTTGTTCTTAACTATTACTTTGTTCAACTACTTATAATCAGTGCGCATATGCATAGAACCATCTTTCTTCTTCATAAACAAGACAGACGCACCCTAAGGATATATGCTAAGTCTAATAAATCCCTTATTCAACAAATATGCCAACTACTTCTTCAACTCTTTCAACTCGACTGGGATATCTTATAGGAAGGAATTAAAATGGGCTTGGTGCCGAGTTGCAAATTAATAGAAAAATCAATATCACGATCTAGAGGCATACCAGATAAATCTGTAGGAAACGCATTTATGAACTCATGAACAACTAAAATAAAATCCATAGGAGGCAGTGATAAAACACTAGCTTTATAGATATAAGTTAAATAGGATAGACACTCTCTCTCAATAATGTGATGAGTATGCAAAAAAGATATAACACCCTTGAGATCTGAACTAAATGTTCCCTTCTAAGATAACCTCAGCATATCTAGTGTAGATAAGGTCACAGTCATTACATAACAATCTAAAATATCATAATAAGGAGCTAACCAATCCATACCCAAGATAACATAAAAACTAACCATATCTAAGACAATCAAGGATACCTAAGTCTTAAGACTCACAAAGGTAACAACACAAGATCGATATACCCATTCCACCACTAAAGAATCTCCTACGAAGGTCGAACATAAAAAGACATAACAAGAGGCTTACATACAATATCAAAACAAAAAGCAAAATATGTATACACATAAGAGAAAGTCGACCTAGGGTCAAATAATACAAAATCAGATCTGAAGAAAATCAGGACGATGCATGTAATAACAATATTAGAGGCCTCTTCCTCGGGCCTAGCAGGTATAGAATAACACTGACCATGTCATCTCTTAGACTGAGTAATTCCTTGACCACCACCATAAGTACCTCTACCTCTACCTCAAGCACTTCTAGTTGTATTCCTACTACTCTATGAACCACCTCTCACTATCGATATAAAAGTAGGTCTAAAAATACAATGAGAATAATTCTTTTCCATATGGATGAACTCATCACTTACAGGACACTCTTTACCGCCTGACTCAACTTGAGGTGATGCGGCTGAACTAGAACATCCACCATGAACAGATGTCTGACTACCTAAAGTTGTTGAAGCTAAAGACCTACCACATGATCCCTGCAAAATATCTTGAACTATCCTACCATGATAATTATGAAAAATTCTACAAAAATAGTATCTACCGAGAAGGCTAACATGTACTGAGGCCTTTTCAGTAAGGAAGCTGAACCCATATAGCTCATGGATGGACATTTTAGAGGGTAGAGCTACATAACCCAGGTTAAGCTTTTAAATACATGCTAAACCCAATTCCTATCTTGGCATGATATATATATGTGTGATTGTATCAGGTCATTTCATTTGGTTTTAAATAACGTCATTATTTTATCTTTATCCCTGAGTACATGCTAATGTTCACTTGATTAACTATCTTCAAGCTTTGTATCCCCATGCAATGCTGGAACTGGATATACTACTATTCCTCTTGCTCAGTGACTTGAATTCAGGGATAACTTAAAGTCAAATTGAAGTGGTGAGCTTCCATACTCTAAAATACTCAATTTCATGCTATGGAATTTTTTAATTATATTTGTAGACAGCTAATTTTGTCCCTCTCGAAAGTCAAATTTACCCAATTACCCCACCTAACCATACACCCTCTTTTAATTGATAATTTTTCCACAAAAGAACAAAAACAACCAACTCTCAATAAATCTATAGCAAAATATAACAATCTACCCCTACCCCACCTCTAACTATGTACCCCCTACCTTTACCCCCCTCATATTTTACACACACTCCTAATAACAAAATTGAGAAAAGATAAGCACAATAGATACACACACAATGGATGGACACAGAGAGGACATATAAATAATCTCTCTATTTTTGTTTATATACATACCACCATCATAGAAAATTCCATCAATATATACTCAAATTGACCTTACAGTGAAAACACACAACACACCCAGATATTCTCTTTTACACAAGCTCAAACCTCACCAAAAAATACACACCATCACATATACACACACATAACCACCTAGTTCTCCATTTTCTTCTTTCATACACACACACACACACACTCTTATATATACACTACACATAGAGAGATTAGGAGAAAATAGTAAGGAGATATAAGGAAATCATGAGGGAAAGAAAGAGGGACACAACACACACACTCATAGAAAAATAGAGAGATAACACAAATTGATTGGAGAGAAAAAGAAATAGTGAGAAATTGTGAATAGAAAATACTTCTGACATTGAGTTTTCCAGCAAATTTCTTGCCAGAATTAGTTGTTATTTTGTTGGATTCAGGCACCACCGACCCAAAACCCATCTCTCGCCGCTAAAAAACTAGAACCAGCCACTAAAATAGCTCAAAATTAGCCTGTTTGGGTTGATTCTGATGAGATTTTGTATAGAGGTTTTGGGTTTTTGGCAGATCTATTTTGGTACTCATCTTTTCTTTGTGGATTTTTGGTTCGAATTGGATTTCAGGTTTGAGCCAGTTCATAATTGGTTTGGGAGTCAAGATTTTGGTATTCTTTGGGGTTTTCCAGGACAAAACTGTATTCCCTTCGTAAATCACTCGAAAATGTTCAAAAGGTCCAAATCTCTAACTTTTTATCTTCATTTTTATCTTAGCTTGTTGGATTGGTATCATAATTACTTATTTTAATGATTATGTTTGAGTGTTTTTATGGATGTTTGATGTTGAATAATTGATCATGGAACAAATTTGATTTTAATACGGGTCAGTAACTATTTTCATATGAAAATTTGTGGGCTAAAAAAAAGAAATTCGGGCATGGGTTAATAATGATAAAGTGAATTTGGATTAATTTTGATTCATTGTTGATGTTGAATGTGATAAAATCATGATTAATCAAAATGAGTAGGTAAATGGTAGGTTGAGTAGGAAAAACATAGGGATTATGGATTGTTGAATGTTTGAATGTGTTGAATGGCCTTTATTTCATCGCATCTAAACTCCTTGTATTCATTTAGCCGAGTAATGCCCGAGGAAAATTGTATTTGTTACCGGAGAATGCCCCATGCTATTTTGTACTCAAAAGATCGATCGTGATCAAGGCTCGAGGCATAAAAAAGCATAGTGTAGGATAGATAATATAATTTAGGTTTTAATTTTAACATTTTTATTTTGGTTTGTAATAAATTGGACTGGACATTAACTTTTTGGATTTTCGCTTGTTTGGTTTATGTTTTTTATATGGTTTATTCACTTCATAGTGTCATACTAATCGATATACTCTACGAACAATAGTTGGTTGAACCACGGGATCGAGGGGTACCTAACACCTTCCTCTCGGTCAACAGAATTCCTTAACCAGAATCTCTATTCATGGACCAGTTTTAAAAGAGTAAAAAAAATTGTTTTAAAAAGGACTTCCAAAGGTGACTTGGCACACCAAATTATTCCAAGTGGCGACTCTAAAATTATTATTGTTAAAATTTCTTTTTGAAACAAATCATTTTCTATTGTTACTAAATAATAACACCCTTTTTGAACTTAAAATCAAATCTTTTGGTAAAAAAAGGGGTGTGACAATATTTTGTTTCTTGGATTTTAGTTTTGGCTATGGTCGGGGGTATGTCCCGATCAGATGTTATTTGATTCTGGATAGAGGATTTGTTGGACTACTATAGGCATGGGCAGTGTCCATATTGTTGTCAACCTTGGTATTGGTATTAACTTGGCACACCAGGTTATGTCAAGTGCCAACTCTGAATTTCGATTGTTAAAAGTCTTTTTAAAAACAAATTATTTTCTTTTGTCACTTAATAATAAAACCCTTTTTGAACTTAAAATAAACTCTTTTGGTAAAAAGAGAGGGTGGTGTGATAGCTCTAGCGACTCTTTTGGGGATTTTTCAAAATTTGAGCTTATTTTTTTGAGTTGTATCGGGTTAGTTTGAAATTATGGGCGTATAAATGTTATTTGTGTTACTATGTTACTGATTTATCATTGTTGAGTGCCTTTATGATATGTGTTTACAATTTCTCATATGTGTTACCTCTTTATATGTGTCATCATTTGTATAACCCGAGTCATTTCTTTTGTAACAAGTCCCGTAGTACACGCTGTGGACACGACCTCTAGTTGAGTCAACCTTATTTTAGGAGGGGGATCCGTCGGCTGGTATGGAGTAGGTGGGAAGCTATCACAGTTACTATCAACCATATGCTCTCCCCAATAGCCTTTTTAGTTGAACCCCAATGTAGGTTAGCCTTTAGGTCATTCTTAAGTGCATCATATTGAGACCTAGCGATACTTGCTTTTTCCTTTATTTGATACTCTTCTCTAAGAATCCTAATTTGCTATTTGTTGTATCTTTGAGGGTAGCAGGCTCATTTGACGGATTGATTTGGGGAAAACATGTGACAAAATTAAAGGAAAGTGTGTAGGCAAGGAAATGTTGAAAAAAAAGTCAAAACAAAATAAAAGTTTCATAGTTTTTTGAGTTCTTTATAACTTTTGATCTTTTCACAATCCAAAAATTCAAAAAGATTTTTTTTAACCTTTTGCAATCATTTTCTCAAAAAACAAAAATATTAAAAAGATTTTTCTTTTGTTCTCCTTAGCAAGCAGTCATAATTCAAAAATTTCAAAAAAGATTTTTTTTTCAATAAGATCTTTTTATAAAAGAAATATTAAAAAAATGGTAGAAGTTTTGTACATTTTGTATAATGAAAATAGCAAAAAGATTTCCCTTTCATAGTTGTTGGTATTAGTTTTATGTGAAGTGTCAAATTGAAAAACCTCAAAAAAGATTTTATTGATGTGTTCATCATCTGTCTTTGGTCGTGTCTCTCAATTCAAGGTTTAGTTTGTCCTTTAATCCTTAATTGTCCAATCTGGACGAACTAGACAAACCTAATTCTCCTCTTTTGGGATGAGATACATAGGCAACCTTTCTAGGGTTCGGTGATCTTATTTAAAAAATTCAAAAAGATTTATTTCACTCTTCATTTGGAATAGGTGTTTTATATACATCTTTAAAAGAAAACTACAAAAAAAAATTCTTTAATAGGTTCAAGTTTCATTTTTGTCTGAAATTCAAAATCTAAGACCCAAAGGGATTTTCTTTGGTAATCATAGGTTTCATTTTGTATAGGATTTTAAAGCTGAAAAATTTAAACAAAATTCATCAATTCTTTTGACAATTTGTTATTTTTTTAATTCTTAAAGTTTCAATAAAAAGAAAGAAAGAAAATTTGATCCGCCATGTTGTGCCAAAACTTCATGAACTACACACATCTAATTCTCCTATCTTGGGAGTGAGATACGTAGATGCCCTTCTTGGGTTTAGTGATCTTTTTAAAAAAAGAGAGTTTGAGGAAATGTTGAACTCTAACGCATTTATTATCTCTTATTAAGTTAGTTTAAGGTGGTTGGTTTGTGGCATTTTGGATGCTCCTCCATATTGCACCAAATTGAAGAGAAAGTTATAGCTAAAAAGGATACCGAGGTTGTTGTCACTAATTAGATAAGGAGTTTGTGGAATGAGAATTTAGAAGCTAATGAAGAGATCCAGAAATTAAGGCAGCAAATGATAGAATTGCATCAAGCCAGGGCTAATGGGTTGCCTCCTCCTCTATTTCTAACTAATAATCTGGAATATCTTTCTAGTTTCCTCCACTATCACATGCACAATGACTTATTTTTGTTGACACGCATCAACATGTATTAGGAATTACTTCGGGCCATCATTATCCTAACACTTCTAATATTCCTCTCTTAGCTCCTTAATACAAAACTAACACGTACTCTGCTCCATTTGCAATTCCTATTTTTACGTCTCTACCCTCACCTAAAGCTCTTACTTTTGATGTGCATCCACCAGTTGTACCTCCCCTCTCTACAAGAGAGCTTGTATTAAATATTTCTCATGATCAACATTACGCTCTTGAACCCACATCTAAGTGGACTGGTCCTTATGGAGACACTCAGCCGCTTGAACTTTCTCTTAATGTTGAAAAGCCAGTTGTGATAGAAAAACAAAATAAAATGACCAAAAAGGTGAAAAGTTAGAAACATTCCATGAGAAACTTGCAGGGGCTCAGGGGTTATAAAAGTGTACCGTATAAAGATCTGTGCATGTTTTCAGATGTTAATCTCCCTCTTGGTTTTAAAACGCCAAATTTTGAGAAATACAATGGGCACAGTGACCCAGTACCACATTTGGGGCGTTATTATAACCATCTAATGGGTGCTAGAGGGAAGGAAGAATTAATCATGACTTATTTCTGTAAGAGTCTTTCAGGTATAGCTTCTGAATGGGTTTTTGACCAAGACATCGACAAGTGGAATAGTTGAGATGACCTAGATAATGAATTCGTTCAACAATTCAAATATAATATGGAATTGATTCTTGATGAGAAATCCCTAACTAATATGAAGAAGAAGAGTACTGAAAGTTTCATGGAATAAGAGATTAGATAGCGTGAACAAGCTGCTAGGGTAAAATCGCCAATGAAAGAAAGTATGATAGTAGACATGTTATCAACACTTGTTACCTGTATTAGGCAATTCATTTATTGAGGTCCTCAAAATGGGGGAGATGATAGAGGATAGAATTAAGAACGGTTGCATTGTGAGTTTTAAAACATTGAAAGCAACTACTCAAGTAATTTAAAACGGTTCAAGAAATGCTGGATGGAAGAAGAATGAGGAAGATGTAGCTGCTATTATAGCTGGACAATAAGTATGTTCAAGAAATCCACATCACCGTTACCCTCAGTCTCAAGCCCAAGTCTATAACCAAGCTCTATATAATCACTCTCAAAACCCATTATATTTTATTCCACTATCTCTATATCCAATATATAGCGCCCAACCATATGCTCATCCATTTTGTTATCAACAATGACGTGCACCGGTACCTCAATATCGTCCTTGACCCCCACATATTTACCAAAGAACTTCTAAGTCCAAGTTTCAATTGAGCCCAGAATTGGCAAAAAGAAGGAATTCAAAGGATATTTTTACATAGAATGCATCTGATAGCTATGAAAGATCTAGTCAGGATAATGTGCAAATCAGTGGCTAAGATGTCAAGCTCAGCAATTGGGAAGTCACTCATCTCCTTAATTAAAAGAATTGTTGGTAGTTTGTTTTATTTTCCATTCTATTTTTTGAATTATTTCAAGGTTGTAGTTCAAAATCTATTTTGTTTTGTTTCTTTGTCGTCTTTGTTTAAACCCTTATATTTTTGTTTTTAATTAGCTGTGGTGTCTCTTCTCATTTATTCTTATTTTAAGTTATTTGTTTGTATTCTTTACACAATACATTTTATGTTGGTTCTAGTGTTATGACATGCTTGTAGAATTTTAAGCCAAATCTTAAAATTCAGTTTAATCATAAGACATTGAATCAGAGGGCTAAAGTTAAAAAAATGCATCTGAGAAATTGGTAGAGTGTTGAGACATTTGGTGACCATATTGAAGACTTCTTCCAAAATTAAGGAAATTACTTCGAGAATCACAAGAATAACTTGGTCATCAATTGAAAAACATATCTCAATTAGGTCAAATAATGGATATGTGATTCCTATATCATGAGAAATAGAAAGATAATTAGATCCACAAAAGCATGAGTCATTTGATATGAGGGATGTACAACAAAGGTGAAGTTGTATGTTGGACAAGTGTAGAAGAAGAAGTGACACACATACTCAGTTAAAGTTAGTGTTGTTAAAGTGTCACAAATGATCTTTATCTTTCACGTCATATTGCATGACGTGTACTTGCTTTTTAAAGGATTGATATGACAAAGGAATTTCAGTCTCCTATCCAAACATTGTGTCATCCTTTGTTTACCCAATTTGAGATTTTATCTATTTTCTTTCATACCCCTCTTTTGGAATCAAGATAGAGTTAGCAAAGTTCAAAAGAAAAGTTTCAAGCAAAAGGATAAAATCAAGAGTAAAAAAAAGTTTTAGAAAAAAAAGAAGAGAAAAAATATGGACAAAATAATGAAAAGAGATGAGTGTCAAGAAAAATTGAGTTAGAAAAATTCCCTAAGAGAAAAGAGTCAATGAAAAAACAAAGAAATCAGAATAAAGTAAAATAACTTGTCGAACTACGTGTGACTTGATTTTCCTCTCTCGAGGATCAGATACGCAGGCTGCCCTACTCTGGGCTCGGTCCAACCAAATAAACATTTTAGAATTACCCAGTCGAAAGAAACTAGGGCATGAGTTAATCTTTATTTTTTAAGTCGATTCCAAAAGTTGCAAGTTTCACCCTACTTCAATTATCGTTTGGGTTTCATGCCATCCTTTCTTTCTAACCTTATCTAAAAAGCCAAGTTACAACCAAAGAAAGACCTTCAGATCAATCTTTGAGAAGGATAAGGCAAAGCATGCAATGCTTATGATGATGTATTTTGAGAACTACTTGTCTTTCTCTGCATAAAAAATCAAGAGAGAAATAAAATGAGAGAGTCTTATTGGTGAAAACCCTCACAGGAATCGTAAGGTGATTATAAGTTGAGAGAGATAAAAATAAGAGTCTTATCGCTGAAAACCTTCATGGGAACCGTAAGGAGATTCTTAGTTGAGAGAAATGAAAATAGGAGAATCTCATTGGTGAAAACCCTCACAGACACCATGGGGAAAATGGTGAGCTAAGAGAAAGAAAATAAGAGAGTCTTGTTGGCAAAAATCCTTCAAGGTGGCACTAGCTGAATGAGGTCTATAAGTGCAATTGACCTATTGAAGCAACTTAGTGTCAGGGCCATTAACTCTGCAACAATTGATGGAAAGTTTGAATGAAAAGATCAGGCAACTTAATCCAAAAATGCATGGCATAAGCATTAGAATTAATTATCATTTTCAACATAAATTTTTCTTTTCCTTATTTTCAAAAAAGGACAAACATTGTCTTTTCTTTCTTTGCTATATTTCTATTTTTGTCCTTTTAAGTCTGTCATCCAAAAAAAAATCATTTTTTCATGTCTTTGAGTCAAGTCCATGTCAAAATAAGTGAGAAAGAATCTCAAAACTTGCTACCAACTTCTTCAGTTCCACAAAGAAAGATAACATACCAGCACATGAAAGAAACATGATTGTGAGTCAAAAAAAATATAAGAAATTTTTTTTATCAGAAAACAAGTTTGGGAAATCGAGGAAATACCAAGGGTCGATGGATTTATTAGAGAGACATAAAAAATGGAGATATTGTGCTTGCTTCTGGGTCACTTTTAAAGATCTAAGTTTGGGTCAAAGTTTGGATCAATGGTGCAGCAAGACAGTGATATGCCATTAGTTAAAAGAAAAATTAATGGGACAAGTGCAAGAGAAATTGCCTCAAAAGCCAATGCCGCAAGGCAACCACCTTATTTTAAACTCACATGTTTTCTTTGTATGAAATAGGAATAGTTGATACCTTCAAATCTAAGGCTTCAAAGCGTAAATATCCAGAGGTGCAATTTTTGGTTTCTGCAAATGCAAGAGCAGTGTTGTTGTATAGTGATGTGTGGCTAATGCTAGCATATTTGGGGCTTTTAACTAAGAATGATTGCGGAGTCTTAAGCAGATTTTGTAATTTTTGATTGCTTTATGTTTGATTTTGTAGTAGAAGCTAAGATTCTAGAGAACCAACAAGAATGGAAGCAAATGAGCTGAAATCTGAAGTAAATAAAGGCAAAGTGTGGCTGACGACATTTGTCATAAGTCGTTAGCCCTGTGATAAGCTATCAGCTTCATTGTCAGCAGTAGACAGAGAATTGGCCTAAGTGGAAAGTTGTGATGACATTTTATGATAGGATGTCAAGGAGCTGATAAATCGTCAAGATTGTCGTCATCCTAAGGCAGAACATGAGAGCTGAGGAAAAGCCTTGATGACATTTGTGATAGGTCGTCAAGAAGCTGATAGGGCATCACCATTTGTCATCACTGTTAGGCAATGAGTACCAACAGCATAAAGAAAGCTGACAACATTTGTGATAAGTCATCAGCCTCCTGATAGGCAATCACAAATGGCTTGACGACTTATCATAAATGGCGTCACCTAATCCGCTAAATTTCTGAATTTTATTATTTTGTTTCCATAATTAGGATGAACTATTTATAGCCTTGTTTAGAGTTTTATTAAGGGTTCCAAACCTTGAGTTTTGAGACACGACACTTTGATATTTTTCTCCTTCTTCTTTTGGCTTGAGAAAGCAATTACTTTAAAGAGACTATCATCATTATATTGAGATTTTCTTTGGTGATTTAATATGAGAATTTCTAGTTTCTATTCATCTTTTGGTAAGTTTATCTTTGAAAGTTTGAATTCATCTAGTTTATTCGATTATTACGTCATGAGCAGCTAAATTTCTTTAACTTGAATTATGGGATCTAGGGGTAGGTTTTGATAAGGTGTTGAGTGTTTGAGATTTAAAAGGTGGTAGGACTCCTTTATAATTTTGATGTTTTAATTATTGTCTGTTGGCTGAAAATGATAGATAAAACCTACTTTGATTTGCTTGAGAAAGAAATAAAATATAGTGGGAAGTGAATTATCAACAGGGAATTGGAAACACTACACTTTCATTTAATAATCCCCGCTGTAACAAGGTTGGTTCACCTGAGGTAAAATATGGGCAGTGAATATAAATTCCCTACGTTCGAGAGGATTAGGTAATTAAATGCTTAAGAAGGTCGAGAGCTATTTAAGCATAACTTCGCTAAAGATAACTTGTTGTCCTACCTATCGTGAGATTCTTGAACCACTAGTAGCATCTGTCAAGTACCAAAACCCCAAGTGAACACAATTCTGTTTTTTCATAAACTCTTCATTACAAACATTTAAACTAAAGTCATCAACAATTACTTGTTAACTAAAATCCCTCTGTTTTTGGAAACATCCAACTATCAGTTGATTAAATTGCAAACGACTTACATTCACACCGTATTCCCTGTGGGATTTGACCCCAACCTAGTTGAGTTTTATATTGACAACGATCGATTACATTCTCGTTGAGAGGTGTAGTTTGAGCGTTATCAAAAATGGCGCCATTGTCAGGGAATACAGTTGAAAACTGAAGTTTGTGTGCGGTAATTAACTGTTAGTCAAGTTTCCTAATTTTACATTTATTTGTTGTTTCTATTTATTTGCAAGATTTTATAGTGTATGCCAAGAAACAAAAGTTCTGGAGAACCGTTATTACCACCTAATCCAGAACCGTAATGAATTGGAAGAATGGCAGAACAGCAAGAGGCTGACAAATTGGTAGCCTTAGCTAGAGCTTAGGTAAATTTCCAAAATGTTGGGCAACAAGAATGAAATCCAAATCCAGATGATGAAGATTTGGGAGACGAGGAGTTACTGCATCCTGGTAAGCCAATGGGTGCAGAGCAAAAAACTGCATAAGTACAGCGTGATGTTAACATAAACCGTTTGTTTTGAGAAATGCAAGAGTACCATTTAGTCCAGTATGATCTCACTGATGATGATGATGGAATGGATGGAGTAGGTACAACGGGTGTAATTATTTCTCCACCGTTGGCACCTAAGGCAAAATTCAACATTATGAGTACTATGATTCAACTCCTAAATATGAAAGGTTTATTTTGTGGCCTTCCTGGGGATAACCCAAACTTGCATCTGGTGAATTTTTTCACCATCTGTAAATCTTTTGATAACCTAGGAGTGGGCCAGAATGCTATCTGGTTGAGATTGTTTTTGTTGTCTCTATCTGAGGAGGCAACATTATGGCTAAATAAGCTGACACCCAATTCTATAACTAACTAGAGGCAATTAAAAGGAGCTTTCCTAGAAAGGTTCTTTCTTTCTTCTAGGAGGGTACAGTTAAGGGACGAAATCAGAAACTTTAGAAAGCTCCCGACTGAAGCCTTTCATGAAACCTGGGAAAGATTCAAGAAGAAGATGACATAGTGCCCGGACCACAACATGACGGACATACATTTAATGGAGACTTTGTACAGGGCCCTTAACTCTGTTACAAATCCAATTGTAGACAATGCTGCTAGTGGTTCATTTGTTGATCTTACATTCCCAGAGGCTTTAGAGATGTTGGAAAGAATGACCAAACAGTGTAGGGCATGGCATACCAGAGACTATGTGGTGGCCAACCCTACTGCTTATGTAGGTATTATGGCGAAACAATGCAAAAGAGAAGAATAGCATGACCAAGACATGGCTCACCTTAAAACACAGATGGACTTAGTAACCAAGCACTTGCTATCAGGCAAGATTAAAAAGGTGAAAGCTATAGGACTCAGGATAGAAGTGAGGCTAATATTGATGAAGAGGCTAGCTATGTTAATAATCAGGGGGTTTTCGAGGCAATAGTCAAGGGAATCAATGTCTAACTTACTATGATAAGCTTGGTTATAAAGATAGGGAGTAAGGAAATTGGAGGAATAACAATGATAGGAGCGGGTCATATGTTCCTCCTAGAAATCGTGAGGCTGCTTCAACAAGTTCTTAAGAGATGTCCATAGAGGACATGATGGCTAAGTTTTTGAAGGAAGTAGAGGCTACCAACTATGGTATGACCACCATGAAGACCGATCTGACATCCATCAGTCAGTTGGTACACTCACACTCCACCACAATCAAACAGTTGGAGCAGCAGATGAGCCAAATCTCTACAGCATGCAACCAGAGGAAGAGTGGAATATTACAAAGTGATACGATCCAGAATTTGTAGAATGATGGCTCCTGCATGTCTATTATCATTAGAAGTGGTACGATATTACCTGGTCTTTTTGTGGGAAAACCTATAGTTGATGAGGTAGTTGATGTTGAACTGGAAGAAAGTAATCCAGTAGAGTCTGAGAAGCTGAATAATTCTGATGATGTTTTGGAAAAAGGAAAAGAGAAGGAGAAGGAGGTAGTGTTGAAAACTATCTCAAGACCACCACTTCCCTTTCCTCAACAATTGAAGAAGAAAACTGATGATGAAAATTCAGTAAATTCATGGCAATGCTCAAGCAGTTGAAAATAAATGTGCCATTAGTGGAGGTACTCGAACATATGCTACGATATGCTAAATTCATGAAAGAACTTGTGACTGAGAAACAGAAGGTTAGCCATGAGCCTAAGGATAATCTCTTTCATTGTGGCTCTATCTCTACAAGGTCTTTAGTGCAGAAAAAGTCAGATCTAAGAGCGTTTACCTCCCGTGTACTATTGGGTCCCTGAGTTTCATAAAATCACTATGCAATTTGGGAGCTAGTATAAACCTAATGCCACTCACTGTGTACAAAAAACTGGGTTTGGGGGATCCTACCCCAACAAACATGCAATTGGTGGTAAAAGATAGGTCTGTTAAGCGACCAGTGGGTATATTACACGATGTAATGATAAAGGTGGCCGACTTCATTATGCCTGCTGATTTTGTAGTATTAGACTATGAGGTGGACTTCGAAGTGCCCATAATTTTAGGTAGACTATTCCTTCCAACTGGGAGAGTGATAGTGGATATGGAACTGAATGAGCTGAAGTTTAGGTTCAATGACAAGGAAACAAGATTTGAAATACAGCCATCCATGACACCGGCAAAGAAGATAAATGTTTTCTTAATTGTGGACGTATTCTATGAAGATGGTAAAGGGGTATCAACAGGTTGACTTGGAAAAGTATGAGTATTCAAGATAACCAAGTCGTGCATAGTAAATTAGGCGCTATTAGGAGGAAACCCAAATTTTTATATTCCAGCAAATTATTTATTTTTGTAGTTAGGCTCTAGTTTAAAGAAGGTGGAATCGATATATCAAGCCAAGTGCTCCTGACGACATTTTTGGCGGGATGTCACAATTGTGATAAGCCGTAAGCTTTGTCTTTAGAAATAGTAGCTGTAAGGCAATTTCTGTTAAGGCTGGCGACATTTGTGATAAGCTATAAAAATTATGACAGCTTATCAAAAATGTCGTCACAAAAAGCCCAACATTAGCTTAAACTGTGGGCCAAATTAAAAAGACCCGGCCCGGCCCACAGCTTGGCCTTTCCACCTTCCCGCTTAGCTTTTTTTTTTAAGTTGTTCTCTTTCCATATTTGGTTTTTTTTCTTCCCTTTTCAAAGTATCTCCAAATAAAACAAAAGAAAGTTTTCTTGTATGTGTGGGTTTGCAATCAAAATCAAGAACCTCTCTTTGTTTCCTCTTGCTCTTGTAACCACATTGAAGGCTCCCATCAAGTATGCTCAAAACCTAACCTTTCTTTTCAAGTAGTAAGTGATAAATTGATTAAAACCCAAGTTCCGAAGAAGCTTGAACCAAGTTTAGCTTGCAAAAATGGCTAAAAATCAGAACTAGGCTTTGCTGTGCAAGCTTAAGATTTAAAAGTTTGGCTCAAAAATGAAAATCGAGTGGAGTTTAAGAAAAATATGAGACCAAAAATTGAGTGAAAATAAAGTTGGCGTTCTGTTTATAGCTGACGACATTCGTGATAAGCTATCACAACTATGACGGCTTGTCAGAAATGTCATCAGAATTCGCTAAGAATTTTGTTGGTTCTGTTTAGGGCTGAAGACATTTATGATAAGCTATCATAACTGTGATGACTTATTAGAAATGTCGTCACACTTAGGACCTGAAGTCTTACTAAATCCTTTCAAGGGGTATGGAATTTCAATGATCGATGTGTTTGTGTCTATACTCGTGAGGGTCAACTAATGATTTTTCTCTTGCTACAGGTCTTGAAATGGCACCCAAAGAAAAGAACTCAAATCCACAAAGAAAGTGACCCAGGGAAGTGTGCCTCGGAGACTCTTCAATGAAGATTCTGATAATAAAGAAGAAGAGCCTCTGCTCAGGAAGCAAAAGAAGAAGCAGGGTTCTAAAAACACTCAACCACACCCACTAGTTGAGGTAGAAGAGAGTGAAGAAAGTGATACTGAGCCAACAACATCCGAGCATACAAATTTTGAGAAGATGGCCTCTGAGCAACAAGATTCTGAATATACTAAATCTGAAGAGCATGATAAAGATCATCCTGATTCTGAGGGGCATGAGTCTGGGGGACCATTAATTGTGTTCCCCCTTCTACTGAGCCAGAAGATGATGAAGACTATTTGATTCGGGGAACTATGGTCAAATACAAGAATCCTAAAGTCTGAGATGGTAGATTCCCAAAGCTCAAAAAATCTTCTTTGATAGTCTTTGCAGAACCAATAGAAGAGTTGTCAAGAGGCCAATCTTTGAGGAGAAGGGAATCATCACTAAGGGGTTGAGCAGGTACCCAGAGGTAGAGCAGAAATTTCATGGCTATGATTTGGGAAGGACTACACGAGGAGAAAATTCATTTTGCCCTACACTAGTTAGGGATTTCTAAGCAAATTACCAAGCTCTCTTGGAAAACATGTGTAGAGAAGGAGACAAAGCAGCTGACCAACCTTTGTTGGATAAATTTCCAGTATGGGGCATAATGGTGGATGTTTTTGAAGCAACTATCAATAGGTTCCTTCATTGCCCAAACTTCACTCCTTAGGCCATTTCACCTAGTTTCTATACCCAGTTGAAGCATTAGGAAAATTAGCGAAATTGGTTAGACACACTCATAGCCGATGGAGAACCAAAATGGCTAACAAATCTGAGTGAAAGGATCTTCAAAGCCTCCCTGACTTCAGAGGGAAGATTTTGGTAGGGTGTTGTACGTACGTGGTTGATGCCCACAGATGGTGATAATATCCTCAGGGATGATAGAGCAATATTATTTGCAAGATTTGTGGCTAACCACAAATTGAATTTTGGAGAGATTATTGCCGAACAGATTAAAATTTAGGTCTCAAGGTCTGATACAACATATCCCTTCCCTTGTTTAATTACAAGGTTGTGTAGGGCAGCAAATATGCCGAAGATTGTAAGGTTAGAAGAAGAACTCTTTGCCAGGAAGACCCATAATCCACTCCGAAATGAGGAAAATCAGCCAAGGCTAATGCTTGACAGGGGCGCAGAGATTCCAACTGATCCACCAGTTATAGGTACTAGTTCAACACCTAATGCAGAGGTAACTGATTCTGAAGCTGTACCTCCAACATCCGCAATAATGGAAGAATCATCAGTGCCCAGAACTGAGCTAATTCCTACAGCTGCAGTGCCTACAATAGAATTTGCCTTCAACCCTATGAATTTCAGGAGAGTAGTAAAGTAGTTCAAGTGGTGCAAGGCTCAACTTAAACTCTTTGCCAAGCAATTCGCAGTTGCAGTTGACAAAAGAGTTAAGGCTGCACTTAAACCTTACAAGGCTCTTCCAGGTTAGATTGATGAATTAAAGAACCACTTTAATATGCAGTTGAGAGAGAGGTCAGCTCCAGAGATGACATTATTTAGATTAGACCTAGACAAAGTAAAGGTGGAGCTTGGAAAACTATAGCAACACTACTTTATGGTGTCAGTAGATCTAATAGCTGAGGAGTTTAGGGAGAAATATCAATGCTTGATCTCACGGAGGAGCCAGTGAAGAAAAAGAAAAAGAAAGGTAAGAATAAAGGAAAAGAAAAGAGAGAGAGGCCCAATAGTGATAGAGAAAGAAAAACAGAAAAGAGGGCAAGAAAGAAGTCTAAAGAGGAGGCGATAAAAAATGAGATAATCGATTCCTTAGTGGATCATGAGAGATGAGAGGCAGCCATCCGAGCGAGAGCCGCAGGTACCTCTACTAGTAGGCCTTCAGAGATTGATAGACCAGATGTACTAAAATAAAGAGAGGCTCCTAATAGAGATGCGACAGCAGGGTCAGCAACCCATGACCCTTGGGATTGATCTATTACAGGTATACTCTAACCCTTAGTTTAGATTTTCTTTGATTATAAGTTGAGGGTGTAGGGTAAATTTATTGTTGTAAATTTTGTAGTCAACTAGGAGAAATATTTGTACTTGAGGTAATTGAATTGTTTTTGTGATTTTTGTATACCTCTTCAAGTGGTCTACTACTTTAAACTGAGTGATTTTCATTTAAGTATGACCACCGTGTATCTTTGTATGCCATTAGTTCTAGTAACATAATAATTATTGCTAAATAGCTACACGAACTGAATGAGTAGTTTAGTGCGATATACCTATGCTCAAAGTGTGTGTGTGAGATGTTACTCAGTCCCCTTTGTATATTGAAGCCAGAAGTTGCTCGGTTATTCTTACCTAGGTTGAAGGATAGGGCTTAGGAAAATATCATAGGCCATTTTAATATTAGCTCACTTTAGCCTAAATAACCTTCCCTATGTGTATCATATCCCTTGATTCCTGTTTTGAGCCTAATTAGCCTATTTCTTTGTATGACACCTGTCACCTTCTCATTTAGATCATAATGAACCTATTTTAGCCCTGGTCCTCCTTGGATACTATGCACCTTGACTTAGGCAAATGGCCTAAGTTGATGGTGGCTATCATAGAGGTGCATAATATAGAATAAGTATGAAGAAAGGTAGCATAAAAGAAAAGAATAAAAAGATGGGTGCAGATAAAAAGAGCAAGAAAAAAGAAAAATTATGAAAAAGAAAAAGTAATTGAGAAAAGACTGCACTCATCCTAAATAATTATGATCAAGAAAAGAGAAGAGTGAAAAAGGCTAATGAGTGAAACCCCAAAAATCTAGTGTAGTATCAAGGAGGCTTTGTCACTTTAAATACCATAGAGTACCATACCATCCCCTAGACTACATTACAAGTCTAACAGAAGTCCTATAGTGATCCTAGTTGACCTATCTAAAGATCTGAGTAATGAAAATAAGGGCAAGTCTATGGTACTTGGCATACACTGATAGGAATTTTGTTCTGAGAGTGAGTGTTTTGATTGTCCCCATGGTTACATATATAATTCCTGATATAAGATGAGGGGGATTTCTTTGCTGTGAGGGCACACAGGTTACATTGCTAGTTACTAACTTATTTAGGTAGTGTAATACTGGTCTATGCATGGTTGTTATAGCTGAATTGATGCCATATCTTGATTCTTGTGTTGCATTGATGTTCTTTATTGTACTTAAATTGACTGACTTTGGAGATAGTGAAAGTGTTTTGAGATGATATGGATGATTAACTTCGAAATGTGCTTTGTATTCTCTTAGTTGTGCTGAGTTACTTGAGGACAAGTAATTGTTTTAAGTTGAGGCTGTTGATGTGTGAGCTAACGCTAACACATTTGAGGCTTTAACTAAGAATAATTGCAAAGACTTAAGTAACTTTTGTCATTTTTGATTTCTTTATGTTTAATTTTGCAGTAGAAGCTAAGATGCTAGAGAACCAACAAGAATGGAAGCAAATGAGCTGAAATATAAAGTAAATAAAGGCGAATATGGCTGACGACATTTTAAGACCCTCCTAGAAAATGAAACTTTATTTTTTGGAAAATGGAATCTTTCTTTATCATAATCTTTGTGTGGGATAATTTTTGTTCTACTTTTGATTTTGATTTTCGGAGCCCCCCTGAAGAACAGGGTGATGAAATGGCTAGCCAGGAGCCCGCTTGAAGAATAGGATGATGAAATTAAAAGTCAGGAGCCCTTCTGAAGAATAGGGTGATGAAATTTAAAGTCATAAGATCTCCTAGAGAATAGGGTGATAAAATTGCAAGTCAGCAGTCTAACTAAAAAATAGGGTGCTGAAATTCTAAGTCAAGAACCCGCCTAAAGAACAGGGTGATGAAATTGTAAGCCAGAAGCTCGCCTGAAGAACATGGTGAGGAAATTCCAAGACAGGAGCCCGCCTGAAAAATATAGTGATGAAATTGAAAGTTAGGATCCCACCAGGGTGATAAAATTGAAAGTCAAGAGCCCGCGTGAAGAATAAGGTGATGAAATTCAAAGTCAGGAGCCCACCTGGAGAACAGGGTGATAAAATTATAAGTCAGGAGTCCGCCTGAAGAAAAGGGTGATGAAATTGCAAATCAGAAGCCCGCCTGAAGAACAGGGTGATGAAATCGAAAGTCAAGAGCCCACCTAGAGAATAGGGTGATGAAGTTTAAAGTCATGAGCTCGCCTGAAGAATAGGGTGATGAAATAGCAAGTCAAGAGCCTGCCTGAAGAACAAGGTGATAAAATTGATAGTCAGGAGCCCAGCATGGATAATAAGGTGATGAAATAACAAGTCAAGAGCTTGCTTGGAGAACAGGGTAATGAAATTAAAAGTCAGGAGCCTGCCAGAAGAATAGGCTGATGAAATTATAAGTCAAGAGCCCGCCCGAAGAACAAGGTGATGAAATAGCAAGTTAGGAGCCCACCTGGAGAAAAGTTTGATGAAATTATTAGTCAAGAGCCCATCTGAAGAACAGGGTGATAAAATAGCAAGTCAAGATCCCGTCTGGAGAACATCGTGATAAAATTCAAATTCAGGAGGCCACCTAAAGAATAGGGTCATAAAATTAAAATTCAAGATCCCGCCTGAAGAATAGGGTGATAAAATTCAAAGTCAGGAGCCCACTGGAGAACAGGGTGATAAAATTGTAAGTTAGGAGTCCGCCTGAAGAATAGGGTGATGAAATTATAAGTTAGAAGCCCACCTAAAAAATAGGATGATGAAATCGAAAGTGAAGAGTCCACCTGGAGAAAAGGGTTATAAAGTTGAAAGTCAGGAGTTCGCCTGAAGAATAGGGTGATGAAATTGAAAGTCAGGAGATCGCCTGAAAAATATGGTGATGAAATTGATAGTTAGGAGCACTGCGTTGATAATAGGGTAAAATAGCAAGTCTAGATCCTGCCTGGAAAACAAGGTAATAAAATTGAAAGTCAGGAGCCCACACGAAGAATAGGGTGATGAAATTGTAAGTCAGGAGCCTGCTTGATGAATAGGGTGATAAAATAGCAAGTCAGGATCCCACCTGGAGAAAAAGGTGAAGAAATTGTAAGTCAAGAGCTTTCCTGAAGAACAGGGTGATAAAATAGAAAGCTAGGAGCCCGCCTGGAGAATAGGGTGATAAAATTGAAAGTTAGGACACCTCCTGAAGAATAGTGTGATAAAATTGTAAGTCAGGATCCCACCAAGAAAATAGTGTGAAGAAATAAAAAATTCAAGAAACAAGGTGTATAAATTGAAAGACAAGCAATAAGGTGTAGAAATTATAAGTCAGGAGACCAGCTGGAAAATAGGGTGAGAATTTTCAAATTCAAGTTCAAAGTTCAGAAGTCCCACATGAAAAAACATGGTCAATGTTTGAGTTCATCTCCAACACCAAATTTTGTATGGATGAAGAAGCTATTCTCAAATTCAACCCAAAGAAGATCAGATCATTTGTCACTTTTGAAACATTTGAGACCCAAGACAAGAATTAAGAGATGCTGCATAGATAGGAATTTTGTAATTTCATTTATCTTCTTAACTTGTAATTTTAATTTTTGATATAATGATAGATCCGTGAACAAAAATCTCAACAGGACCTCACTCGACTCTCCAACTTGGTATAGTCCCTCTCCTTCCAACTCTTTGAGATACTTGTGACTTAATTCCCTCATAACATGGGTAGGTAGGATGTCCTAAATCAAGACTCTATATGAGCAAATACGTCTAGGCGTTTGAACTAGATTTGAGATGACAGAGAAAAGATGGGAGGCCACACGGAGAGTTGCCTTATTTGAGCTACATGCTGACTTGCAAGCACGTCTTGATCAATTTGAGAGATGGATTATAGTATAATTTATAGAGACAGAGGCACCAGATCTAGCCTAAATGAGGGAGGAAATAGATATATTATGAGTAAAGATACACTCTCTCACTATTTATTCATACCATCTACGGTCCAGATATCACCTCTGCACACACCCAAATAGTTTGATTTCTTCACAGAGGATGATGAGGAGGTCCCATTAGTTGGGACCAAGAGAGGTCACATTGGAGACTTGTAGGATCCTGATATGCAATATGACCAGGCCATTAAAAAGGTCAAACATGATTTGATGGATTATGTAGTCATTGCGAGGCTGAGGTATAATACGATAGAAACAAATACATCTTCTAGTAGTGTACCGCCACTGCCAGTACCTCCATCAGTTGATATGCCCCCATCTGGGATGCTCTTGACACAGATGCTTAGTGTGTCCCATGTATGTTCTCACTTTTCTTTGTTTTGTATTATTTTCATGTATTGAGGATAATGCATAGTTTTTTATTTGTGGGTGGGGTATTCCATAGTCACCGTAGGTTTTTTTTGTCGTGTTTCTTTTCTTGTCAGCCACGGTATGGTTGTAGAACCAACATACCTAGGATAATTTGTGTCATATAATATTTTATTTTGTATTGTGCTATGTTTTAATTTAATTAGGATCTTTTTAAGTATTTAAGGTAGTTGTCATGTTTTTATGGATTTTTGAGAAAAATGATACCCTCTAAAAATGTGTGTTTTAGAACTGTGTGAATATATATATGAGTGAACATTGTGGATCTTATTGTGGCATTAGGATTAGAGATATGATAATCACTTGATAACAATTGGATGAACCAGATAAGTAGTAGCTTATAATATTGACTCTTTGTTATGTGTGTGTGAGATGCTATTTAGTTCCCTTTGTGTGCTGATATAACACCCCAAATCTGGTACTCGGAACATTACACGGTGCTTATGAGCCCAAAGGACCACAAGCTAACCTATGAATGATATCTGTAACTGAGCACTGAATAATATACTGTAAAATATATGGAATATAAGCTGTAAGGCCATAAGGTTCAAAACAGAACTAATAGTGAATATAAAACAATGTCTGTAATGGGGTATAACAATACCCAAAACTTAAATAAACTGTCCAAAACATACTATAGTCTGAAAGCCTCTAAACTGTCTAAAAATTGTGGAGTTGATGGGACATGTCCCCAACTAACTCTAAACTAGTAAAATAATAAAGTAATAAATAATCATGCTATCCTCTAATGATGAGGAGTCACTGCTAGTCTGTATGCTGAATGTCTGATCTATTAAGGATGCTCGGGAACTCGTGCTTCTAATCCTATGGTACAAAATACCATAGCGCAAATTCGTCAGTATGTTGAATGTACTAGTATGAAAGTGAGGTAGGCTAAATGGAACGGTTCATATGCATGAAAAATAATAACTGACTATATAATATGAACGTGAGAATACATGCATGGATACGTAACTATAACTGAGATCGTGATAACGCTGAATTATGAATTCTAATAACATAGATTTGATATCTGATTACTAATACTGGGATACTAAATGATTGAGTCTATTGGGTACTGAGGAACTGATATCATATTACTTGATAAAGGAATGACCATTTCTAACAGTTCTGATTATGAAAAACTGGTCTGATTGACTATATATGATAGTCCTAAAACTGAATACTGATAACATGAATTTTGTATAAATTAATATACTATTAACTGGGTTCGTGATAACATAATTACTGATTTTGAATACTAATAACATGAGTTACTGTGTCTGAAAGTCCTGATATTGGTGGAACTAGCTGAGTTCCACACTGTACCGAGTTGACTGTATCTGACAGTCCTGGATTTCTGTAGAACTGAACTAAGTTCTATAACTGAGACTGGATCTGTAACTGAGATTGTAGGATGTATTTATCTAACCAACATACCCCTAATATGCCATTATGGCTGAGTTGGGGTCCAATATATAACCCTAATTGTAAGGGGTGTCAATACCGTGCCACTGGTAAGGACAAGCTATGAGAAACCCTTATATAACAGGTAACTCTAATAAGAATGGTGAGAACCATCATATAACAGGTTTAGCCACCTCATTACCCTCATATGGCAGGATATGATGTCTCAACCTATGCTGTCTATGTAGTTCAGGAACGCAAGGATTGCTTCTAAGAATCACACCCTCATATAACATGTGAGTTCCCATCCTTGGGTTCACTCGGTGCTAACTCCTACTCCCAACTGAATAGACACTGAACTGATTAACTTAACTGAACTGATACTAATTGTATTTTTTAACGGAGCTAAAGTGAGTTCACCAAGTTTCATTGACTGATGAAATGCTACAGAGATATGAGGCTTGATGGAGAGTACTGAAGTTACTGAGATATTTGGGAATACTGAGATTACCAAGATTACTGAGTACTAAGATCACTGAAATTACTAGACTACTGTGATTACTGAGATTTCTGATATTACTAAGATTACTGAATGAGACTGGACTGATACTGAGTTTACTGAGTTTTCCTGAGTTACATGACTGATTGAATTCTACTGATCATGGCTTGACTGAGAGTATCGTGAAAACATGACACTGGCTCTAGGAACACAACTAAATTATCGGGTACAAGTACCCCCAGGACTCGATAGCCTAAAACTGACAAGACTTGACACTTCTTGAACATATGACCAATATCAACAATTCATAATTTCATAGTTGGGGATTTCATGAAGCACATGATCATCATAATGTTGTACATGGATAGTAATGCGTATAAACATGGCATAACTCCATGCTTCTAGTCTTATGAACATCTCATAAAGCAATCACAATGCATAGGTTTTGCATGGGAATCATCTTAATCAAGTAGGTATAGCATAACTTAAGAGGCATGACATGACCTTGACACATGGAAACTAAGTACTTGATCATCATTTATTCATTGGGGCATATTATCAAACACCTTTCATGCACACTTAATGAATAGGTATGATTATCAATTTAACACAACAAAACTTTATATATCAACTTAATTTCAATGTTTCAGACTACATACTAGTATAGGTTCATGAATAGCACATAAAGATTCCAACTTGGGAATCATACAATCATAATCATATGAACATAATCAACCCACAACAAAATATTCATAATACAAGATTTAAAACTTGATTCTTGGGTTTCATGGATGAAAGGAATACATGAATGAACACTGTGCATACCTTTGTTCTTGATTCTATGAAGATTGATGGAGAGATTCTTTTATTTAAGTCTTGAATATGAATCCACAATTGAAAAACCTATCTTGTTCTTGAGAGAAACTTGAGAAAAACCTATATTTTGGATAAAATATGGCTAAATCATGTGTTATTGGGTTTATATAGGGTTGATAAATTGACCCTTTTAACCCCTGGACGAGTATTTTATTTTTGAAAAAAATTCCTGATTTGGTAGGCTGGTGCAACGCGGTGTTATCACGTCGTGTCACTGGAAATTGCCAACTAGAAACTGGGATGATGGCGCGATGTGGTGAAATTGCATTGCAATACTGGATGGGACCTCGAAGTTCACCGCGACGCGGTGGTATCGCACTAAGACACTGGAAAAAGGACGATTCTAAATTTGAGCCCTAGCGCGACGCGCCATAATTGTGGACGATTACTGGATTTTGAAGATAGCAATTTTGACCTTCTCCGCGATGCGCTGATGGCTCAGGTAGGACACTATCTCACTAAAAAGGCTCTAATTCATCGCCCGAGTGTTAGATTTTGGCAAATTTGGTATCAATGGAAAGATTATTAAATTTTCCACATGAAAAAAGTGAAAATCTTGAAAATACCATATGTATGAAAGTATATTCATATTTAAAACAAGTTTTTGATATTTTTGGGATGAATTTAAGTTAGGTAAAAGTACGGGGTATTACAGCTGAACTTAGAACCTGCCTGGTTAGTCTTGCCTATGTTGAAGGATAGTTAGTTAGGAAAGGATCATAGGACATTTTTTATGTTAGTCCATTTTTATCCTAAATGACCTTCTATGTGTGAAATAGTATCCCCTGATCCCTGTTTTGATCCTTATAGCCTATTTTTCTTGTTACACCTTTTTCCCTAGTCCTCTTTGGATATTGTGCACCTCAACTCAGGAAAAATGCCTGAGTTGAGGGTGGAGATCATAGGGGTATCTATAGTAAAATTGGTATGTAGAAGGGTAAAATAAAAGAAAAAAAAGTAGGTCTTGGTGTGGTAGAAAAAGAAAAGAAAAGGAAAAAAAAGAGAAATTTGTGAAAAAGTCAAAAAAAGAAAGAATAAAAGACCATACCCGACTTGAATATGCAATAAAGAATAAAAGGGGAGAAATATGGGTGGAATAAAAAGAAAATTGGCTAGTATATGTGACCCCAAGGTTAGTGTAGTGCCAAGGAGGCTTAGTCACTTGCTATGTCCCTATGTACCATACCAATCTCCAAGAATATTTGATTCACATTGATTAGAACATCTCTTCTGAGTGTGAGTGTCTCCTAACTGTCCCTACATTGAAATGCATTATTTCATATGAGTGAGTGTTACATCTTTATTGAAAGGGCACATGAGTAATATTGCTAGCTGCTAACATGCTTGGGTAGTATAATTTGTACATATGTAAGGTCTTCTGTTGCTAATTTAATGCCATACCTTGATATCATTGTAATACAATGTTGTGCTTCATGTTTATGCATAGTTGGTTTTGAAAAGTGAGATAAGAGGGGGTGTTGTGATTTGAGCTTATAGTGGTGACAGACTTCCTTGAATAACTTAGATTCTCCTAGTTAAGCATCATGTTTAGTTTTGTTTTGTTTTGTTGTGTTTTGTTGACTGAGGACATGAAAACATTCTAAGTTAAGAATGTTGATGTGCTATAGAAATATAGCACTTTCGATGCTTAAAACGAGGAAAATAAGCAAGTTTCTCAGGTTGTTTTCTTAGATATGATACGTTTTGTGTATGTTTTGTAGGAAATCATGTTTCTGATGCTAAGTTCATGAAAAGCATGAAAAAGGTGATTTTGGCTACTTATAGGAGAAATTATGGATGTTTGAGAAACTTTTTGAATTGTTTGTAACCAATACATGTGCGAAAATTAAAGAAGAGCTAAAAAATAACATCTGGCACATGCTAAGTCAACATACGGACCACATGTAGCATATGTGGACGCATTAGGCAAAAGCATATATCAGAAGTACAAAATCTCGAGAGCTAACCTATAGGATTTTTGGTCCGGGCACATGCGTTCACTATATACGCCCACCCTGCAGGCTGTATATGCCACATGCGCCCAAGGCCAGTGCGCATGTAGGAACCATGAGTAGCCACCAACGCTTTTTTCTCCTATTTCATTCGCTCTTTGGTTTTAGGGTTTTCTCTAGTATTATAAATACCCTTTTTGTGTTTTCAGTATAAGTAACGTACTCTAGACACTCACAAACATATTTTAATTCCAAGACGCAATTTTAGTCTTGGAATTTTCTAGTATTGATTTCGTTTGATTGTTTCCATTACGGTTTTGGGTTTTTACTTGTGATCATTGTGATTTCATCTTATGCTTTCAATCATGAATATTGTTGATTACTTCACAAGCATTAGAGGCAAAAGCCCTTAGCTAGGGTTGTGGAATTCCTAGAGGATTAACGAAGTAGGGGTAGTTCTATTGTTGTTCTAAACCGATACCAATGCATTCATTGTATTATCTTCGCTTTAATTATTTTCTTAATGGGTACACAGGTTAGGATCCCACCTAGATTATTGCTACTTACTCCAAAAGAGGAGTAGTGACTAGGAAAAGATAATAATAACAGTAAGTTGGAGTTTAACTGTCGATCCATGCTACTAGGTAGTATCTAAGTAAGATTGTGAGATTTTATCTAATAACTAGAGATTAAAAGGTAATAGTTAACTGGGATCAAGATAAGGGTTAGTAATGCAACATCCTGATATTCAAAAGTTAAAGGGTGAAATCCTTCTGCTCGTCCAAAAGAATGTAGAAGGTACATAACTTATCGATTCTGCATGCAAGGTATCGGGTTGGTTCAACAAAGCACGATAAGACTACAGAGTTTAGAAGCTAGGGGGAACACAATCATAGTGTTCACCTACGACTGAATATAGCCGAAGTTGATATTTGGTACTAGTTCGACATTGATACTCAAGAACCCCAATTTACTTTTCCAGTTCTGCCCATTGATTTCAACAATTGAGATCCACAATTCCACATATTCCCATAGGATTCGACCCCAACCTTTGTTGGGTTACTAAATTTGATAGTGACCGTATGATCTTCAGAGTGGAGGTGTATCTTGGATGTCACCAATGGGCACACAATAGTAATAATATTATTTCCTTGATTATCACTCATACCCATAACATACTTTAATATAAATATTAACTACCCAACCTAGTCTGAAGAAAGTTAAGCCATAACCTACCTTGTGATGATAAAATCCAAGCCTAAAGCCCTTCAACATGAAGTTTTCCCCTCTCGAACGTCCTCAGAATCAACTAAAACATACAAATCTAGAATCTACATGTCAAAAGGAAGCCACTGATACCCATATTGCCTATTTTTAAATCGGGGTCAAAACGGACCTCTGAAATAGATTTTCGAAAAGAAAGGGTAAACTCAGATATTTTTTTATAAAAACCTTATCCGTGATTAAAGAAATCCATAGGAGAAAACCCATGTGAAAACAAGTTAAAAAAAAGATTTAAATCAAAGAAAAACCATTTTAGGGCTTCTGGGTTAAAATTCCAAATTCCACTTTTGAAATCACAATTTAACTAGTTTTAGACGACAATAATTGAAGTAAAATAATTACAATAATGATTTGGAGCTTACCTAAGAACGAAGATGGAAGAAATTGACTAAAACTCTCTCAACCCAAAGCTTAAAGTTTCAATAATAGGAGAAAGATTGAGAAAGACACTTTTATACTGCCCCAGCTATGACCACTAAAGCGATCATCGCCTAACCGCTAAATGAATACTTTAGACGACCAACACAAAAGGGTAGGTTACTAAAGTGGTTCCCTAACGCTAAAGCAGTCAAGACTCCGCTTTAGCAGTAGTTGCCTAGGCTGGTAGGTTTTGCTAAAGAGGCCACCAGATACAACTACATCAACAATTTTCTAAATTGAAAAGTTGGGAATCAATCCCTTAGGATCCATTCGAAATCCCATGAAGGCAAACGAAATATGCTAATAGGATAAAATCGACATTTCGGACTCAAATGATGACATCAAATTTTTGAAAAATAGTTATTTTCGCAAAATTTACCCCTGTGACTCAATTTTACAATTTTTTGAATCAAGGGTTAAAATGAGATTCAAAATCCATAAAATCAAACCAACTACGCTACCAACCCAAAACGACGCTCTGAATCTGCTGGCACAGTCCGTTTTGCTATCTTAAAAATTTTGTTTTCTTGCTTATCACCTTCTTTCCCCTTCCTCGCATCCTAATATAATAAAGATCAAGATGAGTAGCTCCAGGTCCAAATATCTCCCTTCGAGATAAACAACAAATATTGACTGAAGTCAACTATAAGGCCTTTCCAACCTCTAAAAACCACAAACTCATACAAAATATTCCGAATCCCGTCAAGAATTGAAGAAAACATCCCTACACCCATAAACAACACACAACAACCATGGGGAGGGGTAAAATGGTGAAAATACATAAAAAGGAAAAGTTCATAGAATAAAGTCCTTACAATATACACCACTAATGATATAGTTCTTCCTCGAACTAAAGGCAAGGCAAATACCTGAATCCGTGAAAAAGTAGGGATAACTGCTATGCATGTCAAACTCAACCTCCCTAGTAGCCTCATTTACAGGAAAGTGTCTCCACTGAACATTAACCATAAAAATTTCCCTAGAACGTAACCGCCAAACATCCCATGCTAAAATAGAAACTAGCTCCTTAACAGAGAACAACCTCAGATATAACTACATTGTGTCCTAAATAATGATGTAAGACTCATCTGGAATATATCGTCATAGCATAGATACATGAAAACTGGATGAATTACTAAAAAATTTAGGGGCAATGCTAGCTCATAGGCTACATCCCCAATAGTCCAAAAGATCTCAAATGGCACTATATACCTAGGTCTTAGCTTACCCCTCTTCTAAAATCTCATCATGCCCTTCATGGGAGAAATATGAAGGAAAACTCGATCACTAACACTAAATATCAAGGCACAAAGTCTAAGATCCGAATAACGCTTTTGCCTTCTCTGATTTTCTCAGTGTCCATCATGAATGGCTTGAACTCTATCCAAAGACCCGTGATGCAAGTCCGTACCTCAATATTTAATCTTAGAAAATTTAAACCAACCAATTAGAAAGCGACAACACCTACCACATAGACTCCAAAAGGTGTCATCTCAATACTAAAATGGTAGTTATTATTAGACACAAACTCTGCCAAGACTAAATGTTGCTCCCACTAGCCTCTAAAGTCCATAACACAAGCGCAGAAAGTATCCTTCAAATCTTGAATAGTACACTTCGATTGACCATTGGTCAGGGGGTGAAAAATTATGTTGAGATCAACCCGGGCACTCAAATCTTACTGAAAAACCTTCCAAAAGTGAGAAGTAGACATTGAACTCCTATCTGAAAGAATAGAAATTGGTACACCATGGAGACGAACTATCTCATGAATATAGATACATGCCAAACTCTTAAAACTAAATAAAATTTAAATAGGAATGAAATAAGTAGACTCGATCAATCGATCCATGATGACCCAAACACTGTAAGAACCTTGAAAAGTACAAGGCAACTAGTCACGATGTCCATAGTGATATGTTTCGACTTTTACTCCGGAAAGGTAACCTCTGAAGCAAACCACCAGTCCTTAAATGCTCGACCTTCACTTGCTGATAACATCGGCAACAGCCTACAAAATCCTCTACCTTTTACCTTTTACCACCACACCAGTAGTGTTGTCTCAAATTACGATAAATCTTTGTCACTTTTGAATGAATGAAATACTTAGTATAATAATCCTTCTCCATAATCAATCTTACCCAATCACCCACTCCCGACACACAAACTCAACCTCTAACCCTCAAAATACCATTGGAGTCAAGTGAGGCTTCCCTAGACTTTCCACTTAACATCTTATCCCAAATTACTCTCAAACTGGCATCATCAAACTGATGAGCTCAGATCTTCTCCATCAAAGAAGATGAAGTATACACAAAGGCCAAAGCACATCCAAGTGTCAAAATATCAAACCTCACAATCTGGTTAGCTAACAACTAAACCTCTAAGGCCAAGGACCTCTTCTGGGTCAAAATATGTGCTAAGATACTAGTCGACTTCCAGCTCAAGACATCCACAACTATATTAGACTTGCCCCAATGATAGATAATAGTAAGGTTATAACCCTTAAGAAACTCAATACAATAATGCTACTTCATAGTAAGATCCCATTGGGTTAAAAAAATACTAAAGGCTAGGTTGATTCGAGAAGATCTCACAACAGACTTCATACAAATAGTGTCTCCAAAACTTCAAAGCAAATACAACCACACACAACTCCAAATCATGGGTAGGGTAGTTCTTCTCATGGGGCTTCAATTGACGAGAAGCATACTCAATCACCTTACCCTCCTACATCAACACGACACATAACCTAACACTAAAAGCATCATAAAAGATGATAAAACCCATGCCTTTCTTGGAAAGGTCAATATAAGAGCAGATCTCAATAAATCCTTGAGCTTTTGGAATCTAGACTCACAATCATAACACCACTAAAAAGATATCTTATTTTAAGTCAACCTAGTCAAAGGAGATGCTATAGATGAAAAACCTTCAAGAAAGCATTGATAGTAGCCTGCTATCCCAACATAACTCTAAATTTTGGTAGGAGAAGTAGGCTTATCCCAATCATAAACCACTGCAATATTGGCTGGATCAATCATGATACCATCCTTGGTCACCACATAAACCAAGAAATAGTTAGACTCTATCCAAAACCCATACTTTGAGAACTTAGCATACAATTTCTTATCTCTCAAGCTGTGAAGTATAATCCATAAATGATTCTTATTATTGGCCTCAGTCTTGGAGAAAACCAAGATATAATCTATAAATATAATGAAAAAAAGATGAGATATAGTCAAAAAACCCAACTCATCAACTCTATGAATGTGGCTAGGGCATTGGTCAACACAAAATACATGACCAAGAACTCATAATGATCGTACTGAGTCCAAAAAGTTGTATTTAGAATATCCAAATCTCTAATCCTTAACTAGTGACACTCGAACCTCAAATCAATCTTTGAAAACACAGAAGCACCTTGAAGTTAGTCAAACAAATAATTAATACGAGAAAAGGGATACTTATTCCTAACTTTCACCTTGTTCAACTGTCGATAATCAATAAACATACACATAGACCCATCCTTCTTCTTCACAAAAATGAAAACCGCACTCTAAGGTGATACACTAGGTCGGATGAATTCCTTATCTAACAATTCCTATAATTGATCCTTGAATTTATTCAACTCTGCTTGGGCCATCTTATAAGGAGGAATAAAAATGGGCATGGTGCCCGGCTTAATATTAATAGCAATGCTGATATGGGATCTGAAGGCATACTAGGTAAATCTATAACAAAAACATCCATGAACTCACAAACAATACGCAGAATCCAAAAGAGTTAGTGAAACAACACTAGTATTATGAATATGGGACAAATAAGACAAGCATCCCCTCTCCACCAAAGAATTAGCAAGTAGAAAGGATATAACTTTCTTGGGACTCGAATGGAGCTTACCCTTCAAAGCTTATCCTTGGAAGACACGGCAAAGCTAAAGTCACAGTCTTAGTATAATAGTATAGAATAGCATGATATGGATCCAACCAATCCATACTCATAAAATCTACCATATCTAGGATAATCAGATCTAGCCAAGTGTCATGACCCATGAAGGTCACAACATAAGATCGATGAACTTGATCCACAACTAAAGAGTCTCATATGAGGGTAGATACTCAAATAGGCATGGCAAGAGGATCACAAGTAGAATCAAAAGTAGATGCAAAATATACAGACACATAGGATAAAATTGACTCCATATAAAATAAGACAAATGTCGATTTGGAACAAATTGGGATGATACCGCTGATAAAAGTCTAAAAATCCTCTGCCTCTGGTTTGAATGGTATATAATAGCACTATCCACATATGCTATCAAACTAATTAACCCTTAGACCACCACCACGACACCACCACCTTTGCCTCATACACCTCTAGTACTCTAAGGGTCATCTCTTAATATTGATATAGAAGGACGCAATGCAATAGGGGTAATTCTTTGACACATGGCCAAACTCATCACACATATAGAAATATATGTGGCTCAACTCTAAATCAAAAGACCTACTACATAAAACCTGAAAGACTTCCTGTATGCTTTACCATGGTATATATAAGAACCGCTAAAATATCTACTTCAAAGAGTGTGAACACTAAACTCGCCCTGACGGTGCACCCTCTTGGTGCCTCCTCTAGTATATCAAAGAAAAACCTCAGTCATCTTCGCATAATCTACCACACTCTGAAATAATACTCCTGACACTACCATTTGGGCAGTAGCTAACTAAAATGTAGTAACTAATCCCTTCATACACTTTTGAATCTTCTTAGACTTGATGGCAATACTGACAATAGAATATCTAGACAACACATAGAAATATGCCTCATACTCGATGCCAATTATAGATCCTCGCTCCAAGTGATCAAACTTGTCTCTTATCTGATCCCTCAAACTATAGGGCATAAACCTATCCAAAAAGGCCTCAACAAACTGATCTGAAGTCATATATGGAAAACCAAAAGGTTTGCAACTAACAAGTGGCCTCCACCAACCTCTGGCTATATCTCTCAACTGGTAGGTGGTGTAAGCAACCCCATGCAAGAACTCGTAGGCATCCTCGCCCATAACACAACTAAACTTAGGTAGACCCAAGTGAGTAAATCTCTCACACCTTTTCTAATCCACAAAAGACATAACAGGACCCAAATAAAAAGGAGACATAGTGAAGCTGGCAGGAATTTATCCTACTTGAAGAGGCAACATAGATAAATACTGAACCCCTGGACTCAAAATACCATACTTGGATACTGGCACTAAAGAAGAAACAACACTCAGAGCTAGTAGAATACCATAAATAGGTGTCTGTACCGATGAAGAAACCATACTCGAAACTGGAGGAATACCATAACCAGTGTCTAGCACAGATAAAGGTACAACAATTATAGTTGGAGGAAAACTAGGTGCACTCAAAGGAACATCCTCTAAATACGTCAACAAATAATTCAATAAACCCTTCAATATCGGGGTTGTATACTCTCTTCTTTTCATTTTAGTTGGACCTCTTTCTAAAATATTTACTTCAATTTAGTTGTCCTTTTTACTAACTCAAGGAGATTTTATTATGTTTGTCCACTACTACTAATATTATTAAAAGACTAAAAAAAGTGTATACACTCAAATTTATATTTTCAAAGCATAATTAATAAGACTAATTTGATAAAATAAGCCTCTAATAAATATTTTCATAAGGGTAATGCCAAGTCAATAAGGACCAACTTTTTTGAAACGTAGAGAGTATTACATATTTGTAAGATGATGTTACGAAAACATTGTTACTCAAGCATTAAAAATTGCTCAATATTTGATGGATATCTTAGTTATTCAACTTTTAACCTATTTTATTCCTATGTCGAGGGTAAAATTAAAAGTCATTCAATATGTGTTGGATATTTTAATAATTCAACTTTTTAACCTTTTTGATTCACATGATAACATGAATAAATCATAAATGAATATAACAAATTTCTACACATGATACAAGTTAGTCCAATAGGAAAACAAAACCACAAAAATTAAATATATTGAAATATTGCTTTCATAATAAATATATAATGCATGTTAAGAAAATCTATTTATGTATATATATAATGAAGAAGGATAGTCTAGCTTAGAATTTAGATAAGTGTCATCTTGAGAACTGCCTATTTGAATTCTTATAACAAAAAATTATCATTTCATAACAAAAATCTATTTTGTTGATTATTTAAATATTTAAAATTATTTAATAATCCATTTCATATCTATATATATACAATAAAAGAGTATAGTCTAGCCTAAAATTTAGACAAGTGTCATCTTGAGAACTACCTATTGGAATTCTTAAAACCAAAAAAAATATAATTTCATAACAAAAGCTATTTTGTTGATTATTTAAATATTTAATATTATTTCATAATTCATTTCATATCCGTTTATATAATAAAGGAGGATAGCGTAGCCTAAACTTTAGAAAAGTGTTATCTTGAGAACTACCTATGTGAATTCTTTCAACAAAAAACTATCATTTCATAACAAAAAGGTATTTTATTGATTATTTAAATATTTAATTGAAACACCCTAGGTTTGGACTCTTAGAAAATTTACTAGGCTTTTGGATTCTGGACATCATACGACTTATGGGTACTAGTCGTATGATGGGGTGCGGTTTGTATGCTCTTGGTCGTATTCTAACTAGTATTGGTTATTGGGTTGAATTGGTTTCTAGAATGGATACGACTTGGGTGGGTACGAGTCGTATGGTTGGTAGCGGTTTGTATGGTTTGGTTTCTCCTTCACTTAATCTGAGACTTAGTAATTTAACTTGGTTCTTAGTATGAGTGGCTCACTAGCTGTAAGATAGGGTACGGTCGTACCATTGGGTCATTTAGTAGAGAATGTTTAAACTAACTTTGATTCTATTCTACCAGGGATACAATTTGGGGGTATTGATCATATGTTTGGGTACAACTTATTTTGGGTAAGTTGTACGCTGGACAATATTGGGTCCAACGGGGAGGCCTAGGGTACAAGTGGTGGGTACCACTCATATGAAAGGATACGACTGGTAAGGGGGAGTCGTACCATTTTACGGGAATTTTGTACAATTTAAGTGGGGGTAATCTGGATATTTCCCCACTTAACCTCTTAAGGCCCCACGACTTATATTACTATTGGGACATTATTTACCTTATTATTCTAATCTTAAACACTTAGAAACTCTCTCTAATTCTCTCTTAGGCTCTTGGGTTAAAGAAGACTAGGGTTTCACCTAGAGGATAAATTTGGGGCTTGTACGAGTGATTTCTCTCCATTATCTTCATAATCTAAGTCATGTACTCCTCCCTCATTAGTTCCAACTAAATGCATGTTTTATACAATATTTTCATGGCATGATTATTTTACGGTTTTGGGGTTTTCAAATATATGTTGGGGTTTTGGTATTAGATGTTTGGTTATAGTTTTTCCATGTTTTAATTATGAAATTATATTATTTAATAGTGGTTTGGACAATTGGTTTCATGGGAATGGTTAATTGGTAATTGGATTAAGTTTTGAAAACACTAAGACAGTAAGTGCAAAAAAGTAAATAACCTTATGTACCCAATAAGTCCGCAGGGTCCAATCAAGAAAGTAAAGAACCAAAATTTCATTAGTCATCCAAATCACAAGACATAACCATGAATTTATCCAAACTATAAACCTAGGTTTAGAACAAACTCCATAATAGTCATAAAAAAACCCATAAATGTCGAACTTAAATAGAAAATCATATAATCAAATGCCATCATGAATAATGATAGAATCGAACTGGTCTTAAGATCATAAACCATCGGACTAAAATTGAGACCAGTATGAACTCCCAAGTGCCAAACTAGCATAAGTATCAAGAATCTTGCTTCTACGAACTCTAAAATATGTAATTTACAAGTACAACATGCCCAATAAGTCTACAAGGAGCTAACAAGAGTCTTAGCCTAAGGTGGGCTGAAGGGGCCCACTTCTAATCTCTCAAACCCATTATAAGGTAAATTATACCCCAGACTAGGATAAGGTATCTAAGTTCACTTCTAGATATTAAATAAGCCACACTTGTTCCTAAGATAGCAATTCTACCCTAAATGTACATAACTAAGTCAATTCCGCCTAATTTATGGTTACTTAACAGGCTAAAAGCCCCAAATTATACTAATTACACCTCCAAGAACTAATTTCAAACCCCTATAAAACACATTATCATAAAAATACTATGATTAAGCTCAATATACAAGAAAACTAAACCTAGCCTACTTTGACGCTGAAATTTGCTAAATTGATGCATTTTCCTTCCAAAGAGCTTCCGCATGATGTCACACTATAAAAATCATAATCTACTCATAAAAAGGGGAAAAACGGTATAACTATTACACTTTTATTCCTTAGGTCCAAAATTACAAAAAAATTACATGTGGGGCTCACTTACGAAATTTCACTTTTGAAATCTTCAGTGCATCCCTCTATGTTCAAGAAACATTTACACTCAAGAAGGGTAAGTTTCAAGGAAAAATTGTGTTACAATCAATCCATCAATATTTTAGGGATTTTGAGAATTAATAGAGGAATTATCCATGAAATTGGTGAGAATTTACCAAGAAATCAGAGAAGAAACGCATTATTCGAGCTTATAAACACCCCAAAATCACCCATTTATGAATCATCAAAGTTTCCACACGTTATAGGGTTCTACGAACTTGAAGATATGTGAAAAATAAGAGAAAATGGGCTAAGTGGGAAATTTATAATGTCCATGTGCTGCTAAAGTGGGCCTTAGGACAATTTAGTGATCTGCACTAAAGTGCCTAGGTGCCGCTAAAGTGGGACCTGCCTATGTGTGAAAGGCCGCTAAAGAGGATAGAGTTGGCACTAAATCAACTTACACTTTAGAAGCCAACTTGAAGCTAAAGAAGCACTTGCTAAGCTAGCAGGGTCTCTAAAGTGCCCGTGGACCGCTAAAGCGCCCTTCGCAAAAATGCCCAAAGGGCTACTTTAGCGGTCACACCAGCTACATGCACCAACTGGAGAATTGGAATTTTTCTGAGTCTTTGCCGACCCCTCGAGATTCATCCAAAATCATATATACTCAAATAAACTATGCTACTCTATCAAATTCAACATTCCAAAATCAATTGCAGTGTCAAAATTTCTATTAAAGGTTGTTTCAATGAAAAGTGGATCCCACACCTAATTGCCATTTTTCTTAACTTCCATTTAATAGACTGGAATAAGTTCGGAAGCCTTAGGATGCAAACCTAAGGTCCACCTAACCAAATATCAACATTCCAGAGTTTTGGAATTTTCAAAGTGGGCATACGAGGTCGTTTGACTGAACTTTTTACCGCTAGGTTATTTTAATCATCGAATACTTCAAAATAGTGAATTGGCTCTACAAACCAAATGAACTACCCAATAACTATACTATCAGCTCCAGTAAGTCATAAATGACTTTGGACAACTATCGAATCTACCTAGAAAAAATGAGCAGAAATGTAGAAAATAACTTGGAAGGTCATTACATTAAGCCACTGCACAAGCATCACATTAATAATAAGCAAATAAGGCTTATTATGTCAGATAAAGCCCCCGTAAGAGCGATATGCAATATATGATATCTCAAGTAAAAACCAATAAGCATATAAGCCACCAGATGAGCACACGATAATAATAATAACAATAATATTTAAATAATATTCTTATGGCTAATTTCCCAAACCCATAGCATGCTTTACACATTAATTTACTACACAACCCTGTCTGAAGAAAGTTAAGCCGTAGCCTACCTCGTAGTATCAAAAATCCAAGAATAGAAACTTTAATACTAGGCCTTTTCCTTTTGAACAACCTCAAAATAAGCTAAAACATGAAAATATAAAATCTATGCATTAATAGGAATCTAGTGATACCCATATTGACTATATTTAGGTTAGGTTCAAAACTTGTTCAAAAACAGGTTAAAAATAAAAAGGATACAACCAAAAATTTATTTTACAAATATGTTCCCCAAGATTATAGGAGTATACAATTGAAAACCAATACAAAAGTGAGAAAGAAATCAAAGAAAACCATTTTAAAACTTTAATGGTATAAACCTCAAAAACTCAATTTGAAATCAGTTTTTAAGGTATTTGAAGGAAAAATCTTTGGAAATTAATGAGAAGAAGAGTTTGGAGCTTGCCCAAGCATGAGTGATGAAGAAAACCCTTAAAATTGACCTTTTCCAAAGCTTTGAGGTCCAAAAATAGTGAAAATTTGAGAAATGGACTATTTATATTGTTCAGTGAATAGTACCTTGCGATTGCGGATAATTGGCCATCACATTCATGTCAAGGGTTTCACATCCACGAAGGCTGATAATTTGGACCCACATGTTAGCGACACCGATCACATTTGCGATGAAGGAAAATAAACTCAACCTTGCTCAACAAACCTTGCGATTGCGGCCACCACCCTTGTGATTGAAATAGAGGTAATTTTCCTTCTCTACTTTTGTTGTTAAGAGCTTGCATTTGCAATGAAAGTTCCATGTACTAGATATCAGCTGTGCACCAACTAAATTTGCATGTTAGAATTTCTCAGAACGAACCATTAGTACTCGTTAAGGACCCCACAAAAAAAAACTTTGTATGCTACTGGATATTTTCAACATTCTAAGACTCAACGATAATTTTAGAATATCTGAAAAGAGTAATTTTTAAAAAAATATCCCCCAAGACCCTGTTTAGGCACTTTTTACTAGTTTTTGAATAGATGATCTAAATGAAAAATAAAGACTTCGGGCCTGAACTATCCATGCTACTAACCAAAAATTTATCTTTTGGATACTAATAGAACTATACAAATTGCTATTCAATATTTGAAACTCAAAATATTGAGCAAAGTCAAAGTAATAGATATTAAAGCCTCAAATAGACCCAAGTTCTCCCAAAAGGCTCGAGAAGCATGCCAACTATCTCTACACCTCAAAATGAATATGTAACAACTACAATAAAGGGAAAAATAGTCGAAACATATATATATATATATATATACACACACACACCACATAACAGATTGTTATGTTATCCACTACTAAAATACTTGTTCGTCCTCAAACTAAAAGTAAATAAAGTAATTGAAGAAGTGAATAAATAAGGTTATCTACGACCCATTTCGGACTCGACCTCCCAAGTAGCCTCCTTAATAAGGCAATGCCTTCACTGGACCAACACTGAATCAATACCCATAGACCTTAGCTTTCTAGTAACCCATAGACCTTAGCTTTCTAGTATTCCTGTCTAAATATCAATAGGATCCTCCTCTAAGGACAAATTGCGGTCTAACATAACTCAATCCCATCTAATCAAATGAGTATCATCTGGATAGTACCTCTTTAAAATAGAGACATAAAAAATAGAATGAAAAAAATGATATATGTGGAGGAAAAGCTAGTCTATGTGCCACATCACCATACTTCTCAAGGATCTCGAAAGGGATAATTAACCCCTCACTAAGCTTTCTTTTCTTCCTAACCTTTATCACATCCTTCATGGGTGAACATCCAACAATACTTGGTATCTTATAACATATGATACATCACGGGATTAACGGTCTACATAGCTCTTCTTCCTACTCTAGGAAGCCAATAGCCTCCACTGAATCAATCTCACACAATCTATCAAATCCCTTAACAAATTTGTACCCTAAGCCCTTATCTCAAATAAGTCAAACCATCCCACAAAAGATCTACACCTTAGCCTATAGAATATCTCACAAGGTGTCATTTTAATATTGGAATAATAGTTGTTGTTGTAGGGAAACTCTGTTAGGGGTATGTGCTGGTCATAATGACCTTTAAAGTCTATGACACATGCTCAAAGCATGTCCTCTAGCACCTAAATAGTCATCTCTGACTGATCATCCATCTGAAGGTGAAATATTGTGCTTAAATCAAGTTGAGTACCTTACTTACTCTGAATAATACTCCAAACACTCAAGGTTAACATAATACCTTTATCAGATACAATGGAAATAGGGACACCATGCAATCAAACAATCTCCCTTATGTAGATCTTTGTCAACTTCTCTACGTTATAACTCACTCTCACAGGAATGAAATGCACTGATTTGGTCAACTGATCCATAATCACCTAATCAAAGTTAAACTTCCCTAAAGTCGGTGGTAGGCCAGCTATGAAATCTATTGTGTTTAGATTTTTCTCAGGAATGGGCATTCTGTGTTTCATACCATACAGTCATTGAAGCTCTCACTTCACCTATTATCAATTCAAACCCTTAGCCACGAACTCCAAAATATCCTTTTTAATACCACCCCACCAATAATATTGCTTTACGTCATTATACATATTGCTTTCTCTCTGTGAATAGAATATCTAGAATAATAAGCCTCCTCCAAGATCAATATAACCCATCCACCAACTCTCAGCTCACAAACTTAGACACTAGTCCTCAAAATACCATCATAATCAAGATATTTTTCCTTAGTCTAGTTACTCAACATCTAATAACAATCACCCTTAATGTATTATCTTTAAACTGGTGAGCTCGAATCAACTCCATCAAAGAAGATCTAGCTTGAAAAAGGCTAACACATGTCTCAGTGTTAAAATATCAAACCTAACCAACTGTTTAGCTAAATAATGAACCTCAAAGGACAAAGGTCGCTCCTGATTCAAGAGATAAGCTAGACTCTCCATACTAGTTGGCTTCTAGCTCAAGGTATGTCTAATCACATTTACCTTACCCAGATTATAAAGAATAGTAAGATCATAGGCCTTAAGAAACTTTAACCAATGTCGTTGTCTCATACAGAGGTCTTGCTATTTGAAAAAGTACTGAAGGCTATAATGATCCATCTCACTATAGACCCTATATAAGTGATGTCTCTACAACTTTATCACAAAGATGACAACTTCCAACTCTAAGTCATGGGTAGGGTAACTCTTCTCATGGAACTTTAACTAATGAAAAGCATTAGCAATCACCTTACCCTCCTGCATCGACACAACATCCAATCAAACTCTAAAGGAATTACCAAATATGGTAATCATACCCTTCCTTAGGCAAAGCTAAGATAGGAGTCGAAGTCAACAACTCCTTAAGCTTTTGAAAACTCACATTACAAGCATCTGACCACTGAAATACCACTTTCTTCTTGGTCAACTTGGTCAAAAATGTTTCAATAGAAGATAAATATTCTGCAAAACACTGGTAATAACCTACTAAACCCATAAAAGTCTAAATCTCAATAGGAGAGGTAGGTTTAGCCCAATCATAAATTGTTGATATCTTGGCAAGATCAACCATAGTGCTATCCTTGTTCACTATGTGGCACAAAATAGAAGTAGAATCCAACCAAAACTCATACATTGGATAATTTAGTATATAACTTCCCATCACACAATCTCTGAAGTACAGTCTTCAAGGGTATCTCATGATTGGCCTTATTCTTGCAATAAACCAATATTTAATCTATAAATACAATCATAAAGGAGTTAAGACACCATTGAAATACTTGGTTAATCAACCCCATGAGCATTTCAAGGGCATTGGCCAACCAAAAGGACATAACCAACAAATAGTAATGACCGTATCAAGTCCAAAAGGCCATCTTCAAAATATCTAAAGCCCTAATCTTCTATTGGTGATATCCCAATCTCAAATCAATCATGAAAATCACCAAAACTCTCTAAAGCTGGTCAAATAAATCATCAATGAGAGAAAGAGGATACTTATTCTTAATGTTCACATTAGTCAACTATCGATAGCCAATAAACATCTGCATAAAACCATATTTTTCTTCACAAACAAGATAGAAGCACCCCAAATAGACAAACTAGGTCTAATAAAACCATTACTAAACAAGTCCTATAGTTGCTCTTTTAATTTCTTCAACTCCGAAGGGCCAATCTTTAAAAAGGAATGGAGATGGATTCGGTGCCCTTCTCAACATTAATAGCAAAGTCAATATCATAATCTAAAGGCATAAAAAATACATCCTAAAACTCCCTAATAACTTAGATAAAATATAAAGAAAATGGTAATGCAACACTAAAATCATGAATATAGGTCGAATAAGAAAGACACCCATTTTCTACCAGATGGTGAGTACGAAGAAATGAGAGAACACCCATTAGTACCTTAATGGGGAGTACCCATTCATGAAAACCATAGCATATTTGGTGAAGCTAATGTCACGATCTTGACATAATAATCTAAGATAGCAAAATTGGTAGAAAAATAATCCATACCCAAAATAACACCAAAACAAACCATAGCTAGGATATTCAATTCTAGACAAGTCTCATACGCTGCAAAGGTAAAAACACAAAATTGATACACCCAATCCACCACTAAAGAATCTCCTATAAGGGTAGAAACATAAAGAAGCACAATAAGGGACTCACATACAACATCAGAACTAGTAGCAAAATATGTAGCCACATAAGAAAATGTAGACCTAGGTTCAAATAACATGGAAGTAGATAGGTAAAAAAATTAGGATGATACATGTAATAACTATATCCCTAACTCGACCACCTCTAGCACTACTCCTACCACTTTGAGAACTATCTCTAACTGTAAAAATAAGAGTAAGGCAAAGATGAAGCTGAGAACCCTATTGTCTAGGACCAAACAAATATCGAGGATAACCCATTGCTAAATAATAAACCTTATGACATATATAATACCCTTTGTTGTCTGACTTAATTTGTGGAGGCCTTGAAAAACTAAGACGACCATTCTGACCTGATGAACTAAAATTGGAACCTCCACCCACATGAACTGATACCTAGATACCTAAATACCTCGAGCCATAACAAACAAAGTCTTACCTCTTGATCCTTGTAAAGATGAGTAAAAATTCCTACCATGATAACTGTAGTAACCTCTACTAGAGAAATCCCTACTGTGATATACATATATCCAAGCTCACACTGCCTACGAACCTTCTAAGTCCCTCCTTAAGTAGGCTATGTAATCGACTTAATGAACTTAGCATAATCTACAATATCATAAAAAAGCTCCAAAAATACCATTGGAGTCGTAACAAATTGATAAGGATCCTCAAATCCCTTGACAAACTTTCTCAGCCTCTCTGACTCAATTAAGCTATTAGCAGTAAAATATCTAATAGAGTATGAAAGTGTGCCTCATATACATCAATAGTCATGAAGCCCTACTCCTAGTGATCAAACTCATTACTCATCTAATTCCTCAAAATATAGGGCACAAATCTCTCTAGAAAATCCTCAAAAAATAGATCCATAACATAGCAGGCAAACCCAATAGTCTAGAACTACAAAGAGACCTCTACCACCGTTTAGCATAATAGGTAATAATAAATCATATAAGCAACACCATGAGAATCAAGTGATCTAAGGTTATGAAACCTCTCCTTCCAGTCAATAAAAACTCATATGAATTTTCTCTAATTGTACCACTAAACTTGAGAGGAGCCAAGAAGATAAATCACTCAAACCTCTTCTAATAATCAAAAGAAATCATATGACCTAACATAACTAGACAAATAATAAGTCTAGTATGTAGAAAATCCAAACATGAGGGTTCTATAAAAGATGGTTGTACCCCTAAAGTTGGAATAATCTAAGCAAAAGCTGACATTAATGGTGGAACACCACTCAAAGTTTGAGAAATACCTAGTATACTCAAAGGAATACCATCCAAATGGCTCTAGCTATAAATCAATTGATCATAGAGCATTGGTGTGTCATTCAAACCATGGGGGACCTAAGCTAGCCCTGCATTCTCTTATTGATAGTCATGCTCAAAATACTCAACCTTAGGCTTGAAAGAGGCTGTTCTAGCACATCTTTTGAATGGGGTATTTCCTCATGCCCGTCCTTTACCTATGGTTACCATGACCTCTACCTCTTCCCCTGACTGTGGCCTTAAAAATAGGTGTTAGCTTAGCACCCTTAATTTCTTTGGATATAGTCTTCACCATGAGCTTAGAAAAGAATAGATACGAAATCCACACAATAAGAAATCAAATTAGAGAAGGTTTTCCAAAAGACATCTTATAGCCTCTCATAGATAGATACGAATGTCTCCGTACCGATTTGCGATAATCAACTAGACAGTCGACTTTTACACTTACAAGAACCATGAATGTATTTTTTTAAATATTTGGATGTTTGAAAAGAAATGTTGTGCATATCTAAAAGGGTCTTTCCTAGATTTTCCTAGCCATTGAATTCACATGTAATACTATTGATGATTAGTAACTATCTATCATGACCCAAAAATTGAGGTCATGATGGTACCTATCGACACCTAGCCTCAGTAGGTAAGCATATTATAAATAAAGAAAAAAGGACATACAAACATAACAAAATAAAATAATAAGACTTCTAAAATAAAGTCAGGTCAAAAGACAAATATATATAAGATGTTAGAAAAAACATACATAAAACCCCAAAAATCTAGTATCATAACTACAAGACCATCTAAGACATAACTGGATATCTGAATATATAAATTCATCCTTGAAAATAAGTAAAGATAAAATAAGGACAACAAGAGGCCCAGAATTAAATCTAAACTCTAAAGCAATCCAGTACCTCAAAATTCAACTTTAAGTAGCATTAATCAGTTGTCGCATATCCTACTCAAGCTTGGATTTACACCAAATAGGAACAGTAGGGATAAAAAGTGTGCACTTGTATTTAGTAGGTATCTTATGTTGACTAAGTAAAGTAGAAAATAATATAAGTAAAAGATACTTTGAGCACATTGCAAACAAATAAGTTCCCAAAGTAGCTCACACCGTTTCCACTAATAGTTCTGTAATATAAGATTGATACAAAAAATAGATAAACATGAAAAAATTTATGGAAACAAATATCCATTAAGGGTATATAATGAAATACAAAAAATTCATATGCAATGTAATGCACTATGATGGTATCATGATGATTGATTGAAAGTCATTGCATGACTGTCTGTACACAACTATTGAGCCTCTACGCTCCCAAGATTGGATACATGTGGGATATGCAACCTCTATACTACCTGAAATATCAATTTACCTCTCTAACTAGTATTAATGGATCAAGGGGTTTATAAAGTATCACATTCACCTCTTTGACTATTGTTCATGGATCAAGAGTTTATAAATATATCTCGTTTTTCTTTGAATCAGTATTTATCAATAATACCAATGTCCTATGAATATATATGTATGATATAATGATGAAATGCTCATAACCAATCAATACAAAGATGGAAATCCATTCAAATACATGTATAAGTGAGATAAAATTTAACTCAATGTGTCAATCATTCATGTAATGACCCGATTTGCTGAATCAAAATGCTACAAGGTGCTCATGATCCCGAAGGACCACAAGATAACCCATGATTAATATCTGTACCTGTATACTGCATAAGATAACATAATAATGTAGAAACATACACTGAAAGATCATAAGGTTTGATCATGAACATAACTTAATAACGTAACACTTATGTGGGATAATAGAATACCCAAAACAAAACTGAAGTCTCTAACATGATAGTTTGTATCTAGTTTGCACCTTTTCTAGAAGCCCCTACTGTCTGAAGAATCTGAGTAATGAGTTGATAGGACATATCCCCAACTAACTCCAACTAATAAGCTAATCAATGAGATACTAGAAAATCATTATGACCTCAAAGGATGAGGACTCACTTCTACTCTGATTGCTAAATTTGGAATCTACTGCAGATCTAGAACTCGTGTCTCTGAACCTATGGTGTAATATAAAAGAAATCACCATCACGCGAATGCATCAGTACATATGTGTTGAGTATACTTGTGAGGTAGGCTATATGGAAGGGTTTGCATGCATGAATAATGCTAACTGACTGTCTAACATGGACATGAGAATACATGCATAAATACATAACTGTAACTATAACGTGATTTCATAAATTTTAAGTTTGTATACTGATAACGTGACATGTTAGTAACTGATATGACTGATAACATGAAGGACTATATCTGAATAATACTGATAACATAGGTGATTGTATCAAGTATAACTGGTAACGTGGGTGACTGTATCTGAGTATAACTGATAATATGGGTGACTGTAGCTGACAATCCTGAATCTGATGAAACTATATGAGTTCTATACTATATCTAAGTTGACTGTATCTGACAATCTTGAAATTTGAAGAACTATCTAAGTTCTATTACTGAGATTGATTGACTGTATCTGACAGTCTTGATTCTATAACATGAAACTATGGGAAGTAGTATCTAACTGACATTCCCTAAATATGCTATAATAGCTGAGCTGGGGCCAAATCTACTCCCTAATTGGAAGGGTGTTAATACCACGCCACTAGTAAGGAAAATATGTAAGTAACCCTTATATAATAGGTAACTCTAGCGAGAACAGTGGGAACCCTCACATAACAGGTTAAGCCACCTCATCTACCCTCATATAGCAGGCTACGATATCTCAACCTATTCTGGCTATATAGTTCTGGAATATAAGGATTGCTTCTAGGAATCACACCCTCATATAACAGGTGAGTCCCCATCTTTGGGTTCACTCAGTGCTAATTCCTACTCCCATCTAAATGGACACTAAATATGATTTACTAAACTGAACTGATCATAGACTGATTTACTAAATTTCCATGTCTGATATAATACTACTGATATCTAACAACTGACTGAGTCACGAGATCATGGAGATTTTTTCCTAATTCATAAGACTATCTGAAGTCTAAGAGTTCATATATTGACTGAAAATATCATGAAAAAAACATGACATGGCTCTAGGCACACATCTAATATTTCAGGTACAAGTACCCCTAGGACTCGATATAAGGAAATTGACATAGCATGATTTACTTGAAGAATTGACTAACATCATAATACATACTACATTCATAGGAGCCTTTTATCAAATATGTCATAGGCATAAACTTGTACATACATGAGGATTTCATGATATCATATTTGTTGGGCATTGTTCTTTTATCTAGGCATTTAATCATAAACATAATAGCCATAGAATGTGTAAACAATATTATACAACAATCAAACATCATGATACATCTCTAATTTCATCATTCAAGGTTTTAGTCATAAGATTTCTTAAATCTTTATCTATACTAATCAACCCACATGGAATTTATCATCAAATCATGGCATAGAAATCAATTCCGCATTTATCAACATGAAAGAGAACATACAAAGTATGAACACATAAAGAAAATCCATAAATTATAGTTGAAAAGGGATTCTTGGACTTCATAGATGAAAGGAGCCCATGAATGAATACTATGCATACCCTAGTTTGTGATTTCGTGAAGGTTGATGGTGAAACCTTCTTCAATTGGACCTTCTATAAAAACCCATGATTTCAAGAAGGTTAATAGTGAAACCTTCTTGAAATTGGACCTTCTAGGAAAACCCTAACTTGAGTTCTTGAGAGTATTTGAGAAAAACATCAATATTTTTGATGAAAAGGGCTAAATCCCGTGTTTGGAAGCCTATATGGGGAGGGGGGAAATTGACCCTTTTCACCCTGGACATGTAATTTAATTTTCAGCAAAATTTCCTGAATTGGGATCTTAGCGCGATGCGGTGTTATCGCGTCGTATCACTGAAAATTGACAATTGGGAAACTATACGGTGGCACGATGCATAGCTATCGCGTTGTCGACTTATCTACAACCTAAAAGTTTGGTGCGATGCTCCAGTATCACAAAGAAATATTGGAATTTGACAATTTCCATTTGAGCTATCTCCGCAACGCACTGAAGGCTCAGGTCAAACACTGTCTCACTAAAAAGGCTCTAACTCTTCGCCCGGGTGTCGAATTTGGGAGAATTATATATTGATGAAAAGTTTATTCAATTTTCCATGTGTAGGAAGTGAAAATTATGGAAATACCGCATGTATAAGAATGAATTCTTATTTCAAATAAAGTTCTTACATCCTTGAGATGATTTTCGAGCTAAGAAAAAGCGCGGGTATTACAATATCTCCCCCTTAAGAACAGTCGTCCTCGAATGAGACTGACTGAGAGAGGAAAAAATGAGCTGAACATGAATAACTGGAACATGATCTCATGATGGACATGACTGACAAGTTGAACATAACATACTGAACATGCATATCTGATGCATGTGTAACTGATTCATAAATGCATAGCTGAAAGTTCTGAAGAACTATGTTTTCTCACAATGAGAATACATGTCTGATGCATAAATATATAACTGATTTGATAAATGAATGTATGACTGAATATGCGGTGGAACTTAACACCAAGCTTATCATAGGAATATGATCATGATACTGTAATGCCCCGAAATTGGGTCTCGAGACGTCACACGATGCTTAGGGGCATAAGTAACCCTAAGCTAACCCTTCTACTGGATAACTCATAAGAAACTGAACAAAATGCTCGTCTACATGAGATCAGCAAAAACATAGAACTTATCTAAACTTGATCAATACAATTATGAACGTTACAAGATTACAACTCTACTTTTACAAATGAAACTACAACTGAATACATCAACTTCTACTGACTGCCTATGAACCCACTACTGGTACTGATTTCAGATAGATAGGTCATGAATCCTAACTACCCAATCTCAATACGACTAAAGTAAGAAAATATGATACTCCTCGAACTGTATAACTGACTCAAGCCCTAGAATCAAAAGGACTTATCACCTGCTGACTAGAAGCTGCAAACTGACTGAATGCAGTATCTACGCTATAACTTGTACCTACATTATAAGGCACTGTAGCATATAGAAATATATAGGGGTCAGTACTTTAAAGAATGTACTGAGTATGTAGGGGTGCAATGCAACATTATAAATAATATCGTAAATGATTACAAAAATAATGCATGCTGACGATAATGACTTTCTTTGCTTGAATTAATTGAAATATATCCCTTGAAACTCATCATTAGTAATGCAAGAATTATAAATCTCATAAATCATTATACTCAACTCAAACTCTTTAAATCATGACTTAGAGTGACTCGGCAACTCATGAAACTTGAACTCTTATGGACTTGGGAGTTTCTTATAATTGACATAACTGAACCATGTGAGCCTCATGGAGTCCAACGTTTTGCCCTCCTAAGGAGAGAACCCTACATTGGCGGGGATGTTGCACTCTTTCCAGGGAGTACAACCTCAATCTCATTATCACAATCCCATACTCGCCCTCTGGCCCATAATTATCAATATCAATCCTACGGTGGCACGTAGTTTTGGATAAATACCATATTTTTTGCTTGGTGCTACATACTCCACCCAGAATCAGCTTAGAATGTATTCGAAAATCCACCTTAATCAATATCAACTCTTAGGTCTATTATAAAGAGTAAAACATAAATATATATCTCATCGGTAAATCATATACAACTGTGGATTCCTAACTCGACTCAAAATCAAACAATCTTTCTCAACATTAAGATGTATCAATTCATTAAGTCATGGTAACATCAATAAATTTGAGGAAATATCAAGACTCATTATAACAACTCAATCTCTTGAATCAATATACTCGATAATCCAATTTGTCATAAGGAGGCTTAAAGCTTAACACATGTATTGAAAGCACTTGAAATACCAACTCATGGTAGAAACATAGAATTCATAATATTAAATATCAAGTCATAATTTAAAAATTGTAAAATACTCATGTATCAAAAACTTCAAGAAAACATCATAGAACTCATTCTTGACTCTCAATCTCAAATATCAATATATATATATATATATATATATATATAATCAATAATCAAACTTCTTGTAGAAAAGCTTAAATCATGACTCTTATCTCAAATTATTTGGAAATCATTAACTCATAATAACAATATTCAACTCATGGTATAAGTTCTCAATTTAAGGAATAAAATGATGAAATAGTCATGTGTATCAATCTTGATTTGATCAAATATCATATATCATTAATAAAGTAATTTGGGTGTAAGACCACTTTGCAAAATAATGGAGTTCAATAGTAGAAATTAAATATTTGGGCATAAGAACGAAAGAAGTTTTCTTGTTCAAACCCTACATACCTTGATTATGATTTTGGAGATGAAGAAACTTGATTGGAAACTCTTTATTGCACTTTTGGGATAAGCTTATTGATGCCTTTGACTCAGAGAACTCAATTCTTGAACAGCTTGGAAGGATTTATGGGAGAATTCTTGAATTTCTTAGAAGAAGATTTGATTTTTGGGTGGAGAGAAAACTCTAGTTTTCTAGAAATTTCTTGGGAGATTTTCGAGAGGAATAAGAAAATGATCTCCTCTTCTCTATATGGATATATATATAAAAACCAAAACAGGCGGAAAAGACCAAAATGCCCTTTTTGAAAAACTTGAAATAACTGATCGGGGCTTGTGACGGTTGATCTGACAGTTCGTCAGAGGATCTCACGGACCACCAAGTCGTCTGTAACTCGAGTGCCAAATTTGGGCCATTCTTCTTGACGGTCAAACTGATGATCCGTCGGGGATCTGACGGTCCACCAGGTCATCCGTCACTCGAGGCCCAGAAATAGGAAATTCTGTTTTAGCCAGACGGACCCCTTGATAGTCCATCAACTTTTTGACGATCAACCAACTTGGCCGTCACACGATGGCCTAAAAAGGGATTCACTGCCTTGGCATGACGGGGCACTTGATGGTCCACCAGGGACGTGACAGTCCGCCAGGTCGACTGTCAAATCTGGGTGATCCGATAACTCTGAGTAAAATTGCCATAACTCCTTCATCTGATGTTGAATTTTGATGAAATTGGTATCGATGGAAATCTTATTCAATGCTCTACATGGCAAAAAGTCAAAATTAAGAAACTTCTACACGGTTACTCAAAAGACGGATTCAGACTTAAGGGGACGATTAGGGTGTTGCAGTATGTCCCCTTGAAACATTCGTCCTTGAATGTTGCTGTTGGTCATGAATACGGAGAACACTAAAGATACAAAGCTGAAACCACTTGCAAACCTGAATCTCTATCCTTCTAAACTCTAGAGTACTTCATTGAATGTATAACTCATGATGAGAATAGCCATACTAATGGGTCCGAGACTGGAAAAGAATAGAATAGAGAACAACTGTAATTCTTGACTGCGTCGAAGCTAATTCGCCTTCTGCTTATAATAAAGAGAGGAATCACGTTGAGAGTCTAGGATTCACTTGGTATGATCAGGGTGCAATCATACTCATAGACTACGAAGTGATGATTTATGCAAGCATAGGTCATGTGAAACAAGGCTAAGATTACACAACAAGTATTACATTGCTTGGACTAGAATACTTGGAAAATAAATACCATTCAATGAATACCTACAGACTGAATCATAATTAGATATTCAGATCTGAAACTGATGTCTGATACATATCCTGAACTGGGTTCATAGATTTTTGGGTACGAGCAACCACTTACCGGATTAACCGTACTTATGAAGCTTCGAGTAGTAAGACCAGGCTAGCTTCAAAAAAAATGGAAGACCATAAAAATCTATCTTCCAGATTTTTAAGACTAAATTGCCGACAAGGCAGACAGAATCATACTAGATACTCATACTTAAGTGGAGGATTCCTTCAACACCCTTCCAAAGAATTCTAATGGTATGAAGGAGCAAGGAACTTTAGGCAAGATCTAACAAGACATCTGAATTAGGGATCATAGAATTACCATAATCCCGTAACTTGGAACATAAACCTGCGAATCATAACTTGGGATAAAAGTACTAGGCCTCAAGCAATGCGACTTCTTACTCTCAAGCTTAACTATACTTCTCGAACACTCTCTCGACTATACTATACCCTTTCGATACTATATTTAATCGAAACAACTTATAATCCTCGCATGGCACTAATACTGCCATCTACCCCATATATCTTCAAACTGAATCCGCTCATCGTCTTCATGACTAACCTAGAACCACCGAATTCTCCACATGACACCATTATTATTGACTTCCACATATCTACATTCTAACTCCAAGAGTAATTTTTATTACCTCTTCGACAACTCCAATCCATCTAGTACTAGTCATTTACTGACGTTCAATGCATCCATCTGCACGTACACAAACTCGACCTTCGAGCCCATCTTCATAACCACATATGCATTTCTAATCAAACACTTATAACGTATAAAGCCTCTTCTTCATATCCTACATACCTCTTATTAAGAACAAATTCCATGCACTCACCTTAAACAAGCACACCAGACATACTCCTAACTAATCAAGTCCTACATAAACACTTCACTTTAATCTTTCCTTCAGACTCAAGGAATTACACGAAACGAATATACAACAATCTTTCCAATCATAACACCTTAAACTTCAACTAACCATGATATGTAGCAAAGACTTAGCTTCAATCCCACTTCATATTACTGCCTAGCCAAAGTAAGCTTGCCACCATCTATCGTAGATAAGGAAATATCTTCTCTACCATCTAAACAACTATACACCACTACCATTTCAATTAAGGAAAGACAACTAAAAGATTAGAGCATGAGGATTTGACACATGAATAGATACTATGAATAACTTGACACTCAACTGAGGCTTCAAGAATAGAGGATTTAACATCATAAACTTATCAAAGAAATATAGCCCGAGGACATGCACGATATAAATCTGAATTTTTGTTGATCATTAAAAGCATTACTTGAGTACTTGAACTGAACATACCACAAGACTTGAGTGCATGAGTCATGATCTGCATGACCTAAATATGGAACTCGTAATTTATGAAATGTAATTCCAACTGCTAAAGATCTGAAACTCCACATTTTGGGAACTAAGAGAGGGCACAATTCTTTATGGTATGCATGAGTTATGATTATGGGACTGAAGCGTAAAGCATGAGTAATTATTGGAAAAGTTGAAAAGTTCCGAAATAAGAATGGGTCGAGCATCATTTTTTTCCCACAAATACCTTACAACTTACTGGCACATCTCCTAAAATCTGGGAGCTTAACTAGGTTACTGGTCTTATCATCTCCCCTTTAGACTTAATCCATCACTCTGAATAGGTGAACCACCATATACACACTAATCTAAACTGAAATTATTTTACTCTAGAGTTCAGGATATAATCAATACACAAGAACAATAGAATTTAATTTGAGTGACTACATCTGAAATTATAGAACCATTTCCTTACACCACCGTCTGAATCACATCCTATCCCCCTATACCTCCAGTAGTCATCATATGATACCCGCATGCTCAGTAACTTCAGATCTACATGATCATCCCCATAGTCGGAGTATACACCACCTAACACTCAACCCTCATTCCTATTAACTCAGTTTTTTTTTAATTTCAAATCTTAGATTCTAACGCTCAACTTGAATGCTTCCCAACCTTTGATGGATCATACTACTACCATTATAACCTATTAATATCACACTTGTAGACTTATATTTCCAAACAATGAGAGTCAAAAATCACACAAAAGGCTCAACTTTTCAATTTAAACTCCTTAACCCCACCATCAAGAATATCGTTCATTACCTGACTAGTTTTTTCTCCTCCTAGTAGCTCCATGGGTAAACTTCCTTATCATAGGTACAATATAAAAATTAGTTACAAGCTGATTAGACTCAAGCTCCTACATAGATCACTTCTCTATGACTAGTACCATTAACCAAGATATTGCCACATCCACCTTCATAGCCACCAATCATCCAAGCTTAATTCCCAACACTCAACATAGTTTACAATTCCACTTCACACACACAATTCTCACTGGGAAACTATAAAACAAAGCATCAATAAACACTAGCCTGCTTAAACAACACAATAATAGTAATAGGTAGTAAATATACGACCTATCTCACTTACAATCCATCAACACATCCCTCTTCTACCTATCATTACTATCTATCCTGCGTACCTAGCTTAACTTAGTTTATAGCTCTCTAAACCCCAACTTAACTTCCTCTTGCAATCTCAGGAGCACCTAATCTAACAAAACTCATTCACTAAGTATCTTCGTCCATAATCTATACTCATCTTATGCAACACACCGTCAACTACTCTTTTCGTACTTCAGCAAACTACTATTTACCTTAACCAATAACTTCTTCTTCTTCTTCCACGAGCTAATAAGCAAGGACATATCACTTTATCACTAATTCGATCATACATAAAAGAACTCAGCTATACATACATTCAATAAATAACACTTACCACCCTTCTTGCCACCACACCTCTAAACCCAGTTCCAATCAGCACGATGAAACAAGATACACAAGGAGTCGCTAGTGAATTAAAATAAGCCTTACCCGGCCTCACTAGTCTTTGATTTTTGCATTTTGAAAAAGAATTTGAGGTGAATAACAAAGCAATTATGCTAGTGAACCGAAAGATCCCCACATGGCTTCACTAGACTTTTAGTTTAAACAACATAATGATGACAAAATTACAAAAAGTAGAAACTTGGCATACAATATTTGATGATTTAGGAATACACATCTCACTCTATCTTAACTGAACGACTTGTAAGGGTGAGGACATAACATTAAGCTTGGGGAACTTATAACATGCTAGGAGGCTTCGCTCAAGCCGCTTTATAAAACTTCTGAAATCCATACTAATAAGTCTGAAAGCATATTAGAGGGAGAAAATTGGAATTCACAAATCATGTTACCCCAGGAACGGTACATAGATAAATAAGTATAGACTATCAATATAGATTCTGAGGAGGAAATCTGGAAGTGCAACTGACTTGGGCTTATTGTACGATTTATAAGCAAAGCATGATAAGGCACTAATAGAATACTTTATTGCTTATTTACAACTTCATAACTATCTGTGGAGACTGTTTAATAAAGTACTATATGTAAAGAATTGAGTTTGACTATCTCTAATACCTTGAAAATAAGGCGGGGATAGCCCGAATAAGGTAAGATGAGAATCTGAATAAGTTTCTCAAAGAACCTTTCTATAGTACGATCTAAGACTTGAAAGAATGGAGACCTTTCCTATGTGCCTTATAGCCTCTCAAAGAAAAGTACAGACGTCTCCGTACCGTTCCGCGAGACTCTATTAGACACGGCTTCATAGACACCCTAGGACACTTGAACTCTGGGCTCTGATACCAAGCTTATAACACCCCAAAATTAGTTCCCGAGATGTTATATGGTGCTTAGGGGCATAAATGACCCTAAGCTAACCCTTCTACTGGCATAACTCATAAGCAACTGAATAAAACGCTCAAGTCTACATGAGATCAATGAAAATATACAACTTATCTGAACTTGATCAATATAATTATGAACTTTAAAAGGTTACAACTCTACTTTTACAAATGAAACTAAAACTGAATACATCAACTTCTACTGACTGCCTATGAAGCCTCTACTTGAACTGATTTTAGATAGATGGGTCATGACTCCTAACTACCCAACCTTAATACGACTAAAGTAAGAAAATACGATACTCCTTGAACTGTATAACTGACTAAAGCCCTTGAATCAAAGAGACTCATTACCTACTGAGTGGAAGCTGCAAACTGACTGAATGTGGTATCTATGCTCTAACTTGTACCTACATTATAAGGCACTGTAGCATATAGAAATATATAAGGGTCAGTACTTTAAAGAATGTACTGGGTATGTGGGGGTGCAATGCCACATTATAAATAATATCATAAATGATTATGAAAATCATGCATGCTGACGATAACAACTTTCTTTACTTAAATTAATTGAAATATATCCCTTGAAACTCATCATTAGTAATGCAAGAATTATAAATCTCATAAATCATTATACTCAACTCAAACTATTTAAATCATGACTTAGAGTGACTCGGTAACTCATGAAACTTGAACTCTTATGGACTTGGGAGTTTCTTATAACCGACATAACTACACCATGTGAGCCTTATGGAGTCCAACGTTTTCCCCTCCTAGGGAGAGAACCCCATATTGGGGGGGGGGTGTTTTAATATTGCCAGGGAGTACAACCTGGTCTCATTATCACAATCCCATACTCGGCCTCTGCCCAACAATTATCAACATCAATTCTATGGTGGCACGTAGTTTCGAGGAAATACCACATTTTCTACTCAGTGCTAAATACTCCTCCCAGACTTAGCTCAGAATGTGTTAGGAAATCCACCTTAATTAATATCAACTCATGGGTCTATTATAAAGACCAAAACATAAATATATATCTCATTGGTAAATCATATACAATTGTGGATTCCTAACTCGACTCAAAATCTAACAATCTTTCTGAACATTAAGATGTATCAATTCAGTAAGTCATGGTAACATCAATAACTTTGAGGAAATATCAAGACTCATTATAACAACTCAATCTCTTAAATCAATATACTTGATAATCCAATTTGTTATAAGGAGTCTTAAAGCTTGACACATGTCTTAAAAGCACTTGAAATACCAACTCATGGTAAAAATATGGAATTCACAATATTAAATATCAAGTCATAATTTAGAAATTGTAAAATATTCATGTATCAAAAACTTCAAGAAAACATCATAGAACTCATTCTTGACTCTCAAGCTCAAATATCTATATATATATATATATTCAATAATCAAACTTCTTGTAGAAAAGCTTAAATCATGACTCTTATCTCAAATAATTTGGAAATCATCAACTCATAATAACAATATTCATCTCATGGTATAAGTTCTTAATTTAAGGAATAAAATGATGAAATAGTCATGTGTATCAATCTTGATTTGCTCAAATATCATAAATCATTAATAAAGTAATCTGAGTATATCTGATAACATGGGTGACTGTATCTGAGTATAACTGATAACGTAGGTGACTATATCTGACAGTCCTGAATCTGATGGAACTATCTAAGTTTTGTACTATATCTGAGTGGACTGTATCTGACAGTCCTGAAATTTGAAGAACTATCTGAGTTCTATTATTGAAACTGATTGACTGTATCTAACAGTCTTGATTTTATAATATGAAACTCCGGGAAGTAGTATCTAACCGACATGCCCTAAATGTGCCATAATAGTTGAGCTGGGGTCCAATCTATGCCCTGATAGGAAGGCTTTCAATACTACACCACTGGTAAGTCATATAATAGGTAACTCTAGCGAGAACGGTGGGAACCCTCACATAAAAGGTTAAATAACCTCATCTACCCTCATATAGCAGGCTACGATGTCTCAACTTATTCTGGCTACAAAGTTCTCGAATGGAAGGATTTCTTCTAGGAATCACACCCTCATATAACAAGTGACTCTCCATCCTTGGGTTCACTAGGTGCTAATTCCTACTCCTATCTGAATGGACACTGAACATGATTTACTGAACTAAACTAAGCATGGACTGAGTTTCTAAATTTCCATGGCGACAGAATACTACTAATATCTGACAGCTGATTGAGTCATGAGATCATGGAGATTTTTTCCTGAGTTATAAGACTATCTGAAGTCTAAGAGTTCATAGCTTGACTAAGAGTATCGCGAAAAAAACATGGCATGGCTCTAGTAACACAACTAATATTTTATGTACAAGTACCCCCAGGACTCGATATAAGGAAACTAACATAGCATGATTTACTTGAAGACTTGACTAACATCATAATACATACTACATTCATATGAGCCTTTCATCAAATATATAATAGGAATAAACTTGTACATACATGGAGATTTCATGATATATTACTTGTTGGGTATTATTCCTTCACCTAGGCATTTAATCATACACATAATAGGCATAGAATGTGTAAACAACATTATACAACAATCAAACATCATGATTCATCTATAATTTCATCATTCATGGTTTTAGTCATGAGATTTCATAAATCTTTATCTATACTAATCAACCCATATGAAATTTATCATCAACATGAAAGAGAACATACAAAGTATGAACACATGAAGAAAATTCATAACTTGTAGTTGAAAAGGGATTCTTGGACTTCATGAATGAAAGGAGCCTATGAATGAACACTATGCATACCTTAAGAGTATTTGAGAAAAACATCAATATTTTGGATGAATAAGGGCTAAATGCCGTGTTTGGAAGCTTAAATAGGGGGGACAAATTGACCCTTTTAATCCTGGATGCGTAATTTAATTTTCAGTAAAATTTCCCAAATTGGGACCCTGGCGCGACGCAGAGTTATTGCGTCGTGTCACTAGAAATTAACAATTGGAAAACTGCATAGTGGCGCGATACGGAGCTATCACGTTACTGCCTTGTCTACGACCTGGAAGTTTGGTATGACACACCAATATCGCTGAGTAGCATTGGAATTCGACAATTGCTATTTGAGCTATCTCCGTGATGCGCTGAAGGCTCAGGTCAAACACTGTCTCACTAAAAAGGCTCTAACTCTTTGCTCGGGTGTCGAATTTGGGTAAATTATATATCGATGGAAAGATTATTCAATTTCCCATGTGATAAGAAGTGAAAATTATAGAAATACCACATGTATAAGAATTAATTCTTATTTCAAAGAAAGTTCTAACATCCTTGAGATGATTTTTGAACTAAGAAAAAGCACGAGTATTACAATTCATGATATCAGTTATTTCTTGGCACCATGGAAAAAATAGGCATGTCAGACATTAACAATATCATTTTAACCTTATACATAAGTATTCTCATCATGATAGCGAAAAACAGTGCTTAAAATGGCCTATAATAGCTATTCAAGCCCCTTCACAAGCATCAAATCAATAATAATGATGTAAAATGCACAAATATGACATATCATGTCAAATAAAACCTTTGCACGGGCAACACGTAATATGATATATCAAGTAACGATAATAAGTATATAAAAACCCAAATGGGCACACAATAAATAATAATATTTGAATAATCTCCCATGGCTAATTTTTACCACCCATAGTATGCTTTACTCATTTATTAACTAACCAGTCCAGTCTAAAGAAAGTTAAGCCATAACCTACCTCGTAGTGACAAAAATTTTATCCTAAAACCTTCAAATCATAGACTTCCTATTTTGAACTTAATTGGTTAGCTAAAATATTAAAATATAGAATCTACACATTAACAAAATTCTAATGATTCCCATATTTGCTATATTTAAGTTGGGTCAAAAATTGGTTTAAGAAATGTGTTTGAAAATGAAAGGTAAAATTAGAATTTTATTCTAGAAACATGTTTGCCCAGATTATAAGAGTATATAGTTGAAAACCCACATAAAAATGAGTAGAAAATGAAGCTCAACTAGAGGGGAAACTATTTTAAAGCTTCACCAGCAAAACCCCTATAATTTTAGTTTGAAAACAAGGTTTTAAAGCTATTTTAAAGATAAATCAATAGAAATCAATGGGAATATGAGTTTTGAGCTTATGCAAGCATGAGTGATGAAAAAAACCTTTTAAATCGACCATTTTGAAAGTTTTGATGTCCAAAAATGGTGAAAAATATCAAATCGGACTATTTATATTGATCAGTAAATAGTACTTTGCGATCGCAACCCAAGAGTCGTGATCATGAGGATCAATATTAACCTAGACAAATAATTGGTTAGAATGTTCACATATAAGGATTTACATCCATAAAGGAAGTTATTAGGACTATTGCATTCGCGATAGCTCCATCACATTGCGATAAAGGATATAAATCCAACGTAACTTGACATCCCTTTGCGATCATGATTGAGGGAATTTTCCTCTTCTATTTTTGCTGTCAAAAGCCTGCGTTTGTGAAAAAGGTTCTAATGTCTCCCAAATTACACATTTTAGAAAGTATAAAGCAGTCGCAGAATCAAATATAAAACCCAGTCAAGTTGGGGTTGAATCCATGAGGAATAGGCCAAAAATATATCAAGATCTTGCTGATGTAATTGAAAATTGCATAAATAAAAATGGGATTTTGTAATAATAAGAGTAATAGTAACAAATTTTTCTTAATTAGGGTTGTGATCAATATGAGAGGAGCACTAGGATTATGTTCCCCATGACTTTATAACTCCACAGACTGTTCGTGCTTGTCAAACTATCTTGATGTTTTTCATGTAAAATCTAACAAATTATGTATCACCTAACTATCTCTGGACATTGGTTTGGGTGCATTTCACTCATGTCCTCTTGGTATTAGAGCATCGCATTACTAACCTTTATTTTGTGATCTCAAATAAACTATCTCAGTTACGGCTCAAGTTTATTAGACGAAGGTTGGTACTATCAAATTATTGTTATTGTCTCTTTTCCAGTCTCTAACTCTCTCTTGAGAAAGTATAGAACAAAGGCAGGTTCAAAACATGTGTACCTATCAAGAAAGCAATCAAACCAAAGAAAATAAAAATATATGCAACAACACCAATCTAAAATGTCTTCGCACTTAACCTGCTTTGTTAATTCACCATGATTACCACAACTCTTGATATGGGGTTGGGCTATTCATGGACATAATAACAAATAAAGAATTCATAAATGAAAGCATAATGTTGAACTTATAAAGAATAAGATGAAATCCATGAAATCTCAAATCAATTAGAAACCCTAAAAACCGATATCAATAATAGCAATATCAATAATGTATCTCAAAACTCAAAACCATGTAGAAAGTATATATAGTTTGTAACCTAATAATAAAATAGAAAAGGAGCATTTATAGGTATAAAATACAAGCTATCCTAAATAGTTTAGGAAAATTGGGTCGGCGACTACCCACGACTCATGGGTTGGGTCATGGTTAGACCCACGAGTCATGGCTTTAATTATGGAAATCAGAGTTGGAATCTTTGTCATGATCCGAACTAGAGTTTGGTCGTGATGAGTATCCCAAGTCCACCAATGATCGGAGCCAACCCCTTCGCCTAATCAAATAGAACACAATATAATATAACAACGGAATTCCAAACGTAAAAAAAGATATATAAGTATGACTCAAAAAAAATCTAAGAATTCAACAACCACTACCATACCCATAGTAATATCCACAAAGCCTTTAGACAACCGATACAAACATCAGTTGGGACATGCCTCAAAAAATAGCCAAAAATAAGTCCAAAGGAAAGAGTCAATATCATAAGTAAACCCAAAGCATGAAATATGATCTTTCAAAGTATGGAAGATCACCACTTTAATCTAACTCATGAGCGATCCAACGATCACCTAGACACTATGCAGGATAAGTAGAAGTATGGCCAGTCCCTGCATCACATGGGGATATAATGTCTAAAGATGATTAATGGTTAGAGATAGCATGCAACTCAAGGATAAAGGATAAACAATGCTATGATCCATAATACAGAAACTATTAAAAACAATTCACAACATCATATGCTATACACATACACACACATACATATATCATATGTCAAGAAAGAGAACATGGCTTAGCATGAACTTTACAACTTTAACCTAGACCGTGTAGCTTAACCATTCTAAAATCCCATCTACAAGATATATGGTTTTAGCTCTCCGTGCTGAAAGGGCCCCAATGTGTGTTAGCCGCATAAACCAAGGATACCATAGAAGACCGAGGAATCCTTATACTTTGCCTTCCATTATAAAATTATATAATTTGACATAAGCACATAGTTATTAAGACCAACCCTCAATAAAAAAATGTGAATTTCCAGTATCAGTCCCTTTGGGACCTCTACCTTTCACATCTAGAGACACAACCCCCTATAAGCCCAATTAAAACATTTAACATATAACCCGACCATTAGATTAAGGAGTCAATCATTAAGGCATCATTGTGTGGTATCATCATACCGGCTATAACATGTAAGCAATGTCATTAGCCAGCCCTTTGGGATATCTCATACCCCAGACTCCATTATTAAAATCCAATAGGGGGATTCTATTACACCTTAAAAGGTTTTCAAAAACCATCCTTAACCATTTTACCATTTATGCAATGCATACATTTCAAAGAGACTAGCCAAACCAAATGATAATTCATATTCCAAAACCAATTATGTAAGTGGGTCGAGGTTATTATCAATTTCCATACCAAAAGCAATTATTTGAGTAATTCATTGTACCCCTAAATTCATTCACCTTTATCATTAACCTCAATGAGTGTACAAACCAATAATTCATGCATAATAAGATAATAGAAACCATTGAAAAACATTCAACGAATTTATATCCTAAACTCTCAACCAATAGTTCAAAACCCAGTATCAAAATAATGAATAAAAAACCAATTTTTACGCTATTAATAAATACAAGTATAGGGAAAAGGTACATGCCTTCAACATACAAGGATTTGTTAGCCATTGGGAACATAGAACCCGTAAGACGAACGTACGATGAAACCCTTATGTTTTCTTTGGGTTTTGAGTTTGAGAGTGAAATAATAGATTTTTTGTCATGAAAAATGATAGAAATAGGTTAATATAGTGTTTAAAATCATAGGTGAAAAGACCTCATCACCCCTCATACTAAGTAAATAAAACAAAAGACAGTCTGAATCTAAAACATCATCATGGCACAGATATTATAGTAGAGATTATCCTCCATGACATGTTGGTTCCTCACAAAAATGCTCATAACTTTTTGATTGGGTATCAGATTAAGACAAAATTGGATAAGTTGGGAATAGGAAAAAATTATCTATAATTTGGTGGGTCTTAATATCAAAAATTAGAATTTATGCACATTCAAAGTTGACCCTTAGAGAATCGAATTCCAAAATTTGGTTGAATCAAAAGTTATTAACTCCACTTCACTTTAAGTGTTTACTATAAACATTCTTCCCTTGAAAAGCACTTTACACACTAGATAAATGACACTTATATTTAAAAGGAAATAATAGGATTCAAGTTTATACACATCGGAATAACGGTTCAAATTCTAGCCTAAAAATGCAAGGTGTTACATTATCTTCCCCTTGGAATCATTCATCCTCGAATGATGGATTGGAATCTTTTGAAGCTTTATAAGTATGGAACAAGGTATGTGACTTCACATCAAGAATTATCTCACAACAAAACACGTATAGAAATTAAAATAAAAGGGTTTCATGTCATCACCAAGTAAATTATGTAAGCACGAATCATCACACAACGAGACTAAGGTCGTAGAAGGGGTAAAAGACCCAAAGCCCCTCACCCCAAGTGAGAAAATCAAAATTAGATGAGATTTTACACCTCGATGTGGCACACTACCGATTGGGGAGGCTAACCTCTATGCACATCTCTTATCACGGAGAGTAGCCTCCATGAAACATTGATATCACAGAGTCTTACTGACTCTATGTTCCAATATCACCCCAAAACCCTTTCAAAAATTCCAAAACACCCCTAGATAATCCTATTAACATACCTAAAGACCATTTAAGTCATGAATCAATGTTTTAAACACGAGAAGGTAAAAAAAAAGCTTGAAATTTTGAAGGTACTATACTAATAGTCTTTAAATATAGCAATACTTCTAAACTATGAATTCAGCTATGAATACCATAGTTTACCATCTCAATCTTACAATTTTCCTGCAAGGCACCTTACCACTAGAGCCTGAGTCTAACTATACATTGCTTCAATATTGAAATCTATTCCGGATTTAAAAGGTACTAACTTAAGCTGTAGGGCTCTATACATTACATCCATCCAAGAACACTACTCCATCCTATCACTGTATCAAACAACATCATGTCTTATTAAGAGTACTAGTCACATAACACAATGGTTTATGTATCTATCAATCATAATATTCATGCTTATCTTTGTTACACCACTTTACAGATATCCTCACCAAAGACCTAGCAACCTTAATCACTCTCATAGGGATTTTCATCATATATTCCCCTCCTAACTATTTCACATAACAAAAGTTTAATATCACTCTTACCGCTTCATCTATAACCTTAGTTTGAGTAGCCACACCAAAGTTTTATAGTAAAGATCAACCACTATTTAATCTAGAACATTAATGTTCTTCCATAACTACTACTATCCTGACACAAGGAGAGTAACTAAGGCAATAAAGTATGAGCTTTAGAGATAGGAGTGATAGTATTCAATTATATCATATATTTATTGTACTACTCAAGGTAAGGTTTGTGAGGTAAAATATATGCTAGAATAAGCATAAAGGGCTTCACACATCAAAATACCTAGATCATGTTTATCGAGCCGACAAATGGGCTTAGGTTGTATAAAGAACTAAAAACATAGGTATATACACCATTTGAATACGGGGGATGTTGGTAGAATGTCCTCTTAAACTGCAATAAGAGGAATTTTCTAGAGTAAGAATAGATTTATCATGACTAACCCCTAAACTCATCACAATGATTAAATTCAAGATTTGTATCATCTCCCCCCTTATCTCAAAGGTCACTAACCCAATCTTGAAAGTATATCCCCTCATTAAATCTACATGCACAATACTCCACACAATTGGAGGGGGGGCTATCACTATGCATTAGAACACAAACTATCCTCGACAACTTTATTATGAAAATACTAAATTCATTCTTGGATATCCCTTTTTGGTATACTAATCATAACTTTCCCCAACCTCTAAGGCCATTGCCATATAACTAACATTTTCATGGGCATAGACATCCATGCTTCTAAACACTTAACACTTCATTTTTAACTACTTATAATACTAGAATTACACCTCATAACTTAAATAAACTTTTAAAACTACACCAAGAGTTCAATAGCTATTTCTTTCTCAATTCAACTCTACATAACATCGAATAAGAACTCCCTAGACTTCTATATACTAAGAAAGTTAAGATCATAAACTAGGAATACATGGTACTTATAACTCTATCCAAGCACACTTTATTCTTATAACCTAAGGCTCTTATTGTAAGATCCTGCAAAATCCTAATCTTTACTTATTCCTTTAGAGCATAAAAAGAGGTCCCAGACTTAGAAATTTCAGCTAAGTTTTTATACTTCGAATTATTTTAGCCTTCATAATTTGACAATCTTATTTTATGAACCTTATGACCTTGAAATGTCAATCTTTAGATTAAATCATGATTAGGTGTGTCAATAGATCACTTCGGGTGAGTTTTAGATTTTTTAAACCTTATTTGAATCATATTTGGGTGACCAAAATAGTGGGTCGATGCGATCTCAATGCATCGCATCGTCCATCGCTTCGATGGATATTTTTCCCCAGCTTTCATTGCAAATTCCAGTAAACCAATGTAAACTGGACGTGGCACGTTGGTCATCGTATCGATACCATCAATGCAGTGCGTCGGTCTGCTCATCGCTAGGCACATTTTTAGTAATTAAAAAGTCCACATCTAGAAGGGTATTTGAGTTATTTTTCCACCTTATATCAGCCCTAAAAACATGATATTAAGCCTTTATAAAGGCTAAACCACTCATTCTCTCTCAAATTATCTCAAGAACAAACCCTAGGGCATCTAATTTCAACTTCAAACTTCAAGGACACATCATCAATCTTCATGACATTGATTACCAAGGTGTGTTAGATGTTCATCAAAGGGTTTCTTTTCACCCTTGGAGTTCAAGAACCTCTTTTAAAACTACTAATTAATTGTTTTTCATGAATTTGATGTTGAACTTGATTGTATTAATTTTCATGATATTATTTAGGTTTCAATTCATGATTTACTATAATTTTCATGGAATTAAAATAACATATGTGGTAAATTATATGATTTGCATATTAAACCCTTAAAATTACAATTGATTATTATATCCATGATGTTCATGTGTTAACTATCATCATGTGAAATAACCATGCTCCCCAAGTGTTTGATAGCATGCCTATGTAAATTGAATAGTAAAATTATGACATGTCATCATGTGGTCCAAATCCTATACAAGTTCATGTATCTCAAGTGTTTGACAAAATTCCTAGGTGTATGTATTGTTAACAAGTATTTATTATGATGCTTTTCAAGATCACACCATTCTTTACTTTCCATGTTTTCAAGTTCTTGGGGTATTCAATACTCAAAAATCTAGTTGTTTACCTAGAGCTATAGTAGTTATAGAATAGTCCAGTAACGTCACGACCAGTAGTGCTCAGTTAATTATAGAACTCAGTGAAACACAACATCAGTCCAGTTCAGCTCAGTATCATGAATAATGTATCTTATCAGTTTGCCCAATCAGTAATAGTTTAGTCAAGCCTAGTACAGTCTAGAAATTATTTTTATGTCTATTCAGTAGGGAGTAGGATTCAACACCTAGTAAACCCAAAAATGAGGGATCACCTACCAATAGAGGGTGTGACCCCTAGTAGCAGTCCTTGCATTCTAGAACTATATAGCAATCATAGGTTGAGATATCAACCTACCGTTTGAGGGTTGATAAGGTTTTTTACCTGCTAGTTGAGGGTACCACCATTCTCATTCAGGGCACCTGCCATATGAGGGTGACTCGTCAACTTGTCTTTACCTATGGCATGGTACTGAAACCCTTCTAACTGGGGTTATAGGTTAGACCCCAATCTATTTAAAGAGGGGCATGTCAGTTAGATAATTACCTCCCATAGTTTTAGTTTCAATTTAGGCTCAATATAGAACTCAATTCAATTCTACAAAATCAGGACTGTCAGATAAAGTCACCTAGCTCAATATAGAACTCAATTTAGTTCTACAGAATCAAGACTGTCAAAAATAGTCACCTAGTTATTAGTAATACAATAATTAATAATCTCTTATATCAGTAACTAAGTTATCAGAAGTCAGGCTCAGTTTTAGTAATAATCTCAGACATAGTATTTATATGTATATGTGCAGCATTACATGCTCAATATTTATAGTAGTTTTAGTATTCCATGTACTCTCATTCAGTTACTTCTTATCATTCAGTCGGATACTGTTCATGCATATGAACCTTTACATTCAGCCTTACCTCCCCTAGCATACTAGTATATTCCCCATACTGATGCATACTTTCTCTTTGCGCTATGATTTCTGATATTATAGGTACAAACGCTTAGATTCTCGACCGCGCTTAGACAAATTCATATAGCAGCATTAGTTTTAGTAGTGTGCTCTCATCTATCAAGGATATATCTTTATTTTAGTATTTCCAGTAGCTTCAATATTTTAGTAATTGAAGTTAGTTGGGGGCTTGTTCCATCAACTCCACATTCAGACAGTTCAGTTAGAGGCTTTTCAGACTAGACTAGTTTAGACAGTATTCAGTTTCAGATATTATTATCAGATGTTATACTTAATAGTATTTATATTATAAGCCTTATGGAATTTCAACCTAACTTTTGTATTATTTTAGTATTATTATTCAGTTCTCACAGCAGGTGCCAGTCATCTATAAGCTTGTGGTCCATTGGGGTCATAAGCATCATGTGGCATCTGGGGTGCAGACTTGGGGCATTAAAAACTAGGTATTAGAGCCTAAGGTTAAACAGAGTCCTAAAGAGTCTAAAAGTCGTGTCTAGTAGAGTATTGTGCATGGGTGTTTAGCGTGCCACACTTATGAAAAAGAGGCGATGAGGTGTTTTAGGAAAAGTTTCCTTTCTTTTAGTATTGATATCATGCGGGTGAGCATGATCTCAATATAAAATCTTAGTCTAATCCAGTTTTCCCCTTTCATTTATAGAGTATGCCTCCCAAAAGAATCAATGAAAGAAGAACTAAAAATCAGCCAGCACCTCTGCCCATTCAGATAGATCCCCTGGACGAGCATGTCTCCCACGCAAAATTTTAAGAAACTTTTACCACTTTGGATTATTCTATTGCAGCCCAGAATGAATTCCTAGCTCCCGTTTAGGCTAACCCAGTGGCCAGTACTGCTGTATCTAGAATTTGGGACTTTACCCAAATGAATCCTCCATCATTTATAGGGTTTAAGATTGAGAAGAACCCACATTAATTCCTTGACATGGTGCAAAAAGTCACGGATATCATGGGGGTGACTTCTAATAAGAGTGCTGAGTTAGCTGTATACCAATTGCAGGATGTGGCACATACATAAATTAAGCAGTGAAAGGCAAATAGGGGCGTAGATATAGGGCCCATAGAATGGGAAGAGTTTACTACTACCTTCCTTGATAGGTTATTGCCACTGGAGTTTAGAAAAGTTAAGGTTTTGGAGTTTATTAATTTGAAATAAGGTAACATGACAGTAAAAGAGTATTCTCTCATGTTTACTTAGTTAGCTAGATATGCCCCTCATGTGGTAGCATATAACAGATCTAAGATGAGTAAGTTTGTGTTAGGTGTGTCTAATAGTATAGTCAAGGAGTGTAGAACCGCAATGCTGATTAAGGAGATAGCCATATCTAGGCTCATGTTCCATAATCAACAGATAAAAAAGGCTAAGAATAAAGAGAAAGAGAGGGAGAACAAGAGAGCTAGAATAGGTAGCATCAACTTTACTCAGCCTAAGTCAGGGTAGGAATCATTCTCAGTTCCACCCAAAATTTTCAATTCCAGCTCCGTCCTCAGCCAGTTCTCCAATACTAAAATTCAAAGATGGCAATAAAGATAGGGCACTAGGCCCTAAACCTTAGGGTAGTGTTAGCAGTCCCGAACAAATCCTCTTTATTTATGGTAGAAATCGGCAGGGTGTCTGCAATACTGGTAGTGATGTTTGTTTTGGGTGTGGCAAGCCAAGACATATAATCAAAGATTGTACTCAGTAAAGTTCTCAGGGTCAGTACAATTATCCTTTTGCTTAGTTCGATCGCCTGACTCAGCAGGGTGCCACTTCTAGTGCCACTAGTAGGCAACGCCCAAATAGGTTTTATGCAATTCAGACCCAACAAGATCAGGAAAGTTCTCCTGATGTGGCCACTGGTGTGTTACAAATTTTCTATTTACATTCTTATGCTTTTATAGATCTAGGAGTTTCTTTGTCCTTTGTAACTCCTTATATAGTTGTTGACTTTGGAGTCAGTCTCGAAATCCTAGCAGAGCCCTTCTCAGTTTCTACCCCAGTGGGTAAATCTATCATAGCTCTATGGGTATACAGGAACTATCCAATTATGGAATCTCAGAAAGTTATATCAACTGACTTAGTAGAGCTAGAGATGATAGATTTTGATATCATTCTCGAAGCTCCATTCATGCTATGCTTTAGTTGACTATAGAAATAGAATTGTCTAGTTTTAGTTTCCAAATGAACCTATCCTAGAATGGAGGGTAGTACTTCAGTACTTAGGGGTCATCTTCTTTCTTACCTAAGGATGAGAAAAATGATATCTAAATGGTGTGTCTACCATCTTATTTAAGTTAAGGATTCTAGTTTTGAGACTACTAGTCTTGAGTCAGGTCCATTAGTATGTGAATTTTCAGATATGTTTTCCAAAGATCTTCTTGGAGTTCTCCTGAGCAGGAAATTAACTTCAAAATAAACTTTCTTCTTGATACTCAGCCTATCTCTATCCCGCCTTACAGAATGGCTCCAGCAGAACTCAAGGATTTAAAAGAATAGTTGAAGGATCTCCTAGATAAGGGATTTATCAGACCCAGCATATCCCCTTGGGGTACACCAGTTCTATTCGTGTGTAAGAAAGATGGTTCTTTCAGAATGTGTATTGACTACCGTCAGTTGAACAAAGTCATGGTCAAGAACAAGTATCTACTTCCTAGAATTGATGACTATTTTGACCAACTTTAGGGTGCCAGTTACTTTTCTAAGATACACCTCAAATCGGGCTAACATCAGCTCAGAGTTAGAGAATCTGAAAAAAACTTTCAGAACTCGATAAGGTCACTTCGAATTCTTAGTCATGTCATTTGGTCGTACCAATTCCCCAGTAGATTTCATAGACTTAATAAACCACGTGTTCAAGTAGCACTTAAACATGTTTATCATAATCTTCATTGATGACATTCTTATCTACTCCTACAGTGAACATGATCATGCAGACCATCTCAAAATAGTATTACAGACCCTCAGAGCCCATCAGTTGTTAGCTAAATTTAGCAAATATGAATTTTGGCTAAGGTTAGTGTCTTTCCTTGGTCATATAATATCTAGTGATATCATTAGAGTTGATCCTCAAAAGACTGAAGTAGTGAGAAACTGGCCCAGACCCATCTCTCCATCAGATATCAAGAGTTTCTTGGGTTTAGTTGGCTATTACTGATGGTTTGTTACGGGATTTTTGTCTATTATATCCCACAAGTCCAGATTGACACAGAAGAAATCTAAGTTCCAGTGGTCAGATTTTTATGAGAAGAGTTTTCAGGAGTTGAAGACTTGACTCACTACAACCCTAGTTTTGACTTTACCAGATGGCTCAGAAGGGTTTTTGGTACATTATGATGCTTACAAAGTTGGTTTGGGGTGTGTTTTGATGTAGAAAGGTAAGATCATAGCCTATGCCTCTAGATAGCTTAAGCCCCATGAAACTAACTATACCACTCATGATTTTGAGTTAGTAGTTATAGTGTTTACCTTAAAGATTTGGAGGCATTACTTGTATGGAGTACATGTTGATGTATTCACAAATCACAAGAGCTTGTAGTATGTATTCTCTGAGAACAATTTGAATTTGCATCAGAGAAGGTGGTTAGAGTTGTTGAAAGACTATGACATGAGTGTTCTGTATCATCCGAGCAAGGCCAATGTAATGGTTGATACTCTAAGTAGGATTTCTATGGGTAGTGTTACTCACTTGGAGGATGGTAAGAAGAAGTTAGTTTAGGAATTTCGTCAGCTTGCCTGACTATTTGTCCACTTAGTCGCTTCAGTAGAAGGTAGCGTATTGGTTTAGAATAGTTCGAAATTATCTATGGTTTCTAAAGTAATAGAAAAGCAGGACAGGGATCCCAATCTATTTAAGCTAAAACATTCAGTTAGAGATCAGAAAGTAGAGGTTTTATCCCAAAGGAGAGATGGTGTGTTACACTGCCAGGGTATACTATATGTGCCATAAGTGCATGGCGTGAGACAATGGATTTTTGCAAAAGCGCATGGTGTGGCTACTCAATTCACCTAGGGGACACTAAGATGTACTGCGACTTATGGGAAGTCTATTGGTGGTATGGGATAAAGAGAGATATTACAGAGTTTGTAGCTAAGTGCTTAACACACCAGCAGGTTAAGATCGAGCATCAGAAGCCTAGTGGAGCTATGCAGGAGTTCAGTATTCCTACTTGGAAGTAGTAGGAGGTGAGCATGGATTTTTTGACGGGTTTGCCCCGTACTCACTGTCTATATGATTTGATTTGGGTCATTATAGATAGGATGACCCAATCGGCTTATTTCTTACCAGTTCACACCTCTTATTCTACCATGGATTATGAATAGCTCTATGTTAGAGAGTTGGTCAGATTGCATAGAGTTTCATTGCCCATCATTTCAGATAGAGGTACGTAGTTCACCTATCAAATGGTCAAGCATAAATAACCACTCAGACTTTAGAAAATATGTTAAGAGCGTGTGCCATTGACTTTAAGGGTAGTTGGGATAACTACTTTTCTTTGATTGAGTTAGCGTATAACAACAGCTATTATTCTAGCATTCAGATGGCTCCGTTTGAAGTGCTCTACTAGAGGAGATGTAGATCTCCCACTGGTTGATTTGAATTGAGTGAGGCCGCAGTGGTAGGGCCTGACTTGGTATTTGATACCTTAGAAAAGGTTCACTTGATCAGGGAAAGCATAAAGACAGATCCGAGCAGACAGAAATCGTATACAGATGTATGAAGAAAGGATCTTGAGTTTGATATTAGTGATTATGTGTATTTGAAAATATCTTCTATGAAGTGAGTGAAGAGGTTTTGTAAGAAGGGGAAGCTTAGTCTCTGATATGTCTATCCTTATTGAATTCTCAGACATTTCAGAAAGGTAGCTTACGAGCTTGAGTTGCCTTTAGACTTAGCTTCAGTGCACCTAGTGTTTCACATCTCCTTGCTTAAAAATGCATTGGTGACCTAGCAATTGTAATCCCTATAGAGGGTATAGATGTTCAGAACAGTCTCTCATATGAAGAAGTTCCAGTCGAAATTCTTAATCATCAGGTTTGCAGACCGAGAATCAAAGAAGTTCCTCTAGTCAAAGTTATTTGGTGGAATTAGTCTGTTAAGAGAGCAAATTGTGAAGCAAAAGCAGATATGTGGACTAAGTATCCTCACCCCTTCTCCGCAAACTCAGATATATCTCAAGGTAACAGTTTTCCTTATATTGACTCAGTTCCAAGCTCATATTATCTTTACAAACTCTATATCGATTCCAGTTGCATAACATTCTCATATCATGCATACCATCATAAAATACCTCAGTCATATGTCATTCCTTCAGAACTTAGTCATGCTTTAGTTAGGCCTGTTCAGTATGAAAACTCAGTATATCAGTAGTTTCAGTCATGTAATAATGCTTCAATTATGCATATTCAGTATGTAGACTCAGTCTATCAGTATTCTCACCTTAGTCAGTCTCATTAGAGGATGAATGCTCCCAAGGGGGAGATATTGTAAGACCCCACAAAATTCTAAGCTTAACTCAGTACTTTAGAGTATGAAAAGAGGTCCAAAACTTAGAAATTTCAGCTAAGTGTTTATACTTAGAATTATTTTAGCTTTCATAATTTGGCGATCTTATTTTACGATCCTTATGACCTTAAAATATTGATCCTTGGATTCACCTCGAGTGAGTTTTGGATTTTTCAGACCTCATTTGAATCATATTTGGGTAACTAAAATAGTGGGTGACGTTATCTCGATGCATCGCGTCGGCCATCGTGTCGACGGATATTTTTCCCCAGCTTTTAGTGCAAATTACGGTGAACCAACACAAACTTGATACGGTATGTTGGTCATCGCATCGGTCTATGCATCGCTAGACACGTTTTCAGTAATTAAAATGTCCGTGTCTAGAGGGGTATTTGGATCATTTCCCTTCTTATATCATCCCTAAAAACATGAGATTAAGCCTTTCTAAAGGCTAAATCACTCATTCTCTCTCAAATTTTCTCAAGAACAAACCCTAGGGCATCCAATTTTAAATTCAAGCTTTAAGGACACACCATCAATCTTCACGAAATTGATTACAAAGGTATGTTACGTGTTCATCAAAGGGTTTTCTTTCACCCTTGGAGTTCAAGAACCTCTTTTAAAATGACTAATTGATTGCTTTTCATGAATTTCATGTTGAAATTGATTGTATTCATGTTCATGATATTATTTGGGTTTCAATTCATGATTTACTACAAGTTTCATGGAATTAATATAGCATGTGTGGTGAATTATATGATTTGCATGTTAAACCTTTGAAATTACAATTGATTATTGTATCCATGATGTTCATGTGTTGGATATCCTCATATGAAATAATCATGCTCCTCAAGTGTTTAATAGCGTGCATATGTGAGTTGAATAGTCAAATCATGACATGTCATCATGTGGTCCTATTCATGTACAAGTTCTATGTATCTCAAGTGATTGACAAAATGCCTAGGTAAATGTATTGTTAACAAGTATTTATTGTGATGTTTTTCAAGATCATATCATGCCTTACTTTCTATGCTTTTGAGTCCTGAGGGTATTCTCGAAAATCTAGCTATTTACCTAGAGCTACAGTAGTTACAGAATAGACTCAGTAATGTCATGAATAGTAGTACTCAGTCAGTTACAAAACTCAGTGAAACACAATACCAATCCAGTTCAGTGCAGTATCATGAATAGTGTATTCAATCAGTTAGCAAAACTTAGTGAACTCAGTCCAGTTCATTCAATTAGCACGATCAGTTACAGTTTAGTCAAGCCAAGTGCAGTCAAGAAATTTGTTCATTTTTTATTAACCGAGTGAACCCAAGGATGGGGACTTACCTACCAATAGAGGATATAACTCCTAGTAGCAATCCTTGTATTCTAGAACTACGTATCCAACATAGGTTGAGATATCAACCTGTCAGTTGATGGTTGATAAGGTGTTTTACTTGCCAATTGAGGGTACCATCGTTCTCATTTAGGGTATCTACCAGATGAGGGTGACTCTTCAGCTTGTCTTAACTCGTGGCATGGTACTAAAACCCTTCCAACTAGGATTATAGGTTGGACCTTAATCCATTCAGAAAGTGGCATGTTGGTTAGATGATTACCTCCCATAGTTTCAGTTTAAGTTTCAGGCTCAGTACATAACTTAGTTCAGTTCTACAGGATCAGGACTGTCAGACATAGTCACCCAGCTCAGTATAGAACTCAGTTCAGTTCTACAAAATTAGTCCTATCAGAAATAGTCACCCAGTTATCAGTAATATAGTTATCAATAATCTCAGATATCAGTAATTCAATTATCAGAACTCAGACTTAGTTTCAATAATAATCTTAGATACTATATATACATGTATATGTGCAACATTACATACTCAGTATTTTCATTAGTTTCAGTAGTCCATGTTCTCTCATTCAGATACTTTATATCATTTAGTCAGATACTATTCATGCAAATAAACCCTTACATTCAGCCTTACCTTCCCTAGCATACCAGTATATTCCAAGTACTGACGCATACTTTTGCTTTAAGCTATGATATCTCAAATCATAGGTTCGGATGCTTAGGTCTCAACTGTGCTTAGTCAGATTTAGTTAGCAACAACAGTTTTAGTAGTGAGTCCTCATCCATCAAGGATATGCTTTTATTTCAGTATTTCTAGCAGCTTCAGTATTTCAGTAGTCGGAGCTAATGGGGGCTTATCCCATCAACTCCACATTCAGACTATTTTTTTAGGCATTTCAGACTAGACTATTCAAACAATATTTAGTTTCAGATATTATTATCAGATGCTATACTTAATAGTATTCAAATTGTGAACCTTATGGCATTTTAGCCTAACTTTTGCATCATTTCAATACTATTATTCAGTGTTCACTGTAGGTGCCAGTCATGGGTTAGCTTGTGGTACTTCGAGGTTGTAAGCACCGTGTGGCGTTTAGGGTGCAGACTCAGGGCATTACACTTATTCATCTATTTATTTATCCAATATTAATACTTCAACACTATACATCATGCATATATCGTAATTACACACTCTAATAATTCATAAGTCATCAACCTATACTCTTTTACACAATACATGAAACCTACTAATTCACTCCTATAAATCTTGTATCACTATCCTCGAGCTAACACTATTATCACCATAATTAACATCTAAAGTTCAAACTTAGTGTCTAGCGACAATCATGTACCACTAACAAAACATCCTGCATAATATATTAGTCCACCAAATAGATAAATCCACCTAAATTCCTTATTTATCTTAACTACTATAACTCCCCAAATCTAATACCCAGAATGTTACACGGTACTAGCAAACCTGAAGGACCACAAACTAACCCATGACTGATATCTGTAACTAAGCACTGCATAATATACTGTATAAATGTAGAATAAAGGGGCTGAAAGGCCATAAGGTTCAAATATCTGATAAAACATAACATCTAGAAATACTATATATCAATACCAAAACTAAAATAAACTGTCTGAACATACTAGTCTAAAAGCCTCTAAACCATCTGAAAACTGCAGAGTTGATGGGACATGTCCCAACTAACTCCGTCTACTAAAACTGTAATAATAAAGTAATGAAATAAAAATGCTATTCTTGAATGATGAGGACTCACTGCAGATCTACTGCTGCTGGCTGAATCTTAAGCTAAGTGCGATCGGGAACTTGAGCGTCTCAACCTATGGTACAAAATACCATAGCACAGAAGAAAAGTATGCATTAGTATAACTGAATGTACTGGTATACAAAGTGAGGTAGGCTGAATAAATAAGGTTCAATGCCTGAACAATATTAACTGACTAAATAATATGAACGTGAGAATACATGCATGAATACGTAACCATAAAAGAGATCGTGATAATACTAACTACTGAGTCTAAATACTGATAACATGAGTTTTGTATAACTAATATAATGTTAACTAAGTGACTATGTCTGATAGTCTTACTGTTGATGGAACTAGCTGAGTTCCATACTGAACTAAGTGACTATATCTGACAGTCCTAAATTTGAAGAACTATCTGAGTTCTTTTATTGAGACTAAGACTAAGACTGTGGGAAGTAATCATCTAACTGACATGCCCCGAATCTGAGCTGATAGGGGTCCAACCTGTAACCCCAGCTGGAAGGGTGTCAGTATTATGCCATGGGTAAAGACAAGTTGTGAGTTAATCCTCTCTGACAAGGAGCTCTTCCGTTAACCCCTCCTAGTAGGAAAACTTAAATGAGAAGTATAATCCCTAGACTCTAGGGGTACATCTCAACCTACGTTGGCTATATAGTTCTGTAATGGAAGGAATCCTTCTAAAGATCACCCTCTCTATTGGCTAACAGGTGAGCCCTCATCCCTGGGTTCACTCGGTGCTGAATCCTACTCCCAACTGAATAGACACTAAACTATTTTTTTAGTTTATACTAGGCTTGACTGAGCTATCACTGATCATGTTACTGACTGAACTGTATTGATTTCACTAAGTTCCATTGACTAATGGAATACTACTAAGATCTGATAACTGAATGAGATTACTAGAATTATTGAGCATAGTGAAGAACTAGACTGATACTAAACTTACTGAGTTTTCCTGAGTCATGTGACTGACTAAATTCTAAGGATCATGGCTTGACTGAGAGTATATTGAAAAGTGACATTGGCTCTAGGCACACAACTAAATTATCGGATACAAGTACCTCCAGGACTCGATAGAGTGCTACTGAGAAGATATGACACTTCTTGAACACATGATCATAGTCAACAATTCATAGTAAAAATGTTGGGGATTTTCATGAAGTACTTGATATTCATAATCTTGTACATGGATAGGAATACATTCAAACATATCATAATTTCACAATTCTAGTCTCATGAGCATTCCATCAAACAACTATAAGACATATATTTAGTATGGGAGTCATTTTGAACATCTAGTTATAACCTAAGTTCATCATTTAGATCAACAAAGGGTCATAAAATACAATTCTACTCACTTAGGCATTTTATCAAACACATGGGATGCATATACTTAGGCTTGGGCATGAACACTAAACAATTACATCTTGGATACTTTAATCAACTCAATTTCATGAAATTCAATCCTTTATGTTTATGCATTATTAGATACGTTACAACCCCACATTTAGGAAAGTTCTCTTGTTGTAGTTATAGGTACATTACAAGTCTTCCATGTTTATGCTTATGCATTATTAGAACCTAGAGCTTCACCTTTTTTTGTGACTCTCTATATTGCAGTAGACTTTGGTGTTAGTACAAAATCTTAGTAAAATCCTTTTCATGTTCCACCCCAGTGAGTAGTTCTGTTACAACCAGACAGGTATACAGAAATTGCCTAGTCACAGTGTCTCAGAAAATCACTTAAGTTGACCTTGTAGTGTTAGAGATAACTAATTTTCATGTCATTATCGGCATGGATTGGCTCCACTCATTCTATGCCCCAATTTACTGTAAAAATAAATTTGTATGGTTGTATTTTCCTAATGATCCCATCATAGAATGGAGGGGTAGTACCGCAGTGCTTACTGGTCAATTTGTCACCTACCTTAAGGCAAGAAAGATAATTTCCAAGGGTTGTATTTACCATTTTGTTTGAGTCAAGGACTTAAATTTTGAAACTTTGAGTCTTGAGTCAGTTCCAGTAGTAAATGAGTTCCTTAAAGTAATCCTGAAGATCTTCCTAGAGTTCCTCCCGAGAGAGAAATTGACTTTAGAATAGATCTTTTCCTAGATACCCTGCCTATTTTAATCAACCTTACATTATAGATCCAACTGAGCTTAAGCAATTGAAGGATCAGTTGAAAGACCTCCTAAATAAAGGTTTCATCAGGCCTAGTTTTTCTTTGTGGGATGCTCTGGTTCTTTTCATCCACAAGAAAGATGGTTCTCTCAGAATATGTATTGACTATAATCAGTTAAACAAAGTCACAATCAAGAATAAGCAGTCTTTTCCCAGGATTGATGACTTATTTGATCAACTTTAGGGTGTAAGCTATTTCTCAAAGATAGACCTCAGATCCGGCTATCATCAGCTTAGAGTCAGGGAATGTGACATCCCAAAGACAACTTTTAGAACTTTGTATAATCACTTTGAGTTTCTAGTTATGTCTTTTGGACTAACGAATGCTCTTGCAACTTTTGTAGACTTGATGAACAGGGTGTTCAAGCAGTACTTGGACATATTTTTCATAGTCTTCATAACTGACATTGTCGTCTATTCTCATAGTAAAGGTGATCATGCAGACCTTTTGAGAATTGTATTGTAGACCCTTCAGGATGACCTATTATATGATAAGTTCAGCAAGTGCTAATTCTGATTGAGATTGCTTTCCTTAGTCACATTATTTTCTATAATGGCATTCGAGTTGATCCTTAAAAGACGAAAATAGTGAGAAACTATCCTAGATCCTTCTCTCTATTAGATATTAAGAGTTTCTTGGGTTTATCTAGTTAATACAAATAGTTTTTTGAAGGAATTTCTTCAATTGCTTCTCCCATGTCTCGACTGACTAGGAAGAAAGTTAAATTCTAGTGGTCAGATTCCTGTGAGAAGAGTTTTTAGGAGTTTAAGACTTCACTCACTTCTTCTCTAGTATTAACTCTACTAAAGGGTTATGATGAGTTTGTTGTTTATTCTGATGCTTCTAGAGTTGGTCTTGGTTGTATGTTAGTGCAGCGAGGTAAGTTCATAGCCTATGTCTCTTGACATCTTAAACCTTATGAGAAAAATTACTTGACCCATGATCTTTAGTTGGTAGCAGTTGTCTTTTCTTGATTATTTGAAGACATTATCTTTACGGGGTTCATATTGATGTGTTCACAGATCATAAATTTTACTGTATGTATTCACTCAAGATGATCTAAATATTCATAAGAGAAGGTGGCTTGAATTACTAAAAAATTATGATATAAATGTGTTGTATCACCCGGGTAAGGTTAATGTAGTAGCTAATGCTCTTAGTAGATTGTCTATGGAAAATGTTGTGCATGTTGAGGAGAATAAGAAAGTGTTAGCTCGTATGTTTCATTAGCTTGCTAGATTAGGTGTTTGGTTAGTTGACTAGGCCAAAGGTAGTATGTGGGTTCAGAATGGTTTAGAATCTTTATTGGTTGCCGAAGTGAAAGAAAAGCAACATAAAGATCCTATTTTGGTCAAGTTGAAAGATGTAGTTCTGGATCAGAAGGTTAAGGTTTTCTCCTAAGGGGGAGATGGTATGCTTCATTTTTAGGTAAGATTATATGTTCTAAATATGGATGGTTTGAGAGAGAAAATATTAGCAGAGGTGCATGGTGTATGATATTCTATTCATCCAGGGCCACTAAGATGTACTGTGATTTGCGGGAAATCTAATGGTGGAATGGTATGAAGAAAGCCATTGCGGAGTTTGTGGTTAAGTGTTTGAACTATCAACAGGTTAAGGTTGAACACCAAATACCTAGAGGTACACTTTAGGAGTTCAGCATCCCCACATGGAAGTGGGAAGTAGTGAACATGGAATTTATGATAGGGTTACCTCGTACACGTCATCATCATGACTTGATTTGGGCCATTGTAGATGAAATGACCAAGTCAACCCATTTATTACTAGTTGATACTTTGTATTCAGTTGAGGATTATGCTAGAATCTATCTCTAGGAGTTGGTAAAGTTTCATGGGGGTTCCATTGACCATTATTTTAGATAAAGGTACTCAATTTACCTCATATTTTTGGAAGGCTTTTTAGAAGGTTCTTGGTGCCCAAGTTCATCTCAGTACAGATTTTTAACCTCAGGCAAATAATCTGGGAGAGCGAACCATTCAAACATTAGAAGATATGTTAAGGGCTTATGTTATTGACTACAAGGGTAGTTGGCATGACCATTTACCATTGTTTGAGTTTTCCTACAACAACAGCTATCACTCTAGTATTCAGATGGCTCTGTTTAAGGATCTTTAGAGAAAAAGGTGTAGGTATGCTATTGGTTGGTTTGAAGTATGTGAAACTTCTTTGAAATGGCCAGATTTAATACATGAGGTGATAGAGAAAGTTTAGTTAATTCAAGAAAGGTTGAAGGCAGCCTAGAGCTGACAAAAATCCAATGTTGATGTGAGAATAAGAGATCTTGCATTTTAGTTTAGTGACTTGGTTTATTTGAAAATATCTCCCATGAAAGGGGTGAAAGATTTGACAAGAAATCAAAACTCAGTCCTCATTATGTTGTTCCATATAGGATTTTGAGTTATTTTGGAAAGGTATCTTATGAGTTAGAGTTTCTTGCAGATATGGCATCAATGCATCGAGTGTTTCATGTTTCTCTATAAAAGAGATCCATTGGTGGCCCAGCTTCTATCGTTCCTCTAGAGAGTGTGCATGTTAAAGATTTCCTTCCCTATGAAGAAGTCCTAGTTGCGATCCTTGATCATCAAATTCATAGGCTAAGTGATAATGAAATTCCCTTGGTTAAGGTTCTATGGAGAAATCAGTCCATTGAGGGAGCTACTTAGAAAGTAGAAGTAGATATGCGAACTAAGTGTTCCCATCTTTTATCTATGAATTCAGATTCATCTTGAGGTAATGTTTTCCCCTAAATTGATTCTGCCATTTTCTATCTCAGTTATCCAACCGTCCTCATGTCATAGTATGCATTCATGAATTTAGTTCAGCCCATGCATCATGTTTCAGATTCAATTACTTAATCATTATTCAGCTCATAAATATTCAGTGCATGATCTCAGTCTCCTGAATATCATAGTTCAGACAGTTTCATTCTGGACGAATGATTCCAAGTGGGAGATCTTGTGTTACCCTACAAAATTCTAGACAATTTTCTATCTATTCGTCCCATTTTTAGAAGTCCCAAAGCCATTTAATTCATGCTAAGTACAAGTGACATGGCTATTTTAAGACCCTAAGATTTTGTATATTTTATTTTAGGCTTTCTCGAGTTTGAAATGTTGATTTATGAGTTGAAATATTTTAGGGATAATAAAAGGGTTATCTAGGAGTGATAAGAATTTTTTATAAGGGGTTCGGGGTGTTTTAGAACCACAGAGGCAGAATGCATCTGTGATTTGGACGTGTCATGAAGACTGGCCCTCCGCAATACACAGCATGTCACGGAGGTTAGTTTCCACAATAAATGTTGTATCATGAAGGCTAGTCTCTATGATAGCTCCATGTTGTATCATGAAGGCTAGTCTCTATGATAGCTCCATGTCATGGAGGCTATGAAATCCTACAACATCATTTAAAAGTGCAAGGAGCATTTTTGTCTTTTCCCCCTCACCCTAAGCACCCAATTGACGTCTTAAAACCCAAGAGGGGTATTATTTTCCCCATTATCCATCATTTAATGATACTCATAATCATCCCATCCTCAAGAACATAAAAGTCAAAGCTTATCGCGAGAATTCACCATTCAAATTCCCAACTCAAAGTTTTTTTTCAAGGATTCAAGCAACTCGGGTATGTGGAATATTCATCGATGGGATTCCTTCCACCCATTGAGTCCCAAGAACTCTTTGTTTTTCAAGTATAAATATTTTCCTTATTTCATGAAATTTCAGTGCTAAGTATGAAATTACTAAAATTATTCTTAATAGTTTTGAATAAAAACCATGACTTTGTGTTTCCCAATATGAATTATACTTTTACATGGTTTATAATCTTAGTCACCCACATCATGTTCAATTGATACCATGTCAATTTCTTAAGTTATGAAATAAACCATGTGATAATGTTGTTCTTAAAAGTTTAATATATTCCCGTACTCATAATCATGAATTTCATCAGTTTAGTGAAATATACTATATTTTGGAGTTTACAAATCATGTATTCCCTTCTAGTGTTTTAAATGATGTTATTGTAGTTAAAGTATTATTCAATGCTGGGGGTTATGAACACCCGACACCTATAAGCTTACACATGTTTCAGATTTACAACTTTCAAGTAAGTCAGATCATGATTTTATATTCATATTCAGATTATCATATTCATGTTAGGCAATTATAAGTTGTGAGTCCAGTTAACATTTATAAGTACCAGTGTTAGTGCAGTTGGGAGTAGGATTTAGCACTGAGTGAACCTAGTGATGTAGGCTTACCCGCTAGTAGAGGACTAAGACCTTTAATAGTAGTCCGTAAGTTCCAGAACTATGTAGTTAACGTAGGTTATGAGATGTCTCCTGCTAGTAGAGGACTGACACTCTAGTCCTTCATGACATCAACCTTGTGGATCCACATCATTAGACATGTGTTAGTAGCCATGGCAAGGTACTATCACCCTTCCAACTGGGTTATAGGTATGACCCCGATTACCTCAGATTGGGGAACATCGGTTATGTGATATCTCCCACAGTCTCAGTTCAATATCCAAAGTATTTCAGCTCAAGTTTGTATGACCAAGTGTACATATATTAATAATTTAGTTTATCAGTTATTCAACTATTCAGATATCAATTATATAGTTATTCTGGTCATTTCAGTACATATTTATGCTTGGTTTTGCATTCATTTGACATATTCATGCACTCATGTACAATACTTATATGTATTCTAGTTAGTCCCTATCTCATATACCAGTACATTCAAAGTACTGACCGCAAACTCTCTTTTGCGCTATGTTGTCTTATAACATAGGTACGGATGCTCACTTCCCCGATCACCCTTAGTCAGCTCAATACCCCTCAGCAGCAATTGTGGTGAGTCCTCATCCATTAAGGACAAGTATTTATAGTTATTTTCAGTATTTCCTTCATTTTAGTCATTCGGAGTTAGTTAGGTCTTGTCACATCAACTCTTTATGTCTTAGAGGCTTTCTGATATTCAGATATTTAGACAACCAGACTTGTTTTAAGTTTTATCAGTAGTTTCATACATGTTAAGTATTATTTTTGTAGTACATCTTAACTGTATTTGATCATTTTAACTTCTTCATATGATGTTCTAGTATTATTTTATCTACTGCTTGCAGCAGGTACTAGATCACGGGTTAGCTTGGAGTCACTTATGCCCTTAAGGACCATATTACGGCTAGGGGGTAGTCTCGGGTCATGAAAAGGTACCTAAGAGTGGTATGATCAGTGTGTACAATGACTTTCGTAAAAATCAAGTAGGATCAAAATCTTTTAAAAGAAAACACCACCGCAAGCAATTCTTGTTCTGTAACCATGTAATTTTTCGGGGTTGAGTTTTTTGTTGGACTAGTAAATGGGATAAAGTATCTTGTCGCGTATTTTCCCCAAGACTTCTCACAAGTCCATACCACTAGCATCACACATCACATCAAATGGAAGGGTCCAATTTAGAGACATAAGAATAGGAGTTGAGATCAACCTCTCTTTCAGGCACTCAAAATCCTTGAGACAAACATCATCAAAAATAAACTTCACCTCCTTCTCTAAAAATTTGTACAATGGATTTGCAATCTTAGAGAAGACCTTGATGAATCTCCTATAAAACCCTGCATGACCAAAGAAACTTTGAATACCCTTTATAGAAATCGCTGGAGGCAATTTTTAAATTACCCTAATTGTAGCCTTGTCGACCAATATTCCCTTCTTTTTGTGCCGAAGAACTATCCCATATATATCCATGAAGTGAAACTTCTCCTAATCTAAAACTAGGTTTCTCTCTTTACATCATTACTATATATTGAGCCAAGTGAGCCAAACAATCATCAAAAAATTCACCTACAATAGAGAAATTATCCATGAAACCCTCGATAGTATCCTCCACCATATCAGAAAAGATGTACATCATACAATGTTGAAAGGTGGTGGGAGAATTACAAAGACTGAAAGGCATCCTTTTAAATACAAACGTATCATATGGACAAGTGAAACAGGTTTTATCTTGGTCCTCGAGAGCAATAAAAATCTGATTATATGCCGAATAACCATCGAGAAATCAATACCATCCTCTACCTTTATGATGGGATAACATCTAATCCATGAATTACATGAGAAAGTAATACTTCTGAGTTCAATTATTTATCTTTTGATAATCTACACTAACTCGCCCTTCTGTGACTGTTCTCATGGGTACTAACTCATTTTTCTCATTGGGAACCATAGTGATCCCACCCTTCTTCAACACACGGTGAAACTGGCTCACCTATTTGCTTTAGGAAATAATGTAAACTATACCTACATCTAAGCAATTAACAATATATTTCTTCACCACCTCTTGCATATATGGATTTAATCAACATTGATTCTTAATTCTAGGCACACATTCTGGTTCAAGACAAATATTTAAGTGCAAATTCTGGGAAAAATTCTGACAATGTCAGCAATAGTCCAACCAATAGCCTTTTTAAACCTCTTCAACACTTATATTATGGCCCCAACTTTTGAATCTAACAAATCTACTACAATAATAACTAGCAAGGTATTATTGGCCCCCAAAAATGTAAATTCAAATAAGAGGAGATGGCGTTCAATTCCAAGATCCGAGGCTCCTCAGTAAATGATCTTGTTTGAGGGGTTGCTCTATTTTTTAGATCAAGGTCAACTTTTTTGGCGCTTAAGTTTATGAACCTCTACCGACTAATACAATCACAATCTCATCATACTCATCAATGAATTCACTATAGAAATTCATGATCACGGTTGCCAGTGCCTTGACACCAAGCCTCTCTTTAATAGGTACAACTAACGCATCTTTATCTATGATATCTATCATAAAAACTATCCACATATCTTTCGACTACCTCATAGACTAACATATACTGAATATGACTTGCTCAACATTAAGTTTGAATTTCATCACTCCTATCTCCATGTCAACCAATGCCCTACCCATGGCAAGGAAAGGTTGTCCTAGGATTATAGGGACATTAAAATCAACCTCACAATAGAAGAACATAAAATCATCTAGGAATATAAAAGAATCCACCTTCACTAACATATCATCCAATATACCAAATGGTTTTTGTGATCAACTATCAATAGTCTCATAGAGGTTGGCTTAGACGACCTAACCCCAACTACTTGTATACAACTAATGGAATCAAATTAATTATAGCTCCAAGTCATATAAAGCTTGTGCAAAGTTGAAAGATCCAATAGTACAAGGAATGGTGAATGCTACGATATGCTCTTTCTTTTCAACTAAAGACTGTGAGGCAATGGCATTACAGTGGTGCATATTATCAGCAGGCTTAGAAAATCACTGTCCACTTCTTAGTCAGTAAATCCATCATGAATTTTACATAACCAGACATTTTTTCCAAAGATTCCATAAAAGGTATATTCTCGAACAACTTCTTTAACATATACATGAATTTCTGATATTTCTCTTCTTTAGCTTTCTTCTTCAACCTTTGAGGAAAAGGTGGGGGAGGTCATGGAATTGGATTCAACACTGGTGCAATCTTCTTACCCTTTCCTTCATCATTATCAACCCATTTCTTTGTAATTATTGATTTCTGAGATGCCTCGCCATCAGTCACCAACTTTAATATTTTTGTTTTATCTGCATCATTAATATCTATAGTATCATTCCTCTAATCATCAACCATATGAATAGTTGTATCAATAGTATCCTTACAACTTCGACTAATGATGGCTAGGTAGTGATTGTCATTCTTTAGATTCAGAATAGTATTTCTAGGAAGTGTGCGTGATTGATGTTTATTCAATGTAAAATATATCTACCCAAACTATTGCTCAAGTTGCTTCATTTCATTTCATGTGACTCTATTTCAATCCTAAAATATCGGCCTAAATTTACTTAAGGAAACTCTTTTTGCTTTTCAAACCCTTTATAAGCTTTGCAAGTAATGCTTCTATTCTAAAGCTTACAGAATCAGCATCATGATTCCCCAGTGGAACCTAAAGGCCACTCTTATCCTTATGATCATATTTCCTCCTCTAGTCACCATCACACTCTCTACTCGTGTACCTATACCTACATCTATAATAGTTTCGACCTTAATTCCCTTGCCTCGCATTCTAAGTGTCTTGACTTGACCCTTGACTTAAAAATATGTCATCTCTCTATCCAATTACTTTACTTATTTCTCAAAATCAGATTTATCAAATCTAGAAGCCTTACCTCAAGAACCTATTGCATTTACCTTTTTTGCTCCCACTAATGCAAACTACTTCATAAACATGCCTTCTCAGTTCTTAGCTATGCTACTCTTGAGCAATAGTATCATCCAATGTACTCCACTCACTAGAAGAGCTAATCTTATAAGTACCAGCTAATCTATATGCCTCTCTAGTATTCCACCTTCAGTTGGTTTTAGTGATTTGGTTTAATATTTCAGAATGATCCCATCAAAGACTTATGAAATCTCTACCTATAATAGTATCAGCTACAACCTAAATATTTGAATTCAAGTCTCTGTAGAATATATCAACCAAGTTTCTTTCTATGATTTTGTGATTCAGAATATCCATCAGATTCTTATTGAACCTTAACCATGTCTAGTATAGTGCCTTAGAATATAACTATCTGAAATTACAGATCTCATCTTTCAACTACAGCATTCCAGAAGGTGGTAAAATTAGTCCAAGAACTATGTTCTCAACTTTCTCTAAGTGGTAATAGATGCAAGAGTTAGCTCTCCTAACCATAAATTCAATTCTCCTGTAAGAGGGAACAGGAATAACTTGAGTCATATAGCTTCCTGACTCACTCCAGGAAGATTTTATAACGTTCAAATCCCTTTAAAGTTCATAAGGTTCTTGTTTGCATCATCAATAGGCCCTGCAAACACTCTATTCAAGATCAGAAATGGGATTATTACACTCGTAATATCAAATTCTACTCCTCAGGTAAATTCAAATAGTTTGTCTCAATTTGTTCAACGTACCCCAAATCCTCTTCTAGGTCATCATACACTGGAAAGTATGGCTGAAATGGTGATTGACCTTTGTTCCTTATAATTCTATCAAGTGCTACTCGACGATCTTCTACCTCTTGTCTAGCCTATTCCTTCATAGTTGCACGTCGAGCAGCTGTTTGCCTAGAATTTTTCCTCAGCCACTAAACGAGTAGTGACTTGGTATGCAATTTCATGGAAACCATGTTGAGGTAGCTGATTCAATGCTATTATGTCCTTATGAACCCCTTCATACAGGGCTTCTTGATCATAAGCTTTGTCTCTCTCCATATTATATTTTTGTCCTAAGGTTTATTAAATATCAGGATCTAATATAATCAATGGATTGCCTTAATTCTGAGTATTGGGAATATACAACATGTCCACTACAAGTAGTAGAAAATGAAAAATCAACAAATAAAACCAACAACTTAAACAAACTCAATCAATTAATTTGTAATCATATTCCCCGGCAACATTGCCAAAATTTGAGGTTTCCCAAATTACACCTCTAAGAAAGTATAAAATTGTCACTATTAAAATATATAATCCAACTAGGTTGGGGTCAAACTCACGAGGAATTGGCCAAAAGCTATTAAGCTCTTGCTAATGTAATTGGAAATTACGTAAAGTAAAGGGGGTGGGTTTTTAATAATAAAAGTGATAATGTTGGACAATTAAGGTTGTGATCAATATGAAACAAGTACTAGGATTGTGTTTCCCCTGAGTTCATAACTCCACAGACTCTTTGTGTTAGTCAAACTATTTCAATCCCTTGCATGAAAAATCTAACAAGATATGTATTGCTTAATTATCTCTCATTCTTGGTTTTGGTGAATTTCACTCATCTCCTTTCGATATTAGAGCATTTCATTACTAACCCTTGTTTTATGATATCATACTAAGTATCTCCTCTCAGTCTCAAGTTTATAAGATGAAGGTTTATATCTTCAAATTACTGTTATGATCTCCTTTTCCTAATCTCTACAACTCTTTTGAGCAAGCATCAAATACGGGTGAGTTCATAACATTTTCAACCATTAAGAAATCAATTAAAGCAAAGGAAATCCCAATACATGCAAGAACACCGTTCTAGAATGACATTACACTTAACTGTTCCGTTCATCTATCAAGGTTCCAAAAGCCTAGTTATGGGGTTTAGCTACTCATGGTTGTAAGATCAAACAAAGACTCCACGGACGAAAGCATAATGATGAACTTACAATGAATAAAAATGAGAATCCAAAATCTAAAATTTATTATAAACCCTAAAAACCAAGAACAATAATTAAAAGATCAATAATTTATCTCGAAAGTTAAAATAATGTCAAAAGTATGTAATGTACATAAACAAATAATAAAACATCCCCGGGGCATTTATAGATACAAAAGAAAACCTATCCTAAATAGTGTGGGAAACTAGGGTAATCGTCAACTCATGGTTCATATGTTGAGTCATGGGTAAAACCCACGAATCGTGTCTTGGAATCATGGAAATTAGAGCAACTCTTAGTTTTTAGATTTTCAAATCATGATTACAACTACGAGTCATAGATTGCACCAATGAGTCATAATTAACCTCATATAAATTAAATATAACATCAATTTTCAAATCATCAACGTAAGATTGAAACACACGATTTGTAGGTACTTCCCATGAGTCATAGATTGACGCGTGAGTAGCTCTTTGAACAACTCTTTATCCTGTTTTCTCGTTCTTTGCTCTAAGCTCTATTTTACTACAAAATCAACATAAATGCACCTCATATCTAAAAAGAATGCCTAATTTCCTGCCCAATTTCCTTGTTTTAAGCATCGAAAGTGCCATAAAACCATGGCACATCAGTAATTCAACTCTCATTGACACTACACTTACAGTTTTGGATCCATTATACCCATGTTTCTTTTATTCTCCCTTTTTCTCATTTAGTAATTTTCTAATTAGGTGTGGTTTTATTCATTCTTTACATTTATTATTTATTTTTCTCGATTTCTCTCTTTTGTTAGTTTTATTTTTTCTTTCTTTTCACATTCTCTACCACACCTAACCCTATTTTTTTTTCTTTTCTCACCATCTTCTGCATACCCATCTACAACTGCACACCCCTATGGTAGCCACTCTCAACTTAGGTGATTTTCCTGAGTTAAGGTACATAATTCCAAGGAAAGACCAGGGCCAAAACAGGTTCATTGTAATTAAAACAGGCAAGTGAAAAGGTTAAAAAAATAGGTCATTTTAGGCTCAAATTTGGGATTAAGGGATACTAGTTTTCATTTGGTCAGTCTTTTAGGCTATAAGTGGACTTATTCCAACATGGCCTATGATCCTATCCTAACCAACTATTCTACAACCTAGTCAAAACTAACCAAGAAAGTTCTAGATTACGCACATAAGGCGAACTAAGTAAACACCTCACACACATATAGTATGGGGTTACATTATCATCTACTATATATTTGGTTCATGAAATGCTAAGCTATGATTATTTTGTCCCTAATACTAAATCCATAACAAGATTCAACAATGGTCACAATATTATATCTTCACAAAACATAGTTCATAAAAACTATAAGGGTATTATTTCATAAAAACAAAAAATTTAACTGTACAAAGGGTCTATATTTTTCTCCGAGTCAAACAAAACAAACATAACACATATAAAAAACATAAATATGATGGCTCAACTAAGATAGAACACTCTAGGAAAAAAACACATCAATAAAAACCTTGAGTGCTTGGTACAAACCCACCCCCAACTAAAACCCAATGCACTATACGTAGTTCATACTAAGAAAAGAAATAACACATGGGAGTAGGAATATACCGAGACACTCTAGAGTTGGATGCAGTCTCACCCACAACTAGGGTATTAAAAGGCATATTAGGTATAACACTAGAAGGTAGTGGTGGTGTTCAACTAGAGGAGGCTCCTAACTTGCATTGTGTGCGCTCACTCTCATCAACATGAAACTAGATAATAGATTTTTCATGTTCCCTCTTCAGGTCCTACTAAAACTCATTAGAACTCTGACTTTGCTCTGCAGGCTCTCAACCTCTCTGGGCCTCAATAGTCTTGGGCTCATCATCATTAGCAAAAAGATCAAAAAATAATGATGGTAGTGTAGGCAGCAGCTGTGGAATGGGAGGTATGACTAGAGAGATGCCAGGATCATGTCTCTTTGCTAATGTACTAACCTTAGATCTTAAGGTGGGTAACAAAAGTTCATGAATGGAAGGTATGACTAGAGTGATGCTAGGATCATGGCTCTCAGCTAATGTATGTACCTTAGATATCAAGGTGGTCACCTCATCATGTAGACTTGATAGATTAGGTATTTGAGCCTCGTGGAGTCTCTCTCCTATCTAGATCCCAAAACTATTAATCCTTCCACATAGCTCTCTAGTACACTACTCTATAATAATAATTATCCTAGACTCAATCTACACCTATGATGTGTTTAAAGTATTTCACACCCAAGGCTAAATCTGACCCTACAACTTTGCCAACTAGATACCGGTGTATGTTTTGCGCTTTGCTAACTATTCATAAATTATTCCAAGAACTCTCAAGAGAGTGTCACCATTCCTGAAGTAGGCATGTGAGGGGGCACTATAGAAGTGAGAGTTAGAGTTGAAGTTCTGATATCCCCTAACTACACACAGCAGTCGAAGTATCTGCTAGCTAGATATATTCCTCAAGATCACCACCCAAAATCATCCTATCAACCTTCTCAACCGACTCCAATGGCCCCTCAGAAAGAATCACTCTAGAAGAGGTAGAAGTTATGTCTTTTACTATCCAACTAGGTTGGTGTCATCACTAATTAGCCCTATATCCTTTATTTGGATCATACGATAATCAATTTTTGGAAGTTTTAGTAATCTTGCTACATCACATAATTTCTAAATGAAGTGGGGGAATGAAATATTGATGGCCTATCTGAAAGCTCTCTCATGTAGCTAGTTGCAGATCTACTGGCAAAGTCAATATCTTACCCAGCTATGATGTTGGCAACAAGTACTACATGATCCAAAGTTAGTGAATTATTCGTAGTTGTGGGCACAACCAGTGCCAAACTATGGTCCATTGAAACTTTTCTTTAAAGTGTAGGATCCCTAAAGTCATCTACAATGAGCTCGGCAATTGGTCGAGCCACTCATATTATCAAATCTCCATGTTGTACTAGATCTCTCATCTCTCTTTGGCTCCTCACTGATGCTATCTTATGAAAAACTCAGTAGTGGTTGTCGTCCTCTCATAACCCAGACGAAATAGGAATCTCGTAATCATCTCCTCAAATAAGTCAACCTGAGTACCTCGGATTAGTGTATGGGAAAGTAGAGTCTAGTCCTAATATTTTTTCCCTACATGCATAACAAAATTAATGAAGGCATCATAGGAAGCATAGAACTCACATGCCACCTCTAGTATACATGATTCGAAAGGCTCACACATCCATATGAACTTGTATCTATCACAAGTGGACTTAATGTCACAGATCCATACTAAATATGTAATCCCAGAGCGGGGATCCTAATCTATGCCCTACCTAGGATTTCCCTTATCAATTATCTCACTATCTTGATCATATATGTCCCATATGTCCTCCATATACCACCTCTTAATCATAGATATTGCTTTTGTAATAATGGAGGTATGTATGGACTTCTATACCTCTATAGCAGGGGTTAACTGAGTGTAATCCTCATCACTGTCTAAAGACATAGCTCTCTCATCAGATTTGGTAGCATCTGTGGCTCTTCTCCGCTATAGAACTCAAATATCGCCCCCTCCTCAGATTGAGGAGCAGTTAATTCCTCCTCACTATCACCAAAACTAGATACCTTCTTTCTCTCATAAGACTAATGAGGAGTAAGAAAGTATGGTGGTAACCTCTATTCCTTTTTTATCCATAGCTTGGCCCAATCACTAAGAGTTGGTCTAATATAGGGTCTTAAGAGGAGAAGCTGGTAGTGGTGCAGGCTAAGAAGTTGGCTATGATGACGACTATATGGTAGCCCTAGCTGTTGTATCTCTCTGAGTCTGCCACTTTGTTTGGTGTTGTACAAATAGTATACTATCAACAGAGTACTTCATTATGGACCTACTCCTCTCTAGAGACACAACTCTCAACCTGGACAGTACGTCCTTCTTCTATGTCTATTTTGGTGTCATGACCCATGAATTTTATTCATGGGTTGTAGATTCAACTTATGGGAATTTGATGCGAGGTTTTTAAACTCAGAATCAGTGTCTGATTCACATAAGGGCAAGTCACGACTCGTGACTTGAGTCCACAAGTCTTGGATTAAACTCGTGGACTGAATACTTAGTTCACGAGTCCAATCCACGAACCGTGAACTCAGTCCATGCATTGTGAATTGGACTCGTAGATGAGACCTGCATGGGTTGGGCTCGTGAGTTCAAACCCGGGGCATTATTGATTTTACTCAGATTTTCAATTACACATATCACAATAATTCAATTATTCAGTTCAATTACGATAAAAAATTTTAGACAAGTTAGGTCAATTCAATAATTCCAAATTCATAGGGCACTAAATTATGATCATAACTTTTATTAGATTGATTGAACATTATCAAGCACACATAATTATCCCTTTTAAAATAAAATATACTCTTTTCTCATAGATGAAGGTTTAAGAAAGACAAGCAATATTAATTTTCACAATACAATGCCCTTTTTTCTCTTATAAAGAAGGAATTAGGGTTTGTCTTTGCTGGAGAAGGGAATTGTATATGGTACGAGTGTTTGACTTTGATTAAGATTTGTTTTCTATTGAAAGTTTGATTGGGTGGTAGGGTTTTATTTAAGATAAATATTTGATGCAGGTCGGGTCACGTAGGCACAAAAAAATTGAATGGGATTTTAAACTTGGACTTATCTTGCCCAATGATGACCCGTGACATAACCCACAATGTGTGGATTTGACTCACGACCTGTGAGTTGCAGTAGTGAGTCAGGATTTACGATCCTATTTGAACCTCTGGATACTATGACATAACCTACGAGGGGTGGTTTTGGTTCACAACCCATGGGTTGAGGTCATGCATCAAAGTTCTAAAACTCTTTGGGGACTTTCTATTTCCACGGCCCGACTGACAAGTCATGGATTAGACTCACGACTCATGGGTTGGGTTCATGAGGAAATTTCAATGAGCATAAAATACCCTTTTATCCTTACGAGTCTAGTCCACATGGCATGCACCTTAGTCAAAACTTGTAGACTACACTCATTAGGAAACTTACCTAGACTTATCTAAATTTCCTAATTTATCTTAAGCCAATGATTTCCTCATGCTTCCTTCTCTGCAAAAAAAAACAAAAAAAAATTAATACCAAAACCTTGGGGTGTATCTCAAGCAATGCTTGATTTAGTGTCATGTCATGACGTGGCTATGTTGGGTACTCAGACTTAACCAACAAGCCCATGAGTTGCCTCCAATGAAGTGCCTGATTTAACATTGTGGTACAACTCATCTCCCTTGACTAGTCAGACTTTGTCAAGGTCCTCATTCTCATAGACTTTAATCTCTTCCATGTTACCTATATAATGCATAACCCAATGTCCATTCTCCTGGCATCACCATCTTATTTTATCTCAATTGTACTATGTGGAAATACCCTCACCACGGAGAATGGTCCAGACCACCTAGACATGAACTTTCTAGTTAATAAGTGAAGTCTCAAATTATACAGTAAAACCAAATCACTGGGTTAGAATTCCCTCTATTAATTTCTCGTAGGCACGGAAGTGAAACTTTTCCATCTCATTTATTTTTTCCAATCTCAAGTGTGCAATATTATTCCACTCAAAATTTAGCTTTTTCAACACCCATAATGCCTTATGCTCAAGTTTAACCGACAAGTGGCATGTATTTCTATACACAAATTGATAAGGAGATGCACCAAAGAGGGTCTTGTATGTTGTTTGGTAGGTCCATAATACATCATATTTCTCGACCAATTAATTCTATTGGCATTCACATTTTTTGCCAAAATAACCATTATCTCCTAATTGGAGACCATAACTTACCCATTTTTTTGTGGATGGTAAGGTGTTTCCACCTTATGCTTCAGACCATATTTCTCAAGCAAGGATTTTAATAGATGATTTCAAAAGTGAGACCACCATCACTGATGATAGATCATGGGGTACCAAATCTAGAAAAAAATATTCTTTTTCAAGAATGTAGTGACACTCTTAGCTTCATTGTTAGGAAGAGCAATTGGTTCCACCCATTTTGAAATGTATTTGACATCCACCAAGATATACTTCATCTCATGCAAACTCACATATAGACCAATAAAATTGATACCCCCATATTAAATAGCTCAAGATCAAAGGTAGGCGCCATAGGAAGTTTATGCTTTCGTAAGATATTTCCCTTTCTTTGACATTAGTCGTTGGCCCTGTCATACTCATGTGCATCCTTAGAGATAGGTAGCCAATAGTAACCACATTGAATAATTTTATGGGTAGTGTGAGTACCTCCATGATGACGCCCAACTAGAGATGAATGACAGGTCTCCAAAATACTCATCATCTCAACCTCGAAATATACGCTCATCCCAAAAGAAATTTCTCAGTTCATGCATAAATCGATTATGCTACTGAAATAATGTATCTCCTGGGATATGATCACTTGCTAAATAATTGGCAAAGTCAGTAAACCAAGGAATGAAGTTTTGTGATGCTGCTAAGACATGCTCATCTAGAAAAGTATCATCAATCTCAAGCTCATCCCCTAGTATTAGCATCACTTCCACCTCCAAGTGGTACAAATGGTCTGCAACTTAGTTTTTAGTGTCCTTCCTCTCCTTAACCTCGAAAACAAATTCCTATTGCAAAAGGACTTTTGTACCAATCAAGTAGGACCATAATTTTTAAAGGAAAAAACCAATGCAAGCAATTCTATTAAGGCACCATGTAATTCTTTTGTGCGGGATTCAGTGCTTTGATGTCATAGTAGATGGGATGAAATATCCTTTCTACCCTTTGGCCTAGGACTTCTCCAAGGTCCACACGCTGGCGTCACATATCACTTTGAATGGTAAGGTCAAATCAGGGGATACTATAATAAGATCTAAACTCAACCTCCATTTTAGGCACTCAAATACCTTAAGGTAAGCATCATAAAACACAAACTTCATCTCATTCTCTAACAATTTGCATAATACATTTGCAATTTTAGGTAAGTCCATGATGAATTTCTTATAAAAGCCTGCATGACCCAAGAAACTATTAATTCCCTACACAAAAATTGGTGGAAGAAATTTTGTAATCACCTCAATTTTAGCTTTGTCGGCCTCTATTCCCTTCTTTAAAATTTTGTGTCCGAGAACTATCCCTTCCTTTACCATGAAGTGACACTTTTTCCAATTTTAAACAAAATTGCACTCTTCATATTTTTGTAAGGCTTTGGCGTAAAGAGCCAAGCAATCATCAAATGAATCACCTACAATTGAGAAATCATCCATGAAAACCTCAATAGTATACTTTCTCATGTCAGAAAAGACGGATATTATGCAAAACTGAAAGGTTGCGAGAGCATTACAAGGACCGATGGGCATCCTCTTAAATGAAAATATGCCATAAGGACAAGTGAAAGTGGTTTTCTCTTGGTCCTCAAAAGTAATAGAAATTTGATTATACCCTAAATAAACATCAAGAAAATAATATCATCCTCTACCCGCAAGACGGTTTAATATTTAGTCCATGAATGGTAAAGAAAAATGGTCCTTCTAGGTATTAGTATTCAACTTCCTATAATCCATGCTAACTCTCCATCCTGAGACTGGTCTCACTTGAACTAACTTATTTTTCTCATTTGGGACCACAGTAATCTCAGTTTTATTTGGCATACACCGAATAGGGCTTGCCCATTTGCTATCAGCAATTAGATAATCACACCCTGTATTTAACCACTTAATAATTATTTCTTCACCACCTCCTGTATAGGTTGATTCAATCTACTCTAATGATCAATGTTAGGTACACATTTCATCTTAATCTAGATTTTTCGAGTGGGAATTCCGGATAAAAATTTTGACTATCTCAATAATAGTCTAACTAATAGCCCTTTTATACCTCTGGAAATTTGATATCAAAGCCTCAACCTTCCACTCTAATAAATTTATTGCAATAATAATCGATATAATATTGTTGGCTCCCAAGTATGCATAATGCAAACGAGGGGGAAGGGCCTTCTATTTCAACACTGGTGGCTTCTCAATAGATGGTCTGGCCGGAGGGGTCGCTCTATTTTTCAGATCAAGGTTCAACTTCTTTGAAGCATAAGAATATGAAACTCTCCAGATAAGTCCACCCACCATATCACCGTACACGTTAATACCATCACCATTGAAATTTATTATCGCAGCCACGAGTGCCTCAACACTAAGTCTCTCTTTCATTGGTTCAACCAAAGTATCTTCTTCCATGGTATCTACCATAGAAATCATACACATATGTTTTTGATGCTTTATTAATTGACATATATTAAATGTGATCTGCTCATCATTAAGTTTGAATTTCATCCGCCCTATCTCCATGTCAACTAATGCCCTACCCCTAGCTAGGAAAGGACTTTATAATATGATAGAGACATTAAATTCCATCTTACAATCGAAGAGATAGAAATATAAAACAATCCACCTTCACCAACATATCATGCAATACATCAACCATCTTTTTCATAGTACGATCGTCCATCAAAAGCCAAATTACTTGTATATGACTAGCAACATTAAATTAACTCAAGCTCCCATATCACATAATTCTCATGCTAAATCTAAAGACCTAATAGTACATGGAATGGTGAATGCTTTTGGATCTTCTTTCTTTTCAACCAAAGATCCAGAGGCAACGTCACTATATAGCATATATTATCAATAGCATTCTCTTTTTGGTCACCAAATCCAACATAAATTATGCAAAACTAGATATTTACTCTAATTCCTCCACAAGAGGTATGTTCACAAACAAATCATTTAGCATAGACATAACTTCTAAAACTTTCCTTTTTCGGCTTTCTTTTTCAACCTCTACCATGTCTCATGTATTGCCTTTGAATGCAACTTCTTGAAATTACATATCTCATTCTTTAATGAAAGCATTCTAGAGGGTAGGAAAAATCATTTGAAGAACTAGGTCCTCAACATATTTCAAGTAGTAATAGATCCATGAGGAAGTTCTCCTAACCATAAAGTGGTTTTTCCTATTAAAAAGAATGCCAAGAACCTGTGTAGTATAGCTTCATGACATACCCTAGGTAGATTATACGCAGTGAAAATTGCCACAAGGTTCATAAGGTGCATGTTTGTATCATCATAAGACAAACTAGATAACACCCACTTCAAGTTCAGCAACTAAATCATCGTGCTTGCAATATCGAATTTGTTCACTTGGAGAAATTCTAGAGGAATGATTGCCCCTATTTCAACTGGTTCAACATACCCTAAATCCTCTTCTGGATCATCATAAACTGGTTGATATTAATGGATGGGTTGCTGACCTCTGTTTCTTCTAATTCTATTCCTATCAAGTGTGGCTCGACATTTTTCCTTCTTCTATCTAGTCCATTTCTCCATAGCTGCTTGTCGGGTAGCTGTTTGCCTAGCAGTTTCCTTTGACATCAAGTGAGCAGTATTCTTATCTATAATTTCCTAAACATAATACTGAAGTGGCTGATTCAATACTATTGTCCTCATAAACCTCTTCGAGCAGGGCTCTTTGATCATGAAATCCATCTCTCTCTATTTTATCTTTCTATGTATAATTCTTTCAATCTCATGATCAAATAGAATTAGGGGATTGTCTTGACTCCAAGAATTGACTATACACCTATATATTCCTTAGAAATAGTGGAAAATCAAAAATCAACAAATGAAACTAACAATTATAAAAAAAACTCTATCTATCAATTCGAAACCATATTCTCGGGCAACGGCACCAAAATTTAATGTCATCCAAATTACACCTCGAAGAAAATATAAAGCGATCGCTAAATCAAATATAGAACTCAACTATGTTGCGGTCGAACCATAGAGGAATAGGCCAAAAATCTATCATGAACTTGTTGATGTAATTGAAAATTTTTTAAATAAATTTTATAATAATTAGAGTAACGGTAATGATTATTAGTTGATTAGGGTTATGATCATTATGAGATGGGCATTGGGATTGTGTTCCCCATGACTTCATAAATCCATATATTGTTCGTGCTTATAAGCCTAAATCAATGTCCTTCATGAAAAATCTAACAAGTTATGTAACACCTAGTCGTCTCTCGACCATGGTTTGAGCGACTTTTAATCTTCTCATCTTGGTCTCAGGAACTGCATTACTAACACTTGTTATGTGATCTAAAATTAACTATCCTAGTTACGGCTCAAGGTAATTTGATGAAGGATGGTAGCTTCAAACTGTTGTTGTCATCTCCTTTTCCAATCTCTACCTCTCTATCAAGAAAGTATACAATATGGGTAAATTCCTAATGTGTGAATCAGTCAAGAAAGCAATCAAAGAAAATGAAATATCAATACATGCAAGAACATGGATCTAGAATAACTTTGCACTGAATCTGCTTTATTAATTTATCATAGTTTTCGCAACCCTAGATATGGGATTTAGCTACTCATGGTTGTAAGAACAAACGAAGTTTTCATAGATGAAAGCATAATGTTGAACTTATAAAGAATAAGAGGAAAAATCCAAAATCTCAAATCAATTAGAAACCCTAAAAACTTATATTAATAATCCCGAGATCAATAATGTATCTTAGAACTCAAAACCATGTAAATAGTATATATAGTGTGCAATATAATAATAAAACATCAAAAGAGTATTTATAAATACAAAATAAAATCTATCCTAAATAGTGTAGAAGGACTAGGACAACGGCCATCAATAACTCATGGGTTGGCTCGTGGATCAGACCCACGAGTCGTAGCTTCAATCGTGGAAATCAAAGTTGTCTTCCCACCTTTAGAACTTCACTTCACGACTGCAACTCACATGGCGTGGGTTAGAGTAATGGCCCATAGGTTGTATTCATGAAACTTAGACTCGGCCATATTCTTCAGAACTCAATTCACAACTCCATCCATAGGGCGCAGGTCTAACCCATGAGTCGTGGATTAACTCGTGGGTATTCAAATACTCTTCATCTTTTTTCTCAATTTTTGCCCTGAACTCTATTTTCATGCAAAATCAACACAAATGCACACAATATATAACAAGAATACCTAAGTGTCATGACCCGAACCAGGGCCCTGGCCGTGATGGACATCTCGAACCATGAAAGCCCGGACGTCCTACTCTATTTGGTAATCATACACAACATTCATATAATAAAAGAAAATACAAAAATATAATTTAATACAAAAACATGGTCAAAACTCTTGGTTCAGTTTAACAATAAGGAATGAAATTCAAAATCAACTAAACAACATCTGGAACAGTCTACAAAATCTCTACTACATAATCAAGTGACAACTGTCTGAAAACTGGGACAAGGCCCTTAGTAGACAAAAACAAATGGAATAATATAATCTAAAATAAATAGGCCTTCTGGAACAAAGAAGGCTCACCACTGTACAGATTACTTCTCTCTGAAATACTCTACTGCTTAGCAGGACCCCTAGATTGAGCCTCTAAACCTGGAAGGTAGGGGGTCAATACAGATGTACTGGTACGCAGAGAAAATCCAAAATAATAATTTATATTCAACATATATGAGAGAAATTTAAAATAGTTCATAAACATATCGTATAGCAAGAAATCAAATGGGCATTTGAAAGACTCTATAAAATCAAATGAACTCTGTGACACTCTTTGTTTTACTTCTGTGCTAGGTGGAATAACCTACAACTCTGAAATTCCATGGGCTATATGGAATTTGCGATTAATTCGGCAGCCAAGCCCCCAACCCAAGTGTGCCGCAAGAGTCGGAGTATTTGAATCTACTACGCAACACGGCCGTCGCCAGCGTACAATAATAATCTACCCATATCGACAAATACGGTTTAAGGCTAAGATTTACTTGAACTCAAGCCTTCTTCGAGTAACCACCTAACCCTCTTTATGCCCATTTTTAACTCTTTAAAACATGCATTCTCTAAACACATACTCTAAAATCATACTCTGTTATGGCATACATACTTATGGTATTGTCATACCATTGACTTGCAAGTCACATTTATGAGCCATTATTAGTTTATTATAATCTATTTTTTCAAAACATAAAGTTTGGAACCACCATATCGATAAATTAGTTCGAAAAATCCTTTCTTTAAATACTCATGTAAGCACATGTATGCAACTCTCTTTGACAATATTTCAATGCTACAAGGTGGTCATGTCAAAAATTCTTAATCTTATGCAAATTCTTATCTCTTTAACAAAACACATTTATGTCAAGAAAGTCCCTCTCAAAATCTCTAAATCATGCTCAAAATACTATGGTATTTAAGTAAACTATTTTCAAGCCATAAATCAGGCATTTCAAATCCTTCACATTAATATCATAAACTTAAAGGTATCACAAGAAAAGGATTTCATAAGTTGTGCTCTCAAACAATCTTCAATCTAAATCTTCATATATATACATATACATGTAAATCAATTTAAAGGGGGGGGAAATGCCTAAAGACCAAATCAACAGTACAATTAAACATTCATAATGTATAATAAAATCATGTATTTCAAAGTCCCTTTTCTAAATTCATGCTTGATAATTTTTAAATCATGTTCTAGTGTTTAGAAGCCCATGTAGTTTTTAGGAAAAACCCCACGTACCTTGAATTATGAATTTGGATGAACACTTGCTTTTGGGACTCTATTGTGCTTTCGATGGATGATTCTTGAATATCATAGTTTGGGGATTCTAATTCTTGAATCAATTTTAGAATTTAATGGTGAAATTTTGAGGGATCTTAAATCTTAGGTTGAGGTCCTAGGGTTTGGTTCTTGAAAGGATTTGAGAGAAAGGAGTGTATTTTTGGTGAAATGGAGGTTGAATTCAGTGTTTATGGAGTTATGGGGTGAAGGAAAAATACCAAAATACCCATCGAAAGCCATTTAGGAAATGCTGAATTTTAAAGGTGGCGACCTTGGCTGATAGGTTGTCACATATGTGATAACTTATCATACCAGGACATCACTCAGAGGCTGATTTTTGTGATTTAATGCCTTGGGCTGACAACATGTCTGATAGGTCATCACATATGTGATAACTTATCAGCTCAGGTCGTCACTTGTCGACAGACAGACATGCTGAAGTAAAATGGGTATAACTTTTTGTTCTGATCTCAGATTTAGGTGAAATAGGTATCGTTGGAAAGCTTATTCGATGATCTTTCATTTGATATATAGTAGTCCACCGAGTTTATCATATACAAGTAGTTATGGTCTATTGAATCTGACCCAAGTTTTGATACTCACTCAAACTCGAATGATAGGAAAACTTTCAACTCGTGCTTGAGTTTGAGGACCTCTATGATCTCAATTTATGATCAAACAGGTTCCCACACTACATAATTGATTAATAGGTAAAATTTGTATAGGATTTATGGCTTTTGGATCATCCACGCATTGAAATGTTATTTTTTTTCTAGCCCGAAATGCAGGGTGTTACATTATCCCCCATTGGGATCATTCATCCCCAAATGATGGGTAGGAATGTTGAAGTCTTAAAGGTATGGAATAACATGGAAATGATAAGACTTCTAAGAAAGAATATAGCCTAGCTGAAACATTTAAACTTTTATCATGAAACTGAATTTCGAGTTGGCTTGACTTTACTTGCTTTAAGGAGCTGATTCATGCTGAGAGTTTAGGATTTTCTTGAAGTGTTCATGATCCAGGCCTTAGGCAATGCCATTTCTTACTTTCAAGCTTAGTACACTTCTTGAATACTCCCTTAACCATACTATCCCTCTTAATTACCATACTCATTCAATTCAGCTTAAAATTCTCATATGGGCATCGATAAATCTTTCTACTAATATCTAAAGTAGCTTAAATCCTTTCGCCGTGATCAAGCCTAACTCTAAATCATAAAATACAACACGCTACACCACGATATTATTCTAAACCATATGATTCAACCTTCTATATTTTTTTATAATCACATCCTAAGTATAATGTGCCCTACCACTTCAATGACTAACTCTGAACTCTTACTATGAATTCACTAACGCATATTACGTTCCTCCACTTATATCCCAACATGTCATTCAAGCCTATCTTTATAACCACATATGAAATTCAACGCAACATTAATCAAGACATACTTCATATATTCTCCAAACCACCATCAATACAACTCCCACGTGCAACCCCAAGAACATACACACAGAAATTTTCCATTAATCATCATATGTATCAAAAACTTGGCCCCAAATTTCACTTCACACTTGTGGACTTATCTAAAACAAGCATACAATGATCTTCCATCAATAAGAAACATTCACTCATCACCACTATCATTACATAAGGAGTCATCAAAAGGTTAGAACATAAAACCTTGAAGCATGGAAGGATATTATATGAGATTTGACACTTAACTGAGGCCTGAAGAATAACAAATCAACATCAGGGATTTATCAAAGTAAATCTAAATTGAGGGCATACATGGATATAAGCTGAATTTTTGCCAATCATTTGGAGTATAGCATAAGTTATAGGAACTGAACATACTATAAAGCGTGAGTACATGAGTCATGAGCTGCATGACCTCAATTTGGAGTTCATAGCATATGGAATGTGATTCCGACTACTGAATGAACTAGAACTCCTCATTTTGGAACTGGAAGAGTACATGATTCTCTATCATATGCATGAACATGAACTATGATCATAGAACTAAAACGTAAGGCATGAGTAGGTATTGGGATAGCTGAAAATTACTGAGACAAGAATGGGTTGAGTCCCACCCTCACTTTTTTATGTTCTATATCATACTGAAAATACTATTAGAATCTGAGAGTCTAACTTGGTTACTTGTTTTATCATCTCCCTCTTAGCTTTAAGCCATCATCTTAAGTTCGAGAGATCCCTTACTAGACTCTAAACTGAACTACACTCACTGCACTCTGGAGTCTGGAATGCGAAAATACACGCAATTAATAGAACTTAACCCAAATGACCACACTTGAAAGTGGAAAACCCACTGTTAATACTACCTTCTGAGATACACTCTATCTTTCTATAGCCACAAATAGTCATCATATAACACTTACTAACTTTGAATCTTCATGAATATCCCCATAGTTGAAGTGCACACCCTCTAGTGTTTCTACTCTTATTTCTATTAGTTCAACCTTCAAAACTCAAACTTAGATTCTAACACTTAACATGGATATCACCAAGCCTTTGATGAACCATACTTCTTCCGTCATAGCCTACCAATATCGCGACCTCAAACTTATATCTCTCTACTATGAGGATTAAGATCATATCAAAAGGCTCAACACTATCAGTTAAAACTCCATAACTTGTCCATTTAGAACACCGTGTACCATCTACTAGTATTTCTCTACCTAGCAACTCAACGGTACTACTAGCCACACGCAACATGTAGTATCCTTAGAAAAATACCACAACCTCATATCACCTTGGGCATACTTCTACATCATACATACAACATCATACTTCATTACGAATCAAATAAACTTAAGCTCTTGCATATACCATTCAAGCCTATTAGATCACTTCTATATAACTTGTATCATTAACCAAGAAATTATCACATCCATCTTCATGGACATCAACTGTTCAAACTTAATGTCTAGTGCTAAACATGATTTACAACCCAACCTTACACATAATTCTCGCAAAATATACATCATTAATCTTAAGACACTATCTTACAACCACATTCTACATTTGAATTCAAGTTTATAGTCTAGCATCAATCATCTACCATCAATGAAAAATGCAACATAATATACAAGTCCACCAAATTGGCACATCCTACCCAAATACCTTATTTTATCTAGCTACTACCCACGACTAAAACATCTTTATGACATTACTACTATACCTCAAAAATCTACTACATACCTTCTCATAAATAGTACTAGTTTACAACTACCAACGTATAGAAGGTCAAAGGGTAAAGTCCACAAACAACCTTGAGTCTATAATTATAATTTACTTGCTAATCTATCCATTTTCATACTTCAATCAACAACAATTCACCTTACTAATAACTCCTTCCCTACAGTTTACTAAACTAACACACAAGGATGTATCACTTTATTATCAACTCAATCTTATGCAAAAAAATTTGGCTATACATATATTCAATAATCTTCCCTTACCACTTTTCTTGCCATTACACCTCTAAACCCCCAGTTCCAACCAACACAAGAACAACAATATGAATAACAAGTTTCTAGTGAATCGAAATAGACCTCACACGGCTTCACTAGACTTTGATTTTGTGTTTTGAACAAGGAAATGAGATGAATAATAAGGCAACTATGTTAGTGAATCGAAAGAGCCCCACACAGCTTCACTAGACTTTTAGTTTCAACAACACAATGATAATTAGATTACAAGAGATAGAAACTTGACACACAATATTCAATGGTCTAAGAATACATATCTTACTCTGTATAAATAAAAATCTGAGTCAAACACTTCCCCCACAGACTACATACAATCCACACATACTACTAACTACCACATTAGTCTATCATTATAAAGGGATAAATTATCCTCAAACATCGGTTATCCAACTAAAATATTTGTTTACACAAAAGTCACCCTCACTCTAACTTCTAACTTTGTGATTTCACATCACCAACTTCTTGGTCCAACATCACTACCAATAGGTCATGACACCGATACTTAACTTATACTACTACTCGGGTGGAAATACAGTTCCAACATTCTGGTACATATCATCCCCCTGAAGCATGACATCTACAATACAAATTCTGAAAAGGAATGAACACACTTAATACTGCAGGCTGAAAAGCATGATCTCATCAGAATCAAAGTTCACACTAGAATCAATACACTCTGAAGCACTAATGGACTCTTCTCAAGCCCTTGCACAATTTTAAAATCTTATATGGCTCAATCAGAAAGGACCAGACCATTTAGACTCTAAACTTCTAAAATTGAATCACCCTAATAATGAGACATATCTAAGCACATTAAAGTAAGGAAATAATTGGGATAACTTTACTTTCGTATGGCCGACACCATAGCACGAATTAGAGTATGAAAGAGGAATATTCTGACTCCATAGCATGAATAAGAACATGAAGAAAGGGGGATATTCCTAAATGCCTTGTAACCTCCTGCTTATAAGTGTGGCGTGCTACACACCCATAAATAAGACTCTACCCGACGCAATTTTGCAGACACCCTAAGACCATGAACCATTCTTTGATACACAATTTGTCAAACCCAAACTGAGGCCCTGGCCAAGATGGACATCTCAAACCATGAAGGCCCAGACGCCCTACTTTATCTGGTAATCATGCACAATATTCGTATAATAAAAGAAAATGCAAAAATATAATTTAATACAGAAACATGGTCAAAACTCTTGGTTCAGTTTAACAATAAGGAATGAAATCCTAAATCAACTAAACAACATGCGAAACAGTTTGCGAAATCTCTACTACATAATCAAGTGACAACTGTCTGAAAACTGGGACAAAGTCCCCAGTACACCAAAACAAATGGAATGACATAATCTAAAATAAATAAGTCTGTTGGAACAAACAACGCTCACCACTACACAGATCACTTCTCTCTGAAATACTCTACTGCTTAGCTCGACCCCTAGATTGAGCCTCCGAACCTGGAGGTTAGGGGGTCAATACAGATGTACTGGTACGCAGAGCGAATCCAAAATAATAATTTATATTCAACATATATCAGAGCAATTTAAAATAGTTCATAAACATATCGTAAAGTAAGAAATCATAAACTTAAAGTTATCATAAGAGAGGGATTTCATAAGTTGTGCTCTCAAACAATCTTCATACATATACATATACATGTAAATCAATTTAAAGGGGGAAAAGGGCCTAAAGACCAAATCAATAGTACAATTAAACATTCATAATGTATAATAAAATCATGTATTTCAAAACCCCTTTTCTAAATTCATGCTTGATAATCTTTATATCATGTTCTAGTGTTTACAAGCCCATGTAGTTTTTAGGATAAACCCCACGTATCTTAGATTATGAACTTTGGATGAACACTTGCTTTTGGGACTCTATTTGTGCTTTTGATGGATGATGCTTGAAGATCTTAGTTTGGGGATTCTAATTCTTGAATAAATTTTGGAATTTAATGGTGAAATTTTGAGGGATCTTGAATCTTAGGTTGAGGCCCTAGGGTTTGGTTCTTGAGAGTATTTGAGAGAAAGGAGTGTATTTTTGGTGAAATGGGGGTTGAATTCAGTATTTATGGAGTTATGGGGTGAAGGAAAAATACCAAAATACCCCTCCAAAACCGTTTAGGAAATTCTGAAATTTAAAGGTTACGACCCTGGCTGATAGGTCGTCACATATGTGATAGCTTATCACACCAGGTCATCACTCAGAGGCTGATTTTTGTGAGTTACTACCTTGGGCTGACGACATGGATGATAAGTCGTCACATATGTGATAACTTATCAGCTCAGGTCGTCACTTGTTGACAGATAGACATGCTGAAGTAAAATGGGTATAACTTCTTGCTCTGATCTCGAATTTAGGAAAACTTGGTATCGTTGGAAAGCTAATTCAAAGAGCTTTAATTTGATATATAGTAGGCCATCCAGTTTGTCATATACAAGGATTTATTTTCAATTGAATCTGACCCAAGTTTTGACGCTCACTCAAACTCGAACAATAGGAAGGCTTTCAACTCGTCCTTGAGTTTGGGGACCTCTATGATCTCAATTTATTCTCAAATATGTTCCCACACTACATAATTGATTAACATGCTAAATTTACATAGGATATATGGCTTTTGGATCATCCACACATAGAAACGATGATTTTTCGTTCTAACCCAAAATACGGGGTGTTACACTAAGCTCCTGGATAGTTTCCTTGTTTTAAATCGAAGTGCTATGAAATCACGACACATTAGATTCTATGCACTAGATATTAGTTGTGCACAAGATGATATCAATTTTTCTACCCAAAAATGAAGTTTCAGATCTAATAGAACTATCCAAATTGTCATCGAGCGTCCGAAATGTAAAATGTTGACCAAAGTTAAATTAATGGCTTTTAAAGCCTCAAATAGACTAAAATTCTCCCAAATCACTCTTGAAAGCCTTGAAAAGTGTGTCAACCATCCTCATACCTCAAATTTAACATATAACAATTACGAGGAAGGACAAAATGATGAAAATACATAAAATGAAAAAAATCATTCATAAAATGAAAAAATTGACATAACAGATTGTTACATTATCATCAATAGAAGCATATGGGGAAAGAAGTTTAAGATATATAGTGGCCTAAATATTTTTTATTGTTTTGTGTGAATAATTTTGAGTTGTTCTAGAAAATAGTGTTGTGCAAAACAAATAATATAATATAATATCTAAAATTGTTTCTAATTCTTTTAGCCGTTATAATAAAATCTTAAATTTAATAGAAGTACATCTCTACATCTTAAAATTTCAAAATGAGTTGTGAGTTTATGAAAAAGTATGAAACATAGGACATTTAACAGGTAACCATAGTTGCTTTATGAAACTTAAGAGTCATTTGGTAGAACTACAATGACAATATTGCTAATGCTATATATCCAAACATTAAGAGGAAATTATGTTAAAAATCTTGATATTCCAAGATTATAATTTTAGAACTAAAATCAGGATTATAGCCTCGATAAATTATTTCACCTTTTATACATTTTATATGAAATAAATTTAATCCAAAATTATCAGAGGAATAATCCACTGATTCTTTCAACCAAATAGCCCTAAAAATGTCTTATGTTGATATAAAACATGGGTTACTAAAATAGCACATAAAGGGATTTAATTTATTTTTTTCTTATTGGTGTAGAATATTGTTGATGTAAACAAAATTGCTCACTGAAAAATAAAAAAAGAACACCTAAACATAGGGCAAGTAGGCCATAATGACTTAAATTAATTGTGTAAATTAAATAATAGAAATCACCCCACCCCCACCCCTACTCCCCAACAAACTCTCGTCGGAAAAATTTTATTTTTTGAATTTGACTTATTGGTTTGGTGGCTATGATTTTAAATCAATTTAGTTGATCCGATATTCTTTTCAGTGAAAATGACTCCTATTCAACCATGAACACCCCTAGTCATATGAGCACAAAAATATTTAGCACTTCTTTTTTTTAAGCTCAAACACTTTATTTCTCTTACTAGGTAGTGATGGCCCGTGTTTCTCAGCCCAACATTAAAAGATTTTTGCAAGCTAAACACTACTATTTCCACATCGGTATTGCATGGTTGGCAAATGACAATCGTTCTTGATGGTTATGATTAAATTATATACACTGTATATCTACATGCTATACTATTTGTACAGTGCTACATTTTGTCTTTATTTGTACATAGTGTCTTGGCACCAGTACCTGAGAAAAAGAAGAGAAATGAATTAGGTCTCATCGAGGATTATTTAATTTGGGAGGTGTGATAATGCTTAACTTACACGTTAATTTAAGTGCAAGGCGGTCGTTGTTAATATAAATTCAACAAGAGTCGGGGTCAAATCCAAGAGGAACAATGTAAGTGGCGAATAAATAAGTTCGAAATAAAAGTACTTACTAAATTCAAACCTAGGATACAAATACTTGGGGATTTTCAATATTTTCAAAGATATAATTATTTTTGGGCTTCTAAAAGACTAACTCGAGACTAAGAATAACTAGAGAGTGAACAATTAGAAACAGATCTTGGAATTATGCTTTCCTAGGGGCAAGTTATACATGGAAACATGATGATTCGGTGCAAATTCTAATCGTTAACGATATGGTAGGCTAGGTTGAAAGTCTATGAGGCTAATTTGTCAAAAAAGTCTCAAAGACATCACTCATGAACACTTTCGAGTACCTAATGTGTGTGTGTGTCAATTAAAGTCACCCAACACCTCAATTGGGCATCCCTATTTCTAGGAAGATGCCCAAAACGTAGCCTACTCTCTTTTCACTCTTATTTCTAAGATAGCAAAAAGATAGTAAACTACACCCATTATTGTCCACTATTTCTTTGTCCCCCATAGCCCTCTTTCAAGGATGCCATGGGTTCCAAGAGTTCACTCACATCCCTCTTTCAAAGATGATGTGAGCTTTCAAGTTTTAGGTTGTCACCCACAAACCCATTTTGGGTGTTTGGGATTTTCACCCACAAACCCTAACTAATTTAACCAAGCAATAGTGAAACTCATCATAAACAAACTAGAATATTCACAAATAAATCACAACCCACACACAATTTCCCCCTATTCTAACATAATCCCAAGAGGAACAGCTAGCAGCTCATAAAGATAATAAACAAAAATATATCAAAATCTTGATCAATTTGATTCATGAAAAATAAAGAGAATACAAACCACACTTTAAATTCCAATAAATTCTCAATGGGATTTGTCAATTCTTCACTTAGGAGTCACTGTAATATCTTCTTATCTCAAGATTAATACAAATTTTTCTCCAAGCTCCAAGTGATACAAAAATCCTAAAATAAGGATAGGATAAAAATTTCTTGCCTATACAAAAATGATAAAGGGTTTGAGCCTTTAAGGAATTTAGGGTTGGCTAGAAAACATTACAAAATTACCTATGGGCATAACTTCGCATTGCCGCAATCGCTGAAGCTTTACCGTGAACGCGGCCACTGTGATCACGTTAAGAGCATCGCAATCATTTGACCTTGCTTGACTAGCTGCGATCAGACCGCAATAATAGTAACTACGTCTGATTTTCCTTTTCAGGTGTTATAGTTGCACTTCTTTTCTCCTTTATGGTCCTGATCAGATTAAATCTAACTCTTTTCTTCTCATAACCTGTATGCCTTCAGGATGTGAAAAATAGTACATTAAACCATAAATTTGTCTCATTCATATGTTTAAATCATAGTAGCGTACACAAATGTTGAGTGTAAATGAGTGGTAAATTCACCACTCATCAAACCCCAACTTAAATTTTTTCTTGTCCTCAATCCCCACTACCTCTTGCCATGAAACAATGCACATTTATGCCCAATTTTTATGACCCAATGATAACAATGACTCCAACTAGATTACTACCATATGTAGCTCTTCAGACATGGGCAAAACTATTCTCACGACACTCCCTCAACATGAAATGCGATTTCCAAGGATGAAAATGACTTTTGAAGAGCAACAATGTAGAAATCACTAATTCTCAAAAAGTGACTCACCTTTTTGGTCTTTACTCCACTATTCTCCATTTGCTCATTTTTTGGAAGGTGACAATATCACCTACCTCAAATTGCTCACATGTCTTCTCACAAGAAAGAAAATTTCACACACATCAATTTATCAATAATACAACAAGGTATTTAAATGCAAAACTCTCTCTCACACAAGGACTATCGATGCTAACAAGCATCTTGCCATAGGTTTGCCCCTATTTTTAATTGCCACTATAATGTATACACTTGGTCTCGAAGAATTTTTTGAGCTTGAAATATTAGTTCGAGGTAGGGTAGGATATCATTTAGGAACAAAGTAGCTATACTCCCTTGAACATCTACATTACACTTTTTTATCCAAATTTTTACCATGGGCCACTTCTATTGTTTTCACTCTTTACACATATACCTACTTTTATTATCTTGATTTACCCATCTTATGGAAAGCATTTTCTTTTTACCTTTTTGCATTGTATATTTCATGTTTTTCTTTCCTTTCTTGGGTCCCTTCTTTTTCCTATTCATTTGTTTTCAAAATTTAGTTCTTAGGCACTAACTTACAATCTTGTGGCCCAAAGTTACCTCTTACAATTTTCACCACCCTCAACATAGGCTTTTAGCATCTAGTTGCATTTTAAAGTTAAAGAAGGGTAGAGTTTAAAAGAGGGATAAAAATCGAACGGCTCAGGGCTTACAAAGTGTTTGTCAAAAAAGTCCCAAAGGCTCAAAGCGGGTAACTAGGGATAACATTTATGCACTGGTAGGCTTTTTAGGTTAGAGTGGACTTCCAAGTTCACAAGGATAGCCTAGGATAATCTCACCAACCAAATATAATAAAAAAATAGCCTTGAGGGACTAATAGGATAAGTTCTAGATGGTATAAGTATACATGAGATTCAAACAAATAAGCTCACCGCACATGGTATGGAAATTCGTCAAGGAGGCTCAATTGCCCCTCCTTTTAGTGACAAAAATGAAGTATCTAGTAATTTTCACAAGTCAAAAATTTGGAGTCACAAAAGGAGAAAAATAATTGTTACAAAGCCGCTCACGTACATGCCCTTAATTTTTAGAAAATTTAGGATGAAGGGGGGGTATTTTCTTTGCATTTGCACCATGCACAATTTGCTTATTATGGCACCAATCCAAGCCTTCGTCTCATATTTTGGCTTTCATAAGGACAATCATATGGCTACTCAGACTTCGCCATCGGTACAAGTGTGATCCCAAATCAAAAATGTCATACGTACTCAATTTTTTTTTTGCATTTATAGCCCCGATGCTATAGGTACTCATACATCCCGTACATCCGTGGCTCAAAAACCAATTACGACGAGTTTTCTTTAAGAATGTCATCACTTAATCTATCATAGGGAAAGGCTTGCCCAATATCATTATTAAAAGAGTTAGAAAACTAAAAACGAATACAATCAATTCAAAAAATTTCCATGCTTCGTGTGAACTAAATTAAAGTACTACAAACTAATAAGTACGCACAGGGGCAGGGCAACAACCTAAACTAAAAGACTCGTAGTGACCTCACTACATAACACAAAGGCATAAGAAGGGTTAAAGAGCTCCCTGAAACCACATTGATAACCATGTTGAAAGATGGACACAAATGCGTAATCATGACATGATTGGTGAGATCGCGATACCCCGATCACAATCCTCAAGCCGTAATCGCAGTATCTGAGGCATTCTGCTCCCCTATTTTACCCTATTTTCCTGCATTTCTTCCACACTTCGATGCTTGGCTTTCCCTGTTTTCGACCTCCAACCTACCTAAAGTATCGGCAAAACATTAAAATTTTGTGACTTATTCAAAATAAATAATGTAAACAAGAAAACAATGGGTTGCCTCCCATTAAGCACTTAATTTAACGTCGTGGCATGGCGCCTCTTTAACCATTATTTATTTCTCTACTTAGAGGATTCGAATTTCCTACCCAATTTTCTCTCAATACATTTTTTTAATGCGTTGGGAAAATGTAAGGGCACGACTAAACATGTTCTATCTTGCCACTTCCAGGACTTGAACCTTTTACCCAATTTTACATCAAATTTTCGAGTAGCTCATTGGGTATTGGTGAGAACATCAAGAATCCACTTGCTACAACTTGAATTTTGCATTTATTAACCTTCAAGTGGTGGGCTTCATTTTTTTCTCTTGGGATAGCAAACTCCAAAATATCTGAATCTTGTACCTCATCCCCACAATTCATGATTTTCTTGGGTGGTTCGATTTTCATCACGTCCAGCAAACACAATGTTGAAAAGTGGTTTGAATGAGTTTTCTTCCTAATTCTAGAGTCGTATTCCTCTTGACATTCTCATCTCGAAATGGACTAGAGCCTTCGAAAAGGATTTGCTTGGCTTCTTTTTTCGACTCTAGTACCATTTCCTCATTTTTGACATTATTTCCTACATTTGGTTTGGTTGGGAAATCATTAAGGATCCTTCAATATCAAGCTCACCATAATCTATGTGGCTTGACATCTTTTCTTCTTTAACCTCATTTTAAAGAGTGGCTATGTTCATGGTTTTTTAGATATCGAACTCATTACATACTTCTTTTATCCTTTTGATTTCCTTTTTATGTGCCCCCACGGATTGATACATAAGATATATGTTATCCCCCGTTGTTTTCACCCGATCTAAGATAATTTAAGGTATTGCTTCAACACCATTGTTTCTGACACGTTGTTCTACCATTTTCTCATCATAAGACCTATCAAACTCATTTGAAGAACTAGCATTTGGGTTAGTATAACGAGGGGAAGGGACATTTGAACATTGCTCTGATGTCCATCTTGACGAACACATAAGGAACAATTATTCTGATGTCCATCTTGACTAACACATAAGGAACAATCATACTCCCAAGAGGATAGAGATGCTGCACACATCTCTGTTCGAGGAGCATATCTACAATCTTGCAAAAAATAAAGTCTACCAAAATATGGACAAGGATTATCAAGATAAGATTTCCAACCAATTCATTCCAAGATGTCTTAGTAACAAATAAACAAAAATAAAAATCTACCTAACAAAAGTAACAAAAGAAAATCATAAATAAATATTTACAAGTTTGAACCAAAACAAGTAAGCTAAAATTTCAAACTAACTCAATATGCCAAATTGTTCCTCAACAACGGTGCCATTTTTTATAATGCTCAACATACATGTCAATTTAAGTGCAAGGCGGCCATTGTCAATATAAACCCAACAAGAGTTGGGGTCGAATCCACGAGGAAAAATATGAGTGGCGAATGGGTAAGTTCAAAATAAAAGTACTTACTAAGTTCATACCTAGGATACCAATATTTAGGGATTTTGAATGTATTCAAAGATATCATTATTTTGGGGCTTCTGAAAGACTAACTCGAGACTAAGAATAACTAGAGAGCAAAAAATTAGAAATGAATCTTGGGATTATGCTTTCCTAAGGGCAAGTTATGCATGGGAACATGATTCACCGCAAATTCTAATTATTAATGATCTGGTAAGCTAGGTTTAAAGTCCTTAAGGCTAGTTTGTCAACAAATTCTCAAAGATGTCACTCATTGAACCTTTCGAGTACCTATCAAGTTTGTCAATTAAAGTCACCCAACACCTCAATTGGTCATCCCTATTTCTAGGACGACGCCCAAAACATAGCCTACTCTCTATTCACCCTTAATTCTAATATAGCAAAAGATAGTAACCTATACTCATTGTTGTCCACTATTGACTTGTCGCCCATAGCCTTTTTTCAAGGATTCAATGGGTTCCAAGAGTTCGCCCACATCCCTCTTTCAAGGATGTTGTGCTCTTTCAAGAGTTTGGATTTTCACCCACAAACCTATTTTGGGTGTTTGGGGTTTTCACCTGCCAAATCCAACTAATTAAACCCAGAAATAACAAAACCCATCATCAACAAACTAGAATCTATACAAATACATCACAACCCACACACAATTGCACCCTGTTCTAACATAATCCCAAGAGAAAAAACCAGTAACTCATAAAGATAATAAACAAAAATATACCAACATCTCTATCAATTTGATTCATGAAAAATAAAGTGAATGCGAACCACACTTTAAATTCCGATGAATCCTCTATGGGATTTGTCAGTTCTTCACTTAGGAGTCACTCTAGTATCTTCTTATCTCAAGATTAGTACAAATTTTGCTCCAAGCTCCAAGTGATACAAAAATCCTAAACTAAAGGATAGGATAAAAATCTCTAGAATATCCAAAAATGAGAATTGTTTGATCCTTTAAGGAATTTGTGGTCGACTGGGACAAATTAGAAAATTGCCCTTAAGCATAATCCCGCGTTGTCGCGATCGCTGAAACTTGACCGCGATCGCATTAAGAGCACCCCTATAGAGTTCATTTGACATGGCTTAACTAGCCATGATCGCAGCCCTCAAACTGCGATTACGGTAACTGAGGCTGATTTCTGCTCTAGGTCTTCCAGCTGCACTTCGTTTCTCCATTTTGATCCTGATCAGCTCAAATCAACCTCTTTTCTTCTCATAATCTGTATGCTTGTAAGATGTGGAAAATAGTGCATTAAACCACAAAATTTTTCTATTCATACATTTAAATCATAGTAGTGTGCTCGAATACTGAGTGCAAATGAGTGGTAAACTCACCACTCATCAAGATGCTATAGCAAGAAAGTCTAAAACACTACTAACAATCTATGAGTCAGAACCTGTGATATTCTGACTTGAAATGGATCTCGCCAGCTTTGCAAAAATCTTCGTGTATAGATTCTGAGGAAAGATTTGCAGCCTCGGGCTTGATTCAATACCTGAATATTTTGCAACCAGCTACAGGCATCTTCCAATAGCTCTCAACCAGCTTGAGGTGTTGGGCAACTGTCTCAGATCACCACCTTGGGAGAAGTTCAACATACTTTCCACTGGGTATGAAAATATACTCAATTGCAAGACGAACCTCCTACACGACACATAAATGTCCATTCCATCAATTGAGTTTCTAATGTGCGAAACCACACTCCTTGGTTGTGATAATTTTGCATATTTTGATCAAAGTTAAAAATTTGTGTGATGATCATCCACCAATTATATTCCCATTACCTTCTGATAGAAAGCTATACTTAAAAGTAAATGGATAATATCTCTCCCTTATAAATGCTAGATACACTAACACACATAAATCCTGGAAGTTAAATAGGCAAACCTCTAAGGCATCGATCTCCTCCAATGTAATTTCTTCTTTTTTTACCTCGTCTTGAGTTTCAATATTGAATGAATCTTTTAGTTCTTATTTTGAGTGAAGAGAATCCATTCCAAGAACCATACGGCACCATTTACGCCATGGTATTTAACTGCATAATAAGTAAAGAAGTGGTAATTGCAAAATTGCAGATAATCTTGGGCAAGAGACAAAAGGTAAACCTTGAGCGTCTTACCCAGCCAAGAAAGAAAAATGGAGGTCTCTTAATTCACAACAATATAGAATGCCAAGTTGTGATGACTCGTTTACTTTCGATGTCATTCTCAAATCTTTTCTCTGAAAATACACTACTTTTAGAGAATTCAAGCAACATAGTTAGAAGATCATGTGATTTTGACCCAAAACAACTAAATATGTAAGTTAAGGGCATTAAGGATACCTTTACAACAAAGACAGGCCCTAATAAAATTTGGCAACGCTACGAATCCAAGAGATCTGCTTCATTTCAGCACTAGATGCTAGAATAGCATCTACAATACCAATATCATCTGTTACTTCAATATCCTCCTCTAGCCCCATACACGTTGCAACTTAGAATAGATCAGCTTCTTAAATCTATAATAAGCCAGAAATAGATTAGCCTCGGATAACAACTTCACAATAAGATGCAAAAGTTGTGTTTCAGTCTATAACTTAAAGAACAAAAACCAACGAACAGAGCTAGAATCTTACTAATAAATCCAAGTCCTTTCAAATAGTCAGGTGTTTTGACTTGATACAAGATTTTGTGGATGCTTGCTAAAATAAGCAAATTCTTGAGCTATATCACTATCATGCACCATATATGACACTCAAAATGTCAAAGAGTAAATAAGTTCTAAAACACCAAGTGTAGATCTTTTCTTTAAGTAAACTTTTCAATTACAATGGTTTTTGAAGTACAGCCACAACCAGAAGTGCTACCTTGCATAAAGGAACAAAAAATCATTATGCACAAAAATAGGGAAAAACTATATCCTTAAATCATCTTGACATAAGGGAAACATCTTGTGACATCTGGTTAAACATTGCTCTAAGTTGTAGGTTCGAAACTTAGACGTGACATTCGTACATATTTTTGAGTTCCTATGATAAATTATCGTATAACATATTTGCAACCTGATTAACTGAAATGCTCTTTATCGAAGTAAACTAAACCCCCATTTACTTCTAAGTCCTGATAACATATATATTATGATATGCAAAAGATAACAATGTATGCTTAGAGAAGTCAATAACAAATAGAAAGACTATAGTTAAGTGCCATAAGTAAAACTTTTGAACAATAACTAGTAAAAGATGCACGTGCCTGAATCTCCCTCACAACCTCAACATGCTTCCTCACATTGGGGGAGATTTTCAAGAGCATCTGAGTGCTTCCTGATAAGATCCTACGCATCTGAGTGCTTCCCAGTAAGATCCTGAAGTTTAATCTTCAAATACAAACCACAACGTCAGCTAACTTACAACACAAATGACAAATAGAACATACTAAAAGACTCACTTTGAGTACTGTGAAGCATCTTTAAAGTGCAAAATTAGAGAGGAAAAGTAAGAAATAATAAAATACAAATTAAAACTATAGAGATTCAGATCTGTAGAAAACAAGTCAAAGCAAAATTTAGTGCCAAGATCTATACAGATTGAAAAACAATATAATATCTCAAAAATACAAAGAATAATAAAAGAGATGCAAAAGCGAAGGTAAATACCTAAAGTTGAAGAATAACAGCAAAGAACAAGAGAAGAATATATAGTAGTAGTAATTAATAATTTATCAATATGAATAATGAGTCGTTGAGAAGGATATATACTGTAAAGTCTCGGTTGGTTTCAATACAGCTAACTATTTAACTCATGATAGGATTAATTTTGAGCTAACAGTCAAAAGCATATTTGAAGTACCATTTTCATACTAATTTCACATTTTAACTATCAATTATTTTTTTTTATATAATCATCGATGTATTAAAATACATGACTTCGAACTTGACTAGATTAACTATAAGCTTTTTTCTTTCATAGCTAAACTATCATTGACTACTCAATTAGGTGTCTTTAATATATAAATGGTCGCTGATAGTTCACGTAAGAAATGAAAGCAACTGATAGTTAAAGTGTGAAACTCACAAAAAAAATAGCTTAGATGTGTATTTACCTATTATCCCTTTAACTTTATACTTTTTCCTAATATATTGATTTTACTTTTAAGTGAGTGTTTTATGGAGAATATCAATAAGTAGTATGTTAGAGATTGATTAAATTTGACCCAAAAAAAAAAAAAAAAAAATTAACCAAAAAACAAAGATAAATCTTAAACAAGGATGGGTCTAGAGGTATGGTAGGAGAAAATTACGAGAAAATGTTAAATTGGGCAAGTAGGGTGCACAAAACCATTGGCCCCTGGCAAACATAGCTAAACTGGGTAGTTAGCTTGGCGAAAAAGAGGACAGGCATAGGTAGTCTCACCAGTTGTCTTTTTGCCATGGTGATACACGTGATCTGGAGAGAATGAAATTTACAAAGGTTCCAGCAAGGACACTATGATCCAAACAGCGTGTGTAGAGAATTAGCTCTATTTCTGCATACTAGAGATCGCAAACTACAACAATGGAAGGCTATTCTACAGCAGCTGAATACGTATCCTTGACATAAAGCTAGTGCTAAATGGAGGCTGATATGATAGATTTTCACATTGTATTAGATATGTCGCATGTATATTTAGTAACTAGCATAGTTTAATTTTGTCAAATTATTGAGAGACAGGAGGTCTGCTCCTGTCGAGAGATTGTATGCACATTTTGGTATTAAATAAAATTATTTATTTACAACAACAACAAAAAAAAGTCTTCACGGCTGCCTATCTTATTTACACCCATAGTAGAATCAGAGTTCTTATTAAAGAAATTTAAAATATCAGTATCTAAAAGATAATTTTAATTACATACATACATATATATACATACATACACGCACACGCGCGCGCACACACACATATATATATATATAAAATTTAATATTCCGGCAAAATAAATTTGGTGCCAGTAGCCTACTATCACGAACCAAAATACAATACCTGATGATACGTGTCACACCCTCCAATACAGGTAAGCCTATCACAACCCAACTAGATAATCAAAGTAAATTAGAAGTGGAAGAAGAAAAGTAGAATAAATCCCATAATACGAAAGGTGAAATAGAAATTTCAAGATACATTCTAAGTTTGATTGTCATTGATACAAGTCTTTAATATAGAATAATAAAGTGATCAGTCTAAAATATCTTAAAATGTGAAAAGAAGTACAAGATACAAAAGGAGATATCAGGTAACTATAAAATTCGTCAATCACTACCTCGAACCCCACATTTCTAACACTGAAAGAATGTATTTTACTATCTGCAATCGAGTTAATACTTACATGGGGTATAGAAATTAACAAAAAGGGAAAAAAAAACAAGTATGAGTATGAAATATGCATAATCAACAAGTATTATCGATAACCGACGCTAATTCAAAGTGACAACGAGAACCACCATATCAACTACTGAAGATTTTTTCAAAAAGATCTATAACCGATAAATACTCCACTTCATCCTAGTAGGGTATTCCAATACAATAATCATAGGATTATCAATATATAGGGTAGATAGATAAGTCTAGATAAGTCAACACTACTCATTTTATGATCAGTAGTTAAGGAAATTCATTTATAAGAGAAACTTACTATCACAGTATATTAGTGAGAATGTATAATCATGTGTATATAGTGATACTAATAGCTGTGATACAAGTCTCACTAACCAAGCCATAGTCATTTTCCATGTCTCATAAATGTATCAACTCCACAAACCAACCAAGAAGCAGAATAAAATGATGTAATATAGTGAGCAGAATACAGAATACATAATATCATAAACAAAGTTCAATAATGGTAATTCGAGACAAAAGTAAACACTAAAAATAAAATATCAAACTATACCAAAAGAATACAATGCAATGCAAGTGATGCAATCCAATGTAATGATGATGGTGATGATGATGATATAAGTAATTGCATGACTTTCATATACACCTATCAAGCCTCATCACTTTGGAAAGAACCCATGGAGGATTCCCATCCCGTCTACTTTCATAATCTTAATCTTTTATCTCAATCAACTCGACCGAAAAATCCCTTGGTTTAGGAATTTTGTAAGGTGATTCATTTCTTTCAAAATCAATATTTCTCATATCTTAATCAACCCAACTGGAACATCCCTCGGTCTAGGCATTTACAAAAGTTATTTTTCAAATCAGTGTTTATTATTGGTACCAAATCTCATGAATATGTATGAATAAAATGAGGATATAATGCTCATAACTAATCAATATCGAGATAATAATCAATTCAATAAAAGTATAAATGCGTTCAAAATTAACTAAATACCGTAATAATTCATGATATAAGCCATTGCATGACACCGTTGGAATAAATAATCATGTAAGACATCAATAACATCATTTCCAACTCAAGCCCCTCTTTCAATTATCACTATAATGATAGAGATAAATAATGCTCACATAAGGCCTATAATAAGAAGTCAAGCCCCTACTCAAGTGACACAATAATAAATAAGGTAATATAATATACAAATAAGACCAACATAATCAATTCAAGCCCCCACTCGGGTATCACAAGAATAGTAATTTCACAAGTCAAAAATAATATTCACATGAACCCCCCACATGAGCAACATGAAAATAATAAACAAAACTACATTTTTATACTATTTCTCTTCTTTTCTAAATATGATATCCTTAGACTAAATAACTAAAATGTGAACTACGCTAGTTAATAGTATAAACTAATGAGAGATACTAACTCAGATAATCACCTCAACTATTACAAGTCTATTTATACTCTAAGTTCTTTGAGAACCCAAAAAATGGACAAACTTCTTTTCTTAGGAACACATACAAGCCCTCCCTTCTTGGTTCTCCTATATTTGAATCTTTCGAAACCACAAGAATACTTGGTTAGAACGGGATTCCAACCCAGCACCTTTTGTCAAGGGACTGCTAAGGTATTGTGAGACAGCCTGAGGTAGAGGGAAAAATATGAGGTATGCTATCACTTAGTCTAGCTTTTATGGAAGCTTTAAAAATTTATAGACTGGTTGTAGAGAGTCAAAAAGAATGAAGACTATTGATAAACAATTTCGATAAATTCGCTTATTTTATAAGAAATTCATATATGATTTCTAATCAGAAAAGATTAAACACAAGTAAAATCCACAGTAACATTTCAAGGGATAAATGTTTAAATTTTTGCAATTATTTTTTAACAAGGGTTGTTAAGTATCAAAAACTTATTACGCAGAATCCTAATTTTTAGTATGAGTTGAAGGCATAGGCATTAATCGATGAAATGACAGAATCCATAAAGATTATGCAACAGGCTTTAGAAGGAATTCCAGGAGGGCCTTACAAAAAAAATCAGAATGTAAAGTGTCCACTGTCTAATAGATAGGACAGAGGTCTTCTAAACCTTTGGTATAGATTCAAATCCTATTGGATGTAATTTATTTCCATATATATATATATATATATATATATATATATATATATATATATATATATATTTAGATTTTGATAGTGGTGTTCCGTTAAATATATGACTCATGCTCCTTTAGGTTCTTTAAATTCCTACTCTTCTTACTACAGGACGCTTACCTAGCAAATGCTTTGATCCAGCTATACCTAAAAATTTTCTGGTTCCCTCCAGCATTCCCCACTTGTTCGACTGTTACTGAACAGTTTTTGGATATCAAACAGACCTCCCCAGAAGGTAATTTTAATATGGCCAATTTTCCCCGTGAATTTTTTGATATTTTGCTTTCTTTGATGGATAGAATTTCTTTTTCTGTCGGAGGCGATGGAAGTGGTCCTAGCTTATTGTAAAAACCTTTAGGTGGATCGACTCATCAAGTTCCCATTGAAATAGGATCCACACAAGCAAAAACACTTGTCGACATCCCTTCTCTCCCACTTCACACCTGGAAACGCACTAATCCCATGCATACTGTATGGACATCTGGTCGCACAAATTGCATAGTATTTTCTAACCCCAATTATACCTTCAAAACAACAATAATAATATAATTATCCCTTAAAATGTCTCTATACCCTAATGAACACATTAAAATCCATACATGATTCAAGCTCGTAATTAGATAGCCACCATCAATTATGCAAGGTCAATAAGCCAAATATTTACAATCTATTCTAAACATCATGAAAAGTAGAAGAACTAATCACAGTAAGCAATTATCTAAGTACAATCCATCTAAAAAATCCTAACACCTGAAGGAATGCTCGTTATTTCAACAAAGAGCTACCCCAAATTCTAAATGATTCACAAAAATCAAATCAAAGAACATATAACACATAAGTACTTTGAAAATAGTTAAGGTATATCTTAACTTGCAGTTAAAGAAAATCCACAAAGCTAACAAATAGACCAAAGCATTATTCAGAAGCTTTACTACCTTGAATCAACTCAAACCACCACAATGAATCTAATCAAATATTAAATGTACATGTCAAAAAGAGTCCAATAATATCCATATTGACATATTTTGATTATGGATCTAAAATCACTTTAAAAGTCAGTTCCAAAAATACAATGGAAAAATTGAGATTTTATTTAAGAATCATGTACTCATACTCTTAGGGTTCTAAATATGAAATCTAACTAAAAATGAGTTGAAATTGAAGAAAATCTAATTTTATATTTTACTAGATAAAACCCCCAAAATTATTTGTCAAACACGGTCCAAAATGAGTAATTTAGAAAGTTTTTATCAAAATGTGTTTACTCATGATACGAAGACCTTAAATCACAAAAATCAGTGAAAATTCATTTCAAATAGACCTTCAAATCAAGAATTTTTTATTACATAACATTGAATTTCAAAACTCAACTTATAGATCAAAATCACCAAAAACGATGTGGATAATCTTGAGAATTGAAGAAAATAAAGGTAGAATTGCATATCTAAAGAATATGTGTGAAAAACACATTGAGAATCACCTAAAATAGAGTTTCCTAGAAATAAGATTTTGGATCGAAATGGAACATATATGTTGTCAAGGTGAAAATTTGTCCGTCGTTATCAATGATCAAGGTAGCACGATAGTAATGAAGGAATAAAATTTTGTTCATCACTCTTAGAAATTGTGATAGCGATGAAGGAACCAAATTTGCTCATCGCTATCAATGATCAAGATGTCGCGATAGCGATGAAGAAATTAAAATTTGTTCATTGTTATCAACGACCTTGATAGAGATGAAGGAAATAAATTTTTTTATTACCATCAACGACTAGTATGTCATGATAGTGATGAAGGAAATCAAAAAAAATTTCAATGCTATCAGCAACATTTTTGCACAAAAAATAATAAAAACTGTCAAATCTCAACATCTCCAGCTAACCCTAAAAATGCATTCAAAACCTCGTGAACACAATCCAACTATGCTACTAGGCTAACTTCGACATTTCAGACTTAGTGAAATTATATAATTTACAAAATGAGGTTATTTAAAATAAATTAACCCCTAAAACCCTGTTAGTATATTTTAACTAGCTTTTGTTTAAGGGGTCAAAATATAAAATAAAGGCTCTGAGCTCGAACTATCTATCTACTACTAACTCAAAATTGACATTGTAGATCTAATGGAACTATCAGATTCAACATCTGGTGATCGAATCACAAAATATTGACAGAAGTCAAACTATTCACTTTAAGACTATTCCAAAATCACAAACTCAAATAAATCACTTTTGAATGCATCGAGGACCATGTGAACCCTTTTCACCACCCATGAAAGATATAAAGCAACTACTAGGAAGGGCAAAATGGTCAAAATATAGAAAATTCTAGAAATTACTATAATGATCATTATATTTTTCACCACTAAAATTCACGTTCATCCTTAAATGTACAAACAAGAAAACTGTCAAAACAGACAAAGGATAGAAAATAACCTCATAAACCTCAAGTAATCACTCCAAAGCACAGTCACAACTACTGAACTACCGGTCTCTCTATGGAATTAGAAATCTTTCACACAATGACTCATAAACTCAGAACACTAGCATTCAAGGTTAAAATCAAAATAAAATTAAGATCCTCTATTTTCAAACTCCCTCTATAACCAAAAATTAACTCGATCACCATAGAAGTCATAAACATACCCATTTTGTCTAAATCTGCCAAAGACAATAGAATTCAATGAATGTACCATAAAAATAAAATCATCCTCAGACCCACAAAATGCTAAGGAACCGATAAAACCATATAGCCTTACACCAATATTCTAAATCTACCTATTCAAGGTTGATACCATACCTGTAGAAACGGACAATACCATATTTTTAAACAAAAGGTACTAAGTAGAAATTAATATCAAGGTCATACAAAGCCCCAAAGTCACACTTAGCATACTTAGGACACTATACCGTAGTCATATCCTTGTGCTTAACCCATGAGGCAAGACTCATTATAGAACTCTACATACCATAGGCATGAACACTCTAAATAGAACCAAATTTTATGCAATCCATTACAATAATCTACATAGTCCATAATACCCAGGTGGCATCAATCAACCTAAAGTCCTTAATAATCTAGTAGAATAAAGAGCCTCTTTGATCATACACATAAAGGGGCCTATCATATCTAGGAAAATCAATTCATAAAAGAAGTAAAAAAATTGCTATATCTTACTAAACAATGCCTAATCATAATCAATATTTGGGAAAAATCATCGCTAGACTCCTTGTAAGCCACTGATGAAACATATTGTAAGGACTTTAAATTTTCAACTCGCCTATAGCTAAATTCTAATTATATCAAAAATCCTTATGTATAGGTTCCTTATATTATTATTAACTCTCTCCCTAATAGGTGTTCTTTAACATAAGAATCATAGAATGATAACATATACCCTAATTACAACTTATAAGACAAAAATATTCCATTAAGTTGCCTAGCTACTAAAGTAACAAATGCTACAAGAAAGTACCCTTTCCATTTAGAACTCTTTACGAACCACAACAAGAATTCCTTACAAAATGAACTACTTTAAGTCTAATCAAAGAGTGTGTCAAAAACCATAAGTCTTTTCATGAAAACAAAGTCAATTACTAAGGACGTAACAACTGCAAGGCAAGAACGCCTGAAATTCTTCCTTTATCCAACTAGAATAACTTAATTGTAATATTTCCAAATTAGTTGTATCATAAGTCTGATCCTCGACAAAGCCTGTCTTGCCCAAATGCATTAGTATTCCTAGTCATTCCATGAGGTTGATCTCATAAAAAATACGCTAACGCAAACCACAGATATACCGATATGATTCTATAATACAAACTAACTTATCCATTCATAATATTGCTAATACCTACAGATAATCCCGTATAAGCCTACCAGTTGTAAGCTTCTTTTATTCATAACTCACCATCCTAACATTTGAATCACTTTTTTGACCCCAACTAATATCACAGCCCTTAAGTCACTATCTAAATTATCTTTAATAATCTAGATATACTAATACTTACAATTGATCCACCACTATCCCATAACATAGCCTTTGAGAATATTGTATCCAAATACATCAAAATCTATAATATCCAAAGAAATCATATCCTACAAAGTGATATACTCTAGATGAGTTATAACATAGGATTTACACACTCGATCCACCACTAAATAATCATCCACGGGGTAGCAATATCAATAGACCCAATAAAAACTCATGAATCATGTCAAAACTCAACACTAAAAAAGTAAGCACATAGGAGAATGTAGAACCATAATCAAACACAACCAAGGTAGATTAAAGGTGTAACAAATTATAATTGTGTCTATAACACAAGAAGGTCCTTCCTTGGGTCCATCTCAAGAAATATAATATTGAGACCTATCATCTTTCTAAGCAATTGATGAAGTATATCTCTATATGCATTGTGGGTTTTCCTTCCTATAGTGATCGAGACACCTTATATACGAAGTAACCAAAGAAAGTACGAGAGCACTGAACTGGGCCTAGAGGACTTCAACGGGTACTATGATCTAATCCTCTTTAAGAATAAACATAAGGATCCTAGACTCTACTATATACATATCTATTTTTATAAAGTCTATAGGTCTTTAGCTAGGAAGCTTCCTATGTCCCTTCTCAAACTCCTCTAGAAATACTCAAGAAAAATGATCCCATAAAAGAGGAGGTGACTTACTTAGCCTAATCTCTACCAAAGTTATTCACCAATATCTGCCTGGCCCAAATAATTGAAAGGCAATAAAATTTACTCCGTTAGAGTCTACCATGTCCAACTTGTGCCATATTTTGTGGAAACCAAGAATATATAAGCATCAAACCTAAGATCTTTACTAAATCGATGAGGATTTGGCCTCAAGAACTCTACAACCCTATTATGCCTTTTCATGGACATAAAGGGACAGGTCACTGTATATTGAGTAATCCTTGGAAATATCTCATCAATGCTAGAAGATTCTGTAGTCAAAGAGAATTAAAAGTCTGAAGTCCCAAAGTAGCATGTTGAATTAAAGTAGGAACCATCCTTTTAAAGATTCCCAATACTCGCACCAAGCAATCCTCAAGAATGAGTATGGTTACAAGTAGTTTCTACACTGTCTTAACCCCTCTATCTTAAAAAATCTAACTTCTATATCAACTCTAGATGCTAAAGAGAAAATCCTAACCTGACCTTAAGATAGTTTAGATGCCTTAATCCAAAATCTGCCTTAACCTCTGCCCCTGCCACAGATCAAACACGTCGACTGAAAATCTCTAGACAATAAAAATATGTGCTCACCATAAATGACAAAGTGAATAAGAGATTTTTGAGCTATACAAATCTATGAACGCACCAAACAGAATGAAGAAATGGATTTCTACTAAATTCTTGTAGCCTATAGAAGATAGATGATGTATATCTCTACACCGATCTGCAAGACTTTACTACACTCGGCTCATACTAATGAGAGTTATAAACCTAGGACACTAATATTAATTTTCATGACCCAAAATAGAGTATGTGATGATACATATCACACCCTCCACTATAGGTAAGCCTATCCTAACTCAACTCAAGAATCAAATTAAATTAGAAGTGAAAGAAGAAGAACAGAAGAAATTCCATAATATAAAAGGTGAAAATTAATTTTAAGATATATTGTAGGTCTGGTTGTCACTAGTGCAAGCCTCTAATATAAAATAATATAAAAATTATTATGAAATATCATAAATGTGAAAAAAGTACAAGATATAAAAGAAGAGATCGGGTAAAATAGAAATTCATCAGCCGCTACCTCGATCTCTATAATGACAATACGAAAGGAACACAATCTATAATTTACTACTCGAGCCAATACCTACACTAGATGTAGAAATAAGAAAAGTGAAAATGAAGCAAGGATGAGTATGAAATACGTGTACTTAACAAGCATTATCGATAACTGACCTTAATCCAAAGTGATAGTGAGAACCACTATCTCAACTACCCAAGGTTTTCCCAAATAGATCCATAACTGATAAATATGCCAATTCATCTTTACAAGATATCGCAATATAATAGTCATTGGATTACCAATATACAAGATAGGTATATAAGCATAAGTGACTTAACACTAGTCATTTTATGATCAACAGTTAAGAAAAGTCATATATAAGGGAGAAATACTAACGTAATATTTCATTCTCAATATATCATATTCAATCAATAATCCATGATAAATAGTGAGAATTTAGAATCATGTGTATATCACGCTACTAATAAGTGCAACACTACAAGTTTCACTAACCAAGCCATAGTTATATCCTACATCTCATAAATGTCTCAACTCCCAAAACTAATCAAAAAGCAGCATAATTTCATGTAATATAATAAAATGAATGCAAAATATACAATATCATAAAAAAAAAGGTTCAATTGCAGTAATTTGGTTCAAGAATAAACACTCAAAACATAATATCAAACTATACCAAAATAATGCAATGCATTGCAAGTGATGCAATACAATGTTGTGATGGTGATGGGATGATGATGATGATATAAGCCATCACATAACATTTATTTACATCTTCTAAATCTCAGCTCTTTGAATAGGATCCATGGTGGGTTTGTAACCCGAATCTCATATCTCAATCAACCCAACCAATACATCACTCAGTCTAGGCATTTGTAAGGTGTTTTATTTTCTTTCAAATTAATGTGTCTCATATCTCAATTAACCCAACCTACACATCCCTCGCTCTAGGCATTTTTTAAAAAAAAATTTCAAACTTTATATTTCTCAGTGGCACCAGATCTCATGAATATTTATGAATGAAATGAGGATGTAATGCTTATAACAAATTGATATGAAGATAATAATTAATCAATATAAGTGTAGATGATCTCAAAATCAACTCAATATGATAATAATTCATGATATAAGTCATTGCATGGCACTACTGGGATAAATAGTCATGTAAGACATCAATAATATCATTTCCAACTCAAGCCTCTCTCTCCAGCATCACTATAATGCTAGAGATAAATAATGCTCAAATAAAGCCTATAATAACAAGTCAAGCCCCACTGGGGCAATGCAATAATAAGTAATGTAATTTACTACACAAATAGGACCACCAAGTTCAATTCATGCCCCCATTCGGGCATCAGAATAATAGTATTATCTCAAATTAATAATAATATTCTTATAAGCCCCCACATGGGCAACATGAAAATAGAAAACAATCCAAACAACAATATATAACTAAACTTACCCAAACCTATCTAATTCCACAAAAAAACTCTCTTCTTTTCTATAGATGATATCCTTAGACTAAATATCTAAAATAAGAACTATATTTGTTTACAATATACTCTAATGAGAGGTACTAACTCTGATAGTCATCTCAACTGTTACAAGGCCATTTAAACTATAAGTATTTTATAACCTTAATTTTTCTATCAAAATAACAATAATAACATAATTATCTCCTAAAAGGTCACTAAACCTCGATCAACACAATAAAGTCCACCAAACATGATTCAACCTCTTAATTAGGTAGTCGCCGCCAGTTATGCAAGGTCAATAAGCCAACTAACTATGATCTACTCTAAATAACATCAAAAGTAGTAAGACTAACCAAGGTAAGTAAATATCTAACTATAATCCATCCAAAAGACTCCTGTACCCATTGAGATGATCTTCATTTTACCTAAGAGGGACCATCAATCCTAATTAATTCTTAAAAGTAAAAGAAAACAAACATACAAGAAATAAACACTTTAAAAAAAGTCAAGGTATATCTCGACTTGCCTTTAACAAAGATTTGCAAAGCTAAACACAGATCGAAACATTAACCAAAATCTATACTCCCTCAAATCAACTCCAAATATGATCAATCTAATCAAATATAACACTCCAAGTTAAAAGAAGTCTAGCATATCCATGTTAATATATTTTTGTTTCGTGTCTAAAATCACTTGGAAAATCAATTCCAAAATTATAGGAGTAAAATCAAGATTTTATTTACAAAACATGTTTCCAATACTCTTACGGTTCTAAATGATAAAACCCAACTAAAAATGAGTTGAAATCAGACTTGAAATTGAAGAGAATCAAATTTTGTATTTTACCCAATAAAACCCCTAAAAAATTATATCAAATGCAGTTTAAAATGAGAAAATTTAGAAATTTTTTAATCAAAAAACTATTTATCCATAGAACAAGGACCTTAAATTCAAAAAATCAATGAAAACCCATGCCAAATCAATCTTTAACTCAATAATCTTTTATTTAATATCTTAGAATTTTAAAACTCAACACTATAGATCGAAATCATGAAAAATGAGATTGATAATCTTGAAAAATGAACAAAATAAAGGTAGAAACACATACCTAATGATTATACAAGAAAAATGCATTGAGAATTGCCTTAAACAAGGTTTCCTAGCACTCAAAATGGTGCAAATATGGTTTTGATCAAAACGGGACTTATATAGTATCTTGGTGAAAATTTGTTCATAGTTATCAGTGACCAAGGTATCGCTATAGAGATGAAAGAATTAGAATCTTTTTATAACTATTTTAATGGCCTGAATTTGTGATTTTTTCATTTGTATGTCTTTTGACCATTTTTCTTTTCTCCTAGTTGCTATATGTTAATTTTGAAGTTCGGAGATGTTTGGCATAATTTCCAATACAACCAGGAATGATTTATTCTAATTTATGTTTTTTAGAGCTTAAGAAGCCATATAGTTGAATTCGATCAACATTTAATTTTATAAGTGTCGGATAGCAAAACGGATTGTGCCAGCAGATCCAAAATGCTGAATTTGGACTAGTAATGAGGTTGGTTTAGTTTTGGGACTTTTAATCTCATTTTGACGTTTTATTTAGGAGATAGTGAAATAGGGTCAAAATTAGTCCAGGTTTGGGCCACAGGTATAAAAAGAGTTTTAAAATGAGGTGTAGGTAACACAAGTCTTAATTATTAGTTGGAGGTGACAATTACTTTATTATGGATTAAGAAAGTTGAAAAAGTTTGAAAATAACCCATAAGTTTTTAAATTTACACTTTGATCCCAATGTATACTTAAAATAACAGAAAACGAAGGGAAAAAAGGAGTCTTTCTCTTTCTTCTCATCCATTGTTGTTTTCTCTCTCTTACCAATTTTTGTTGTTCATTGTTTCTGTTTCTGCTACTTTATTCATCATCTTCTGCTTTATTATTATCATTTTCTACTTCATTATCATCTTCATCTTCTTCTTGTCGACCATTTGTTGTTGTTGTTATTGGTACAACACTACTGCTGCGATCTGACTAATTTCTTAGGTCAAATTTTGTTTACTACATCACTTTCCACTTTGGCATTACTTCATAGGTGACTTTGGTAAGTAAAATTATGATTTTTATTCGTATTTGTCATCTGGGTACACTTCTATTTTTTCAACAATGGATAGAACCCTGATCATGAATCCAGCATAAGTGCCCATAATTTAAACAGATCAATTATTTGGTGCATCAGATATGTAATCTGTTGCATCAAAAGATTTATCTGTTGTATCAGACTATTTATCTGTTGCATCAGACGTATTATATGTTGCATCAGACGTATTATTTGATGTATCAAGATGTTTATTTGTTGCACTAGACTAATTATCTGTTGCAATGAATGATTAATCTATTTGAAACAACACAAATCAACTCCTGCCACAAACCCAACAGATAACCAATATATTTTCAAATCTTGCTGTTGCTACTGGATTAAAATTATTCCTTACGTCCAATTACCCGTCCCAAATTTTCTAATTTGATTTATCAATTTACTTGTCTTTTTCATTAATCAAGAAAAGATTAAAAAAATCCATGTTTTACCCTTTGCATTAATCACTTTTTCTTCAAATTAAAATGGAAACATTATTTAATAGGGGGACTATACGCCGATCGACATTAAAAGCTTTCTTCTCTTATGAAATTTTGATTGAATAGCAAACAATGGTTATTTCAAACACGTCTACTGTCCCACCAACTGATCAGTAGGTTATGGTAAACTAGACATGTTATTAATTATTTTTCTTAATCAATGTGGCATCTCAATTTGGAACGGGTAATTTGAGACCGAGGGAGTACGAATCAAAACGTTAGAGCCAAGCAAAGCAACAAACTAGTCATCTGTTGAAACAGACTATTTATCTATTACATCGACTTCTTATCTTTTGCAACATGAGTAATTGCTTTGAACAACACATCAACCCCTGCCACAAACCCAACAAATAAATCTTGCTATTGCTACGGGATTCTACATTATTATTTTTTACGTCAAATCGTCGACATGTTTGTTGACAAGATAATAGATAGAATAAAAATTAAATATGGATTAAAATGTCAAAGATCAAACATAATTTATTTATTAAACAAAAAAAATAAAAATACATATAATAGACTAAAAGAAAAATAATAATCTAATTATTATTATTATCATCATCATCATTACCAGCCGGCCAATCTTCAACCGAAAGTAGCAAGGCCCTCCTCAGCCTGCGTATCTCATGGAGAATTATTGCTCTAACTCCTCTTAGTTTCTATTACAGGTCACGAACTTGATTCCAAAGTTCATTCACGGCGTCTTGCAGAAAAGCAACGTCCCACACTGGGTCAGCCATAATCTTATCTTCTAGAGTGTAATATGAAAGACGAGATGCAATAAATAAATAGAGTGTAGTTGAATGAATGATTGAGTAAGGATGGACGTCTTTATAGAGGATTGAATTTGAATAAGAGGCAAAAAGGTGCAACTGTTCATTGCCATACATTAATTACATTTTTGATCAAATTAAGAAAATAAATATTGTGATATAAGTCATGACTTTTCAGATTATTATTATTAATTAGTTCTTTTGAAGAACCATTTTTATTGAGTTGTGGAAACAGATTCTATATCTGTTGCATCAGATAACACATCTGTGACAACAGATATATTATCTGTTGCAACAAATATAAAATATGTTGCATCAGATAACATATCTGTTGCAACATATAATCTAAATGTTCACCTCCATTTATTAATTACATTTTTTATTAATGTGAAAAATAATGACTTAATTAAATTAAGAAATATTGTGATAAGTCATGAATTTTCATATTATTATTATTAATTAGTTCTTTCCAAGAATCGCTTTTATTGAGTTGTGACTCGATATAGGTTGCATCAGATAAATTATCTGTGATCTGTTGCAACCATAGTAAACCTGTTGCATCGTATAATTTATTTGTTGCAACATATAATCTAATTTTTAAGAAAAGATAACTATCATCATATCATTAATCCAAATTTGCTTACTTTTTTATTTTATAAATAAAAAAAATACCTTTTCAAATTCCTTAATAAAATAATAATCATTTTATTATATAATAAATAATTTAAAAATAAATTCAAAAACAAAAATGGTGAAAAGTCACGATCAGTTATTAAAATTGTGGTTATAAATTGTATTTATGATTTTTTTCCTTATTATTTATTTACGAAACATTTTTTATATTGAATAATCGGAAAGTCATGTCTTTTTCTTTTCACCTTCTCAATTACAACAATAACTCTTTTTTAATTAATAACCGCCAGGTGCAACATATGATTGATCTATCATAGCCGATTAACCTCTAACCTCTAACTGTTGACACAAATTACTGTGTGGGAGTTAAGTAAGTATTACTGATAAAGTCACCAGGACAACACACACAAAGTACAATGTTTTTGTGAATGTTGTTTTAACCGATTAGGCATTGATCATTCAAACAAGATTCTGCATTGTACCATTAAGTTTGATGGGTTCAAAATTGATAAGGTTGAGGACCTCTTGAAGATGGTGTAGATACCCTATTATGAATTACTGATGGTTGTTGCTCGTATTTATGCGTGTCAAGTTTTGAGAAGGGATTAATATTTTTTGTCACTATAGAGAACCAATAGTGATTGGACTTAACTTTAAGTGTGTATTGGAACCTTAGAGGGCCCTCGAAGCCTCACACTGTATCAAACAAGAATGGAAAACCAATATAGTTATTGCCCTGGCCAAAATTTATATGGTTGGGTTGCTTGCTCGGGGTGATGATTATATGCCAGAAGGTGCGGTAGGATAATGATTTTGAGAGAAAATGGATGGTTGATGGAAGACTATATTATTTGAGAGCTAATTGAAGAAGAGACATATGGTAGAAAGTAACTTCCAATTAATCTGATCGATGGAATTATCTTAACAGATGCAAAATCTGAATCAAGTGCAAATATGAAAGTGTATCTGGTAATGTAATTTCATTTGTTGTGTCTCTGAAAGAAAAACAATGCAGATGGACACTTTACTATGGAGCTGTGTGGTCGGGATTATCACCTAGGTATAAAATAGGAGAATACCAACAAAGAAGCCTCACGGGCATCGAGGGTTGAAATGATGTACATCAAGTCTAGAAAACTTACGCCAACAGCAACTGCAGTTAAAAGAAGGAATCTAAGCGAAGGTGGCAATTTCTGAATTTTAAATTTCATCCCATGCTTTCTTATTTATGTTTCCGATCAGGTCCACTGCCGTTGACCTGATCGGAACCATAAACAAGATTGAAAGGCAAATAGAGTATTATTGCTTCCTTAGCAATATAGTTATAATTGATCGTATTTTCTTGCCTTGACATTCTTTTAACATTCCTTGGAGAAGATCAGATACTTGCTGTAGTATGTGAATCCCGATAATTTTCAAGCTTGCCTCTAGCTTGTTGATTCTATAATCAAGCTGTTCGTTGCCATCTTTGAAGTTGGTAAGGAGTTCTTCGTCTCTTGTGAGCTCAATCAGGAACAGTACCTTCAAAGTTGTGGCATTATAGAAGCCCTTCAGAATACTTTCCTTAGAATCCTTAAAGTATACATGGAGGGTCGCTATATTTGTTTTAGGTCAAAATGTGTTGATAACATTGATGATGTAGTCCTAACAGTTGAACAACACACTTTTATCGAGCGTTGCTCCATGCATCTTGCTCAACCAATTTGATAAATTAGTAGCATGGAGTTATGTAATGTGTGATCTAAACCAGCTCTACCAAGACTATTAAGCATTATGTAACTCCGAGATCATTACCCTATCAAAAAAATATGCCTGAGTTAGTGCACAAATCAAACAAGCCCAATCTGTCAGCCTTTCTACTGAGTACTTTTCTCCAATATAGATGATAAGATATCTGCTATGAAAAAGTCTACACCATTGCCAGACATACTTGCCTAGGAGCAATTCTTCAGAAGACATCAACACATATCTTTAAAAAATTACTCCCAGGCAAGCATGCCTGGCAAAGGTGTAGACTTTTTCATAGGAGATATCTTATCATCTATATTGGAGAAAAGTACTCAGCAGAAAGGCTGACAGATTGGGCTTGTTTGATTTGTGCACTAACTCAGGCATATTTTTTTGATAGGGTAATGATCTCGGAGTTACATAATGTTTAATAGTCTTGGTAGAGCTTGTTTAGATCACACGTTACATAACTCCATGCTACTAATTTATCAAATTGGTTGAGCAAGATGCATGGAGCAACGCTCGATAAAAGTGTGTTGTTCAACTGTTGGGACTACATCTTCAATGTGTATCAACACATAGACCCTTCATGTATCCTTTAAGGCTTCTGAAGAAAGTTCTAAAGGGATTCTAGAATGCCACAACTTTTAAGGTAGTGTTCCTGATTGAGCTCACAAGAGACGAGGAACTCCTTACCAACTTCAAAGACAGCAACGACCAGCTTGAATACAGAATCAACAAGCTGGAGGCAAGCTTGAAAATTATTAGGATTCACATACTACAGCAAGCATCTGATCTTCTCCAAGGAATATTGAAAGCATGTCAAGGCAAGAAAACACAATCAATTATAACCATATTGCTAAGGAAGCAATGATACTCTATTTGCCTTTCAATCTCATTTGTGGTTCCGATCAGGTCAACGACAGTGGACCTGATCGAAAACACAAACAAGAAAGTATGGGATGAAATTTAAAATTCAAAAATTACTGCCTTCACCTAGATTCCTTATTTTAACTGCAGTTGCTGTTGGCATAAGTTTTCTAGACTTGTTGTACATCATTTTAAACCTCGATACCCATGAGTCTTCTTCTATTTTTTACCTAGGTGATAGTCCCAACCATGCAGCTCCCTAGCAAAGTGTCTATCTGTATTATTTTTCTTTTGAAGAAATAACAGATGAAATTACATTACCGGATACATTTTCATATTTGCACTTGATTCAGATTTTCGCATCTGTTAAGATAATTCTATCGGCCAGATTCGCTAGAAGTTACTTTCTACCCTATGTCTATTCTTTAATTAGCTCTTAGAGGATATAGTCTTCCATCAACCACCCATTTTCCCTCGAAGGCATCTCCTACCGCACCTTCTAGCATATAATCATCACCTTGAGAGAGCAACTTAACCATATAAATTTTGGCTAGGGCAATAACTATATTGGCTTTCCATTCTTTTTAGATGCAGTGCTAAGCTTCGAAGGCCCTCTAAGGGTCTAATGCACCCTAAAAGTTAGTCCAATCGATATTGAATCTCTTTACAATGACACCATAACTAGATCACTTCACAATGCTTGACAAATAAATATGAGCAACAACCGACATTAAATCTTAACAAGGTATCAGAACCATATTCATGGTCCCTCAGCTTTATCAGTTTGGACCTACCAAACTTAACTGTAAAATTACAGATATCTTCTTTGAATGATCTATGACTAATCAGTAAAAATAGTATTCATAAAATCAATGCACTCTATGTGTGTTTCCATGATAACATTATCAGTAATACATACCTCCCACATATAAAGTGGTTTCATCTGTAAGAAACTTATTCCTCTAAACCCATCTTTACTGCATCCTCTTGTAATAGTCTGTCAAAAGTTGATCAACTGTCAGTTCCTTATATCTACAAAGAAGGGGAAAAAATTGATATCACAAAAAGAATATTATACATCTGTTGCATTAGATGTGGAGTTTGCTGCAATAAATGTGGAGTCTGATGGAATACATCAAACCATCCTTTCTGGTGGTTTTATTTGTTCCAACAGTTTCTTCATCTGTTGCAGCATCAAAACAACATAAACATCAACAACAAAGAAACAATAACATTTGTTCCAACAACATTATCAACAACAAAGAAGCAACATCCTTTGTTCCAGAACCATCAATAACAACACACCACAAGTTCCAACAATGTCAACCCTACCAACAACATCAATAACTGCATCAACAATAAAAAACAAACAAAATACATATAAAAAAAATGATACTGTCAACAAGGCTTTAAACTTCTCCTAACATATGACTTTTTTCTTATATTGTAATAAAAATTCTCGATTTGTTTATTCAACACTTAAATGTTCCTTCAAATTTTTTAAATAAATATGGTATGGGTAAATCGTGATTAAATAAAAAATAGATATAAATAACTTGCATAGAAGAAGATGAGAATGAAAGAGCAATAATAAACCATACCTTAATATCAAAAAGGAGATCAAAATAGAAATTTAAGTCGAGGAAAGATATGGATCAGTTTTGATCTGAAAAGATCTTCTTTATGAGAAGAGAAGAGAAAAGAGAGAAAAAAGGTTGTGACCCTAAAGAGGAGAGAAAGAAAAAGATGAGAGTTGAATAAAATAAACTGCAGCTGAAGGAAAAGATGAGATAATTTCTAATTTCTATAAATGTAAGTATGTATTGTGTACGTAGACATGGTGGTTTTCAATATTCATTAATTAATATTCATTAATTTCATTAAATAATTTGAGGGGCATGAGAAAGACTAAGAGTACTGATATTGAAAAGACAAGATAAGACTGCTCAATGAACTCACTTTTGAGATATCCAAGAAATATTTTTTACTGTCTTTAGTAGTAAGTACTACTACTTGATATTATCTACTCGGACCAAAAGCTTGCTTTAAAATTAAAAGAGAAAAAAAGATTTTTAAACAAATATTTCATCTGTTGCAACATATATAAATATCTGTTTAGAAATTCGAACAGCTCTGTCATCTGTTACAATAGATATAAATATCTATTTTAAAATCCCAACAACTCAGTTATCTGTGATAATAGATGAAGATATTCATTGGATAATTAATTAAATGGGATATGTCATCTGTTACAATAGATATAAAATATCTGTTTGAAAATTTCTAATAGCTCAGTCATCTGTCACACAGATGCAAATTTCTATTTGATAATTAAATCAGATATGTTATCTGTTGCAACAGATATGAATACATGTTTGAAAATTTTTAACAGCTCAGTTGTTTGTTGCAACAGATTTCATTGCAATTGATTTAGGTGTAACTAGGGATAAATGAATGAGCTCGCAGGGTCAACTACAAATCCAATTGAGTCTTTGCAATTATATGACGTTGGTATTGCGTTCAACCCGATCTGAGTCATCGATCGATTATTTTGAGTTGAAATGAGTTCTCATCAACTCAATGTTAGGATAGTGATAGTACCTAAGTTGATTTAGGTGGAACTAGAGATGAATGAATGAGCTCGCAGGGTCAACTATAAATCCAATCGAGTCTTTACAATTTCATGGCATTGGTATTGCATTCATCCCGACCAGAGTCATCGATCGATTACTCTGAGTCGAATTGAGTTCTCATCAACTCAATGTTAGGATAGTGATAGTACCTAAACTGATTTAAGTGGAACTAGGGATGAATGAATGAGCTCGCAGGGTCAACTAAAAATACAATCGAGTCTTTACAATTGCATGGCGTTGGTATTGTGTTCATCCAGACCCGAGTCATCGATCGATCACTCTGAGTTGAAATGAGTTCTCATCAACTCAATATTAGCATAGTGATAGTTACTAAGTTAATTTAGGTGGAACTATGGATGAATGAATGAGCTCTCAGGGTCAACTACAAAACCAATCGAGTCTTTGTAATTGCATGGTGTTGGTATTGCGTTCATCCCGATCTGAGTCGTCGATCGATCACTCTGAGTTGAAATGATTTCTCATCAACTCAATGTTTTAAAAAACTATATCTTTAAAAAATTTTAAAATTAATTAAAATCAATTCGAACTAAATTAGCAATTTCAAAACTTGTCATTCATTTCCAAAATTACAAATCAACCCATATAAATCATCTATTTGCGCGAAAAACTTTTTATTTCAAATCTTAAGTTCTCGCTCTTCTCTTTCTCTGTCTCTCTCTCGGGGTCTCCTCTCTCTCTCAACAGTACAAATAACAACTGCTCAACATATTGCTCAACCCTTCAAAACAGTTCAATTTTCTTTCCATTTACGACTACATATAGTTGTTTTTTTTTACTTTATTCCCGCTTGTATATGTTATTTTCTCTGTTTTCGCATGTAGCAGAGTTCAAGAAGAGTTCTACATTTTTTCTTTATTCTAAAAAATAGGGTTCTTTAGTTAATGATAAAAAAAGAAGACTTTTAGTTGTATTATCTTCGAGAATGGATTAACAATTTTGAGTTCTGATGCTAAAAAGGAAGGAAGCACCCTAGTTTTTTTCTCAGTGTTTTGTTGATTGTTGTGGTATTGTTGGATGGTGTTTGTGGTGTTGTTGGTGGTTGTTATTGGAGGTGTTGGTATTTGTGTTTTTTGGCGTTGGTGTCGGTGGTCTTGGTGTTGGTATTGGTGGCATTGGTGGTGGTCTTGGTGGCATTGGTTGTGGTGGTGGTGGTCCATCTGTTACAATGGGTGGAAGATCTGTTGGAAGATATTAAATAGGTCTTCAAACAGATTCCCCATCTGTTCCAACTAATGGGTTATCTATTGGAATATTTTCTTGTAATGTGGTGTAGAATAATTTATTGAAATTTGTCCACCTATTGCAACAGGTGAAATATCTGTTAGGAGATATTAAATAGTTTTTCAAACAAATTCGGGTTCCCCACTTATTCCAAATAATGGGTTGTCTGTTGAAGTATTTTTTTTTGTTATATGGTAAGAATAATTTATTGAAATTTGTCTCACCTTTTTTAAAAAAATTATGTAGACATCAAATGAAATGTATTTTTTATTTTTCTTTTGTTTGAAGTTAAAAGATGTCTCCCAAAAGAAAAGAAACTGAAAGTGGAGAAAGTGGATCAACTTTCGATCACCAAACAAAAAAGGATAGAGTACAGATAGATTCGGAGGAACTTCAAGAACAATCTCAATCAGAGAAAATTAAAGTTGGGGAAAGTGATAACTCCTCCTCACTAAAGGGGCATGAAATAATATCAAAATTCCAGCATGATTCTGTCAAAACCATTAGTATTGACAAGTTTCGAGTTACGATGCTGATGAATAACCCTAAAGTAGTATTTGGTGATCTTGTACTTAAATGTCAGTTGGGGAAATATTTTGATGAACTTAGGAGTATTATGAAGAAGGAAAACATAGATGGACTTTTTAAGAAGAGCTGTTTTGCACACTTTCTTGAGCTGACTGGGCCCCGCTCTCTCTGTTTTCCAATGATCATGGTATATGGCCTTCTCAAGGAAAGGATCATATATGTGGGGGATAATGGATGTCCAATGGAGGTCCGAAGGAGGGCGGAAAAAAGATAGATAAAATCTGGATCAACTACTAAGGCATGCCGGTTTGTTTTGGATTAAAAGAGTTTGCCATTGTGACGGACTTGAGATGCGATCGTCCAGAAGAACCTCCCATCAAGAAAACACCCCATAAAGGGTCCAACAAATGCAACATAAAAAATTATGGGTTTTTGGGTATTGTTGGACCTAGCTACATGAAGAATTTGATGGCGGATCTAAAGAATAAAGACATACCAAAGCACTACAGGGAGAAATTATTCTTAGTTTGGTTTGTCCATTCCATTTTATTGGCAAGAGACGTCAAGAAAGTCATAGCACGTGATTTGTTGGTACTTGATGATGATTTTTGGAAATTCAACGATTATCCCTGCGGATACGATAGCTACTACTTAACTATCAAATATTTACTGAAAGAGGTAAAGCCAAAGATGATCACATTATACGGCTTTCCTTGGGCTTTCATGGTAAAATTGATCACTATTTTTAGTCATTCATTAATTTATATTGAATATACTTGTGATTTTTTTTTGCTTGCTTCCTGTTTACAATTTTCTAGGCTTGGGCATGCGAAGTCATTCCTCTCCTCCGAAAGAATTTCAAGGATTACCCGGATAAGGTTTCTCATTCAAGGATCCTTAGGTGGTTGGTTGCAGTAGAGAGCAGCAAAATATATATTAACGAGGCTGATCTCTTTAAACTTTCAGATGATGCAGTACGTCTTCTTTCAACTAAAATAATTTGCCTCAAAGAAAGATATTGAAACAGATGTTCCATCTGTTGCGACAGATGGGTCATCTATTGCAACAGATTACCTGTTAACTATAACTGGTGGAACAGATGGGTAATCTATTATGACAGATGATCCATATTTCATAATAGATTAACCATATGTTGCTCTATTCTCTAAACCCTACGCAAGAGATTACCCATCTACTACCAATTAGGCAATAGATGGGTAATCTGATGCAATATATTATCAATCTGTTTCAACATACAGATCAGTTGTTGCAATAGCTAGATCATCTGTTGCATAAATTGGTTGTGTTAACATAACTCGATCCCCATGTAACCCAACTGATTGTAAATTATTATTATATGATTTAAATTCCTCCTGTATTTTTTATAGGTTATGCATCCTTGGATCATGCCTACCATTGATGAGCTGGGGATGACTTTTTTTCTTACTCTGGGTTTTGTTGATACAAAAGAAGACCTAATGGTAGAGTTAATAAAGAAGGAATTGGATGAAGCAACATCCATAAGAAGAGAAGTTAGGCAAGGTCAGTCTAATGTTGAAGCTCTTCACAACCAAACTCAAACTGCAATAGATCCAGGTGATTCTTCTGGGGGTGTTGCTGGTGTAGTTGTTTGTGATGGTGGCAGCCATCCTGCTTCTGCTTTTGCTGCCAGTCGTGATTATGAGCATGTTGGTTCTCATCAAAAAATAAATATGTTTGAAAACACCCCTTGCACAGGTCCTCTCTCTCACCCCTACACCAGTCCCTCCCATCTTACAGTGGTCCCTCTCACCCTTCCTCACCTCATATTCTCATTACAAATGCAAAGTGTGCAAAGAAAGAGAGGATAAACTCCTCGACAAGCTAGAGACTATTGCTGAAGCTACCAAGGAGTTAAAATCCAGGAGGGGTATTATACCATCTAACGAGGTAAGGGAGCCATGCACTCCTACAGTGGAGGTTAGGAGGAAGAGAAGAAAAAATAGACAAATTCTCTTCGTTCTGAAATCAATAAAAATAAAAAATCCCCCCACTTCAATAGTTGTTGATGTTCAGGGGCCGCTAAAGAAGGTGGACATATTCGCGACGCTTGGCAAGGAGAAGAAGAAGAAACTTAAAGAATTCATCAAGATAAAGGTTCAAAAAGAATACACCATGCATTCATTTGCCACCAAAGACTTCTCGAATATGACAAATATGTGCATGTAGTACGAGGACATGGTAAGTTTACTTTTGCTAACCTACCCTTCGAATCTACTCCATGAAGAAGAATCTACACAGCAGATGTGTAATTTTTTGCAAAAACTTGGTATTATGTTGCAACATAATACACATCTGTTGCATAAGTTGCGTTGGCTGGTTAATCTGTGAACTGATTCAGAGAACCCTCTACATCAAATTCTTTCGACTGAGTTTTTATTCTTTACAGTTACTAACCTATTTAAAAATTGAATTCTTATACCACAATATGTTGATGAAATTCTCTGTCTCATGAGGGGCAGGCAATTAGAGTACCCAGATGCTTATGATGCTGCCGATAGGATAATGGACCTCAACTTCTATAATAATTTCAAGGATAGATACGCTAAACTCTGTAAGATAGCTGATTCTAATGGCTCAGGATTTGATCAGATAGTTTCTACGTTCTAATGGGATGAAGAAGTAATTAAATATGTTAGAGGGAAGAGGCCATATCCATATGACAATAGCTGGACCAAGGAAAAGAGAATCCTTGTAGTCATGAACGTGGATGTCACATATTTTCTCACTGTTGAGATACTACTATAAAAGGGAAAGATTAAGGTTTATGACTACAACTTACCTGTCTTCAGCGAGAAGACGTTTTTAACCCACATTCAGCCACTCTTGAAGTTGTTGCCCAAGTTGTTAACGCAGAGTAAGCTGATGGATCATTTACTAGCTGAAGTCTTGGCAAATGAATCATGGGATTTTGAAGGTAGAAATAAGAACATCCAGCTCCCAAGAAATATAACCGGTGCAGTGTGTGGGCCGTACTCGCTTGCATACATCAAGTGTTTGCTGACCGACACACAAATGATCGGTGTGTGCGACACTGTTGTGGGAAAGATGAAATGGGTCTGGGCATATGGGATACTAACTAATTGATTTGAGTCCGTGTATAAAAAAGAACATGTACAAAGACAGAGACGAACATGGTAACAAATTTTCATTTCAAGCCAATTCACGTTACATGTAGTGGCAATAATTTTTATGTCTGGCCAAGTTGAATATTTATAATGCAACAGATTTTATATCTATCATAACAGATATAGTACTTGTTGTAATAGATTGATTATCTGTTGGAATAGGTTAGTCATCTGTTGAATTATGCAGATGTTTCCAATCTGTCTGTCGCAAAAGATTTATGATCTGTTGCAATATATAACTTATCTGTTGCAACTGATCGGTAATCTATTGGAGAAAATCAAAAAAGTAGAAAGACCTGTTCTATAATTTCTAGTAGATGACCTACGATTTGCATCTCATGTTGCAACATATGTCTAAATCTATTTGATAAGATATGTCATCTGTTGCAGCAGATGTATTATCTGTTGGGATATTTGAATCTAGTACTCCATTTCAATTAACATATTCAAAATTAAGAATTAATTATATTCATAGAAAGAATAAAATAAATCGAAGCCTTCTAAAATTACATGAAATAACTCAACAAATAAATGAAATGTAAAAAAAATCATTATGGGTACAAACAATCTACTCTACAAATAAATCAACAAGTTAAACCAAGGAGGATAGGTTATTACATTGACGGACTCAATCTATAAAAATCTAATCAATATGGACAAGTTGTTTTTCATCTAGTGCAACAAAATTCGGCTTTGGTCGTTGTGGATCTTTAATGTCGGTTGCATACAGCTTCTGAGCTTTTGCTTCTCTATATTTCCATAAAAGAGCAGCATATATTTTGAGGAGTAATCTGACATCAAGTCCATTATTTGATACTTGTAATCCATCGCTCAAATACTCGACATAGGCGGCAACAAAAGGACCGCAATCCTTGCGTTATAAAAAAATAGATAATTCATATCTTGCAGTTCATGCAAGCATTGTGAAATTTGTGAAATGAAACTAAATCATGACACTTAAACTTACAGGCTACCAATGGTTTGTTGAGCAATTCGATCAATATATTGTACATAAAATGGATTAGCCATTTTATCCTGGTATGCTTCAATCGTCGACCAATCAGTATAAACCTTTTGGTCTAAAAAGTCACTCATATCAAGGTAAGTAGGCAATATTTTGACCAGTTTTTGTATCTCAGATGATGGCTTGGAACATCTCCTTTGCGACATCGAGTCATAAACTCGGATGCGCCTCTTTTTTAGAATGACGACAGCCAATATATAGTGGTATTAATCAGTACAATTGATTGGGATGTACACTTCGTCGACCAAATTCCATGGTAAGCCAGTCGGAATGCTAAAATCTTTGATGTTGTTGATTAAGCATTCCTCATTTTGGAAAACTTTTGCCTGCTGTTGACAATACCTATCATAGGCATTATTGATGTAAATTTTGTACAAATAATTGCCTGTTGTGTATTTGTATTATTCTTGTGTTTGCAACTTGGCCTTCTTTCGGAGGTAGTAAAAAATGACATAGATGTCCTGCACATATTATCAAACATTTTGGATTACGTGATGAAAAAACCAATACACAAATGCAATTAAATAAAGTATTAATTAATAGTAATATGTATGGCATTTAAACTTCATCATTCCAGCAAGTTTGGGGTTGTGACATCAAATAGAACTAATTCTTCATTTTGAGATGTGCAACAACAAAGTCAAATATGTCAAAACTAAGATTCGATTCGTTCACTTTGTAGCGTTGGTCATTTTATTTTTTACATGATGATTTATATGCGTTAATGTCAGATTCTTACAACAAGAATTGTATAAACCTATATCTATAAAATTGATTTATGTACCTGCTAGCATGATGCTTTAATAGCCCATCGGCAATCCATTCTGAATAGTCGTTGATCAACTGTGTTAGTTTTTTTGGAGCCTCATCCGAGATATTGAACCCTTCAAATGGGTAATTCTTCTGTTCTCCCAAACTGATAGGCTCCACTTTTTATTCATCTTTGGAAGTAGTTGATGGATTATCAACTGTGATATTATGCTCTTCGACAGTAGCTGTGACATCTACCTGGAAAGCCAAAATTGTCAATGCTAAGTAGAGATATACAACAGATTTTTCATCTGTTGCAACAGATGAGTCTTATGTTGCATCAGATGGATTATCTGTTGGGACAAATTCGAATAGGTAAATCAGAGAAGTACGATAATTTTGAATAGATGACCCGTCTGTTGCAACATAAGACTCATCTGTTGAAACAGATAACGAATCTGATGCAATAGGTTAGATAACAGTTGCAACAGATGTATATATTTGTTTGGTATTTTTAGCAGATGTATCATCTATTGAAACAGATATGTGCCTTTTTTTTAATAGATGATGTACATTTACCTTTTTTAGCTCATGCTGCTCTTTTGTGACCCTTGCACACTGAACATCGGTGTAAGACAAAGATAGAGGCATTGTAATCTTGATTTTTTTGATGATTGATGATGCCTTGGAAGTGTCTTTCTTTCTCCTCTTAGCCGCCTTGATCTCTAGTGGAGTTTCTGGATATGAAATCCTCTTTGATGGAATGACACCCTCTTAGATGTAATTTCCTTTACAGAAGCAGTTAGTGCATTAATAACATTAATCACTCTATCGTGTTTCGCATTGCATTCTTGACATTTTCCTGAAGAACATTCGCTAGATACGGCAAAATCTGGAGAAAATCTGTACAATCATTATGATCATAATCATAATGGCTTGTTGTTTCAAAAACTGTAAGAGGAGCATCATTATCCCCACCCTCCAAAATTATTTTTTTTGTGATGGCTGTTGCTCCAAACAATTCTATTTTTATTCCATCAACGACCTTAGGGTCCGATAAAGTTTGCACAAACCGTAAAGTAAGAAAAATGGCATCTTTAACTCTCGATTGGTTGAAACAAGCCACGGATGGACAATCTAAAATAAATCGGTACATATATTAAGAATGATGATGAAATCATTTAATTATTAATTAAAGCAAAAAATTGATTAGAATTGGATTTACTGCTTCCTTGGGGGATTGAAAAGATCAAGAAATTTTGCATTTTTATCGATTTTGGCCGATAACCATCTCAGAATTCTTGGATAGAAAACTTCTTCCTGGTAGTTCACTTGTTATCTCAAATAAGAAATAGCTTCAAATGCCCAAGCCTATAACATAATGCCAATAAATCAAAAGCATTATTGAATAAAAAAATGATGAATCATATCATGATAAAAGAAATATTTACCATGAAGGCCTATGGAAAGCCATGTAAGTTGACTGTTTTTGGCGTTAACAGAGTCAACAAATATGCGACAGCTATTTCAAAGCTTTCATAACCCCAAGGATAGCTGTTAAATGCCTCAAGATCCTCAGAGAGATTTATTAAACCGAGGCTTATGTTGTTGTTAACGTCTCTCGCCCAAAGAACATCATGTACAAACCAAACCAAGCATAATGATTGCTTGTGCTTCTTTAAAAGTCCTTTACCTTTCAATGCTTCTATCAGATTTTAATTTTTGAAGCTTGGACCAATAATTAACACCAGGTCATCATGATCACTCGACTTGTCTTTTCCCTTTTTGGATATGTGGGGTGCTTTTTTTTGGGTCAGAGTAGGTATAACTTGAGAAGGAGGAGGATAACATTTTAGTCCGATAACTATGGCAAACTCCTTCCAACCAAAACAAACAGGCATGCCATAGTAATTTATCCACACCTCATCCATCTTATCTTTGTTTTCATACATAAACGTGTGCTTGAGAAGATCATATATCATTTTCATCTGGAAACAAGCATTGTTGTCCTCTGACAAATCAAGATATTCCCCAAAGTAGCTTTCCCTGAAATAAGAATCTAATTTTTATTCTCTAGAAGTATTTTTCTGAAGGCGTTGAAAGATTTTCCCATGACTGACTTAACCACGAGATCACCCATTAAATTTGTGGCACCATTGCACTGCATTCTCATAGTATAATGATCAATGCTGAAGGTTTTGACCAACTCTTCGGCGGAAGGGCTATTAACATTTGGATCATCTCTTTTGAAAGATTTTTTCTCCCCGTGTTTATTATCTTCTGCTCCTGATTGAGATAACGCTTGTAAAGCAAGCTCATAGAGTGGTGGATGTAGATGAGCTACTACATTTTTTCCTTTACTTGGACTTGATTCGATTTCTTTTCTTTTGGGATCCATATTATCTTAAATTAACAGGAACATAACATATATTATAATTGATTAATGCATAATACTAATATAACAGTTCCAATAGATAACTAATCTATTGCACCAACTATGTTATCTGTTGCAATATATAACCGACCTGTTGCAATTGATAAGTAATCCGTGGGAAGCATAAAAGCAACACTAATATGTTGCACCTAATATTTTACCTGATGCAACATATAACTGACCCATTGCAATGGATGAGTAATCCATTGGAAACCATAAAAATAGATAACTAATCTGTTGCACCAGGTATTTTATCTATTGCAACATATAATCGACCTGTTACAACGGATGAGTAAATCATTGGAAAGAATAAAAATGGATCACTAATTTATTGCATCAGATATGTTATCTGTTGTAACATATAACCGACCTGTTGCAATGGATGAGTAAGCCATTGGAAAGAATAAAAATAGTCCTAATCTATTACAAAATGAAGAGTAAATCATTGGAAAGAATAAAAATAGATCACTAATCAGTTATCTGTTGGATCAATAATATTTAGATTTCTTCCAAACAGAAGAGTCATGTGTCACAACAGATGAATGATCTGTTAAATTATTCACCTATTGTATCAGATTTTTATAGTTGCATCAGATTTTCATCTGTTGCATCATATTTTTCATCTGTTACATCATATGTTTCATATGTTGCAATACTATTTTTACCAAGACAAATAACAAATCAACCCAGCAACACCAAACAATCACACACACACACACACTAAGAACATCAACTGTGACAAAAAATCACCAACAAATTCGAATCAACAATACGACAACAAGAAGAAGGAATGTCAGAAATTAGGATTTCATTCAGTTCATATTTCAATACTAGAAGAGTAGTTGGCTCAAGTTCCTCTGTTTCTTCATAATTTTTTACCAGTGAAAAAGGAAATGGGACGACGAAGAACTCGAAATTGTTGTCACCGAAGAAGTCTTCATGTTGATTGACGGTAGAAAGTCAAAAATAAACTCGCCCGACTATTTATCGTCGGAGGTTGAAGGGATAGATTTTGCAGAACTGTTGGTTGGGAGAGAGTTGAGAGAAGCTGGAGTGAGAGAGTGGTTGATTTGGATTGAAGAGGGGTGTGGGTTAGGTTGATTTGTATTTTGAAAAGATTAGAAAGTTTTAAAAATATTAATCAAGTCCACAATTAACTTAATCAAGTTTTCTAATGATGTTTGATCCTTTAAGCTGGTCAATGTCACCAATCTTTCATTCAAGACTTAAAAGACACTTTTCCTTCAATTTTCTCTAGTATCACATATAGTTTATTTCTGTTGGGCCCGAATGAATCGCAAGGCCACTACAATAAATGTGATATTTATCTATGAATTTTTTAGGTAAAATTCATCACTAATTATTCACTTTTAATGAAAAAAGCTACTTTTCATCTTTAAATACATGGATCACATATTTTTAGTGACAAAGCGTAAATTTTTGTAGCACAATTTTGTCCTCTAAAGTTTCCCGCAAAAGATGAGGTGGCGTCATTTTATTAATCAACATTAGTCACGAATTATGTGTTATCAGTGACACATTATTTCATCACTAATAATTTACCTAGTTTGTGACAAATCAACTTTTTGTCCTAAAATTAATTAATTTTCTGACACAAAAATATGTTGTTACAATAGTGACAAATTATATTTTGTAGTTAAATGTTGAAAGCTTTAGCCATAAACTATATTTAATTGTGCCATTAGTTTTTGTCACTAATAATATATATAATTAGTGACGATCATTTTATTGTCCGTAATCAATCTATGATTTAGTGACAAAAAAATTTTGTCACAATATTTGCAAGGTATAAATAGCAATGACTTCAAAATTTGTAGTTGAATAATTTAACTAATTGCGACTAAAATAATTTGTAGCAAAATACAAAATTTTCTTTGGCTACTATTGTTAATGATTACAAGTAACACCCGGAAAAAAACATTCAAGTGTGTCATAAGAAATGGACAAAGTCCACCGATTAATTGGTAAGAAAAAGTTTGAAATCAACGAATTTTGTCAATTTTGTGAAAATGATGAGATTCGTCGATTATCTTAAATTACACAATTATAAAATGCATCATTCATAAAATCGAGGTTAATACAGTAAAACTCTAAGCCTCGGTCACTTCATCTCCTTACTTATTTCTATCTCCAATTAGCTTAAACGCTCACAAAATCATCATTTAGCTTATATAAGGTGTATGCATATCATTGGACAAAAATACCCTTCTCTAGAACATAGTCTAACTTCACTTACAACCAGAATGGATTCCTTCTTTGTTATCGAGGTCGACCCCTAAGCCATAATGTCTCAAAACGAGGAGTGTTCAGCCACTTGACTGTAAGTAGAGGAAGATCCGCTACAATAATGAAAAAGATTTCTGCATATATGCCCAAATTGGTCAATAATATAAAAATCTGAAAACTCAGTTAACAAAGCAGGTACAGCGCGCCCGTTATGAGCAGAGTATGCTCAAGCTTGAAAGCCCTAGTCTTACTAAAAAAGAGTTCCACCCTTATGTCTGATAGCCACAGGGGAGTGATCCCTTGCAAAATAAAAAGAAACCACTCATCAGAAGACCTCGCCCAAGGAGTGACAAATTTGAATAGAGTCTCGCTCATAGAGGAAGAGTACGCGCACTAGTCTAACTTCACTTACTCACAACCAGACTGGTGCCTCGCGAGATATTTCCTTCTCACACAAGAAGTGATACCTTTAGGGCCCCAGGTGCCCCAATGGCCACATAATTTCCCCAGCTTCAAAGAATTGGACTCTCATTGGTATCAAGCCTTGTGGAAGTCTTGTGTCGTGTACACACTATAACATATTATTATTAAATTTTCTGTTAAAGTAATTTATGTGCACACATTTTATTATTATAATGTTTTATTATTCATTTGGTTAGAACTAGTCTATCCCGAGATTAGCTACATTGGGATAAGATAAGTTATTTCACGATATATATAAGATAACTTATTTCACTACTATGATATAAATGGTGAGATAAATAATCTCGAGATTAACTAACACCCCCAATCAAATGCGGGATAAAATAATCATATATTTTATTTCAAAATTATTATACCTCATAAATTATTATACCTCATACCTCATACCAAACACCTCCAATAGAATTCGGTGAGTCAAAATTTCACCATGCCAAGATAGTTGAATCATTTTTTTTGTGGCTTATTTTTATCTTCTTTAAAAATCGCAAGGAACCATCATTGTGTTCTATTTTTTATTTTTATTTTCCTTATCTATTTAAATGTTTCGAATAAAAAAATGTAATGGACCATCATAGTGTTCTGCTTTTTTGTTTTTCTTTAATTGTTTAAATGTGTCAAATTACTTTGCTAATTCCCACAACAAGTAAATCATATTTGGAGATAAAAATACAAAAAAGAATGTTTTGGCACTTAATTTCTTTATTTTTGGCCCCAAACTGATTTCAGAAGAATATATCAACAATATATTAAAAGTGAAAAGACCCTTAAAAAGGTGATTTGAACTTTTCACCCTTCATTGAAAGACTTTATAATAGACAAAATCGTCTTTTAACTATTTTCCTCATATAATTTTAATTTAGTTATTAGTTTTAATTGATAAGTAATTTGAGGTCAGCTAATTTTTTTTAAAACATTACATAATTAAAATGTTGTGTTCGACATCTGTATCCTAATATAAAGAGAATAAAATTAGTTGCAAAATTTTCTTTCTAATTAAAATACCTTCCATGTTAATGTTTCCTTTTTATTAAATATTTCATAGTTAAAAAAATTATGTTGGTCATCCATATCCTAACATAAAGATACTACGATTAATTGTACACAATAGATAAAATCGTTTTTTTACTATTTTTCTCATATAATTTTAGTTTAATTATGAGTACTTATTTGTATGATATGGCTATAATCTATAATCTATAATATATTAAAAGTGTGAAGACCCTTAGAAAAGTCATTTGAACCTTTTCTTCTTCATTAAAAATCTCTGCAATAGACAAAATCATCTTTTCGCTTATTTTCTTGAATTATTATATTATTATATTTACAATATTAACTAGACTCTTACAATATACAGGAAAGAGACTTATTAATGTTTTCGTGTTGCAAAATTATATTAGATAAAGAAAGACTAAATTAGGATAGAAAAAAACTACCATAAATTAGAAAAAACCTAAATTAGAAATTAATATTAGGAGTATTTTTTAATTTTTTTGGAAAAACAGATGGTCGTATTATTTTTCAAATCTAACAAGTAATTAATGCAAACTTGACTTATTTTTGGAAAATAGAAAAAGATTTTAAAATCGTGTGATTTGTCCTAACAAATTGCACTTATTTTTTAGGACTCTTATTTTTGAAAAATAAAGAAGTAAGTTATGAAAACTTGCATTATTTTTGGAAAATAATAAACTTTAAAAACCATTTATTTTGCCCTTACAAATTGCCTTCTTTTTGAGAAAATTATATTTTTCTTTATAGTTTACAGGTCGTAGATGAATGTCGGTTGATTTTAAAAAATTTCTTGTAAGGTTAGGTTTAATTGTATTGTTTTGATATCTTTATTATCTTATTATTTTGTTTAAATTTATAGAGGCTAGATGAATGTGGATGGGCTTTGAAAATTGTTTTTAGGTAAAGGTTAGGTTTAGTTGTATTATCATAATATTTTTATTAGTTTGTTATTTTGAGGTAGTTTACAGTTTGTAGATGAATCTCGATTGACTTTGAAAAAATTTTGTGTGTAAAATTTAAGTTTAATTGTATTGTTTTGATATCATTTTTATCGTATTATTTTGTTGTAATTTACAAGTGATAGATAAATGTTGGTCGACTTTGAGGGTTTTTTTTATGTAAAGGTTAGGTTTAGTTATATTATTTTGATATTTCTATTATCATATTATTTTGTTATTATTTACAGGTGGTAGAAGAGTGTCGGACGACTGTGAGAAAATTTTTGTGTGTAAAGATTATATTTAATTGTGTTATTTTGATTGAGGCAAAGAGAATTGGAGTTTGAAGTTTGTAAGGGGGTGCGCGGATAAAGTAGATTAAATAGATTTATGTACCATTTGTAATGAATCTATTTTTATTAGTGCGTGATATTTTGTTTTAATATCTTTTAATAATTTACTTTTTTCGTAAGATATATTCATTAATTATTTTATCCTGTTGTAATTGCAGAGTTACAAATTCTTGTATAATAATTTATCCTATCTGTGCTATAATGTATATCTAATTCTAGATTTTCAATGTTATTTATTATCTTGTGTTGTTCTTCTCGTAGTGAGTTTTTTAAATTATATAAACTATCACATGTACTTTTATCTAAATTTTCTAAGGTTTTTTCTATCCATATTAATTTTTCTTTTAGGTCTTTCATTATTTGTCTAATTCGGTTTCTATAATTAATTTCATTATTTAGGTTTTCTTGATTTTCTCTAGTTTTTCTAATATATTCTAACATTTTTTTTTAATCTGAATAATATCCTTCTGGGTAAATTTCTCCGTATAACTGTTCTAGGCAATTTATAGTTTCAATTTCATGGTTTATTACTTTTTCTAATATTATTTTCTTAATATCTATAATTTCTATGTTTTTAAGTATATATAATATTAAAACTTTAAGATGATCTATTTTTTTAAAAATTATAATATTTTGTAGTTGTTTGTTTTAGCCTTAGTAGTTTTTGCATATTTTTATTAAGAAATTTTATATCTTTGTTTTCCATGTATTTATCTATATTTATTTTTATCTGTTTTTCTAGTAACTGCATTTTTTTTTATATCTTTTTCTAAAAATTTTATGTAACTTATCATTGTAAGTACTTATAAGAGTAGTTAGGTAGTTGTGGTATATAATTTATTCTAGTCATGTAATATTCACCAAAAGCTTTTTCTAATATTATTTTTCTTATATCTGCTACTTTTATATTTCTAAGTGCATACAAAATAAGTATCTTGAATTTATCTACCATCACATCAGATATATTATCATTCATTTTCATAAAATTACTTTTTTCAAAATATTCCCTTCAACCATGTACATAAAATATAGTCATCTCAGCTCACTATATACTAGATTATTCTTAAATAATATGTCCTTCCGTCACTATTAACATGGTAGTTTGGATACTTTTTCCCTTAAACAGCGCCTCTACTCTGGTTACTCCCCACCACGGCTTCTTGCCTCATTGGTTTCACCTTTAGGATGGCATAGTCCTTAGGGATATTTCTCCGTTTCCTCTTTGTTAATAAACTTCTTAACATATTATTCTTCGAATAATTCTACTATAAAGTAACTAATATGAATTTATTTTATCATATCATGATTGTTGGGAATTATGAAATTAGCTATTCATAATCATAAATAGATATACCTGTTCGGGTAGCTTTGTTATTTCTGAGTTTTGTTGTTCCATAGCTTTTTCCATTGGAATATGTTTATCTAATTAACTGAGTAAAATATTTTTGTGGATTGGAGAGAGTGAAAGTGCTTCAACGCATGAAGGCTTGCTCTTTGCAATGCCTTCTGCCTCTGTATTTATAGAAAGAAAGGCAATCAAAACAACTTTACACGTTTTCTAAAAACTAAAAACTTAAAGCTAAAAAGTCAACATAAATGGCCTATGGCCTATCCTACTTTCACCTACCTAAAGAAAAAGTCCTAAATGTGTAAGAAAAGTTTAAAAGTTACATAAATGCTTGTCGTAAGAAAATTTATACAATAAGTCCAAATATCTTCCGTTGATTTTTTGTCGTATCTGCTCCATTATTGCTCTGCATCTGCTCCATTATTGCTCTGTATCTGCTCTATTATTGCTTTTTTATTTTATCTTTCCAGCTGGCATTTTGTCTTTTTTATTCTAGATGTACCTCTGGAATAATATTATCTTCTCCATTGCACCTTGAACATTGGTGGTCTGGATATTTATGTCCGATTATTTTACAGTATCTTGTTAGTAGTCCGTCTGAAATAAATCCCTTTTTTATTGCTGTCGCGGTAGATTGTTTTTCTGGGTTGAGTAGCGTCATTATCCATTGTCTTACGTCTTCCATATCTGCTTGTCTTAGCTCTTTTGAATTTGAATATATCATTTGATGATCTCTTGAATAGTAGCTCCATATTGGGTTTCCGTTAGCATAGTTATTTGCTAGTTCTTGAATGATCGTAGCTAGTCCAATAAGTCTTTTATTTGCATAAAAATCTGGTATCTCGATTCTAGGTATCTCCGGTTGTTGCGAAATATCTTCTGGTATAATCATATCTCTTGTTAGTCCTATCTTTACAACTTGTATGACTGGTTTTATTTCGTCATATAATATCTCTGCTGGTGCAGTATAACACTTTATATAAAATAAATTTCCTTTTGTTATTCTTTTATAGGTAGTGAATATCTTGTATAATTCCTCCATAGCTGTTAGCTCTTCTCTATCGTGGGTGTATATGGTATTTAGTAGTCCATAGTCAAAACAAGTTTTAACTAGGCTTGGGTTAGTTTTGGGTAGTGCGATTAATTTATTGTATCCTTGTAGTTTTTGGGTTATATAATTGGTATTTGGTTCTTTAATATCTGTAGCTCTGGGGTTATGGTTTAGAAAGGCTTGTACTCTGTATATATTTTCTATGTATTTCTGGGCGGTGTAGTTGTATACTTTTTTGTCTTGGTTTAGGCTATCTCGGTATGTGTTAACTTGTGGGGGTATGAATAAATGGTCTTTTTGTGTTTTGGGGGTAAATGATTTTTCAAATATTTTGTTCATATTTGCATTTTGGTATCTTGGCCTATTAACTCCTTTGCCTGTACCTGCAGAAGTAGATTGATAAATGTTATGGGTTTTATGGAGTGTCCCAACGTCTCCTTCTAGCTCTGGATTTTTAATGTCTTCCGATCGACATAGCTCTGCACACTGCTGAGTTAGCTGATTTGTAGCTATAGACTTCAGTTTACCTTCATTAGTCTTTAGCTTTTCTATCTCATTACCCATACTGTCCACTTTCATTGAAAGAGTAGTTAGGGTGTTAAGTATTTTTTCTAGAGTATCTTCCTCTACTATTTCAGTCTGTGTAGCTTTGTCTTGATATGTAATCTGCAATAACATTTTTGTTAGTACTGATCACTTCAATTGTAAATGTGAAATTTAATATATTTAAAACTAGTCTTCGAATCTCTTTTGTTGTAACTGAATTTTGTATTTTCTTTGTTAACCACCATCGTACCTGTGTATTATCTGTTCGTACAATAAATTTGTTATATACAATATATGGCTCGAATGCTAATAAACATTTATATAATGAACATAATTCTTTCCTATTTATTTCCCATTTTATTTCTATTTCGTTAAACGTACCTGAGTAATATCTACAATGATGTTCTATTTTTTCTGCTTCATATCGATATTTAAGTACTCCTCCGTAACTATATTCACTTGCATCTTCTTCTACTATATATATAAATTTTCTATTTTCATCTGGAAATTGTAATTTTGGTAATTCTCTACAAAGTAATTTTATTTTTTGAACTTGTTTTTTATCTTTTTCATCATAATTATATTCTATATCCTTTTTTAATTTTTTCTGCAGTGGTTTTAAGGTTTCTGCTAATTTTGGAATATATTCTCTTACTTGGTTTACTAATCCTAAAAATGATTGTAATTTCTTTTTTGTATCTAATTCTTCTTTCGAATTTATTATTTTTTGTACTATATGTTGTTGCATTTTTACTCCACTTTTATCTATTTGTATTCCTAAAAATTCTATCTGGTTTTTCATAATTTCAGCTTTCTTTTTGCTTAGACTTATTCCTGATTTTTCTATTATATCTGTGAACTGTTCTAATAATTTTAAATGTTCTTCTTTAGTTTTCGTATATAATAATATATCATCTATGTATACTATACAATTAGATAATTGTTTAAAATAATTATCCATAAAATGTTGATATCTACCTGGTGCATTTTTATATCCAAATGGTAACACGTTCCATTCATAAAATCCTTGTGGTACCGTAAATGCGGTTAATTCTTTAGATTCTTCTTCTAGCTTTAGGTGGTAAAATCCTGATTTACAATCAAATTTGCTAAAATAATTATATCCTTGGATTTGTCTTATTTTTAATATCTTATTTGGTATCGGATAATTATATGTTATAGTTTTTGCATTTAAATTTCTATAGTCAATAACCATCCTACTTTTTCCTCTTTTTTGTTCACTATGTTTATTTACTATAAATGCTGGGCTATTATGTTTACTATTACTTTTTTGTATATATTGTTTTTCTAATAATTCATCTATGTGCATTTTAAATTATATGTTAATGGTTTTTGTGTTATTATCCTATTCTTATCTATTAATTCAATTTTTATAGTAGTTTTGTGTTTTTCCCATCCTTTTAATGGATCTTCACTATATAATTGTTCTAATTTTTTCTGAATTATTTCTATTTTATTTATTGAAAATATAGTTATTTCTGTTTTATTTATCGAAAATACTACTAGTTCTATTGTATCTTCAGTATTTTTTATATTTTCTAACTTTTGTGTAATTTTTTCACTTCCTTTTATCCAATCAGTTTTCTTTCTTATTTTATTATTAACTCTTTTTGCTCTTACTTTTTGTTTGCATGGTGTTGTAAACCACCAGTCTGTTTTGGTTATTATATGTGGGTATAATTTATCTAAAAATGGCATTCCTAAAAGTATATCTTTTGATGTTAATTCATAATTATAAATTTCTTCTATTGTTAATATCTTATCTCATACTTGTATTTTTACATTCTTAGCTTTATAAGTAATTAAGCTTCCCTCATTATTAAATCCTTTAACTATTATTGGTGTTTTTAGTTTATCCCATTTGCTTTCTGGTAAGCAATTATATCTACATAAATTAGCTTCGGCTCCTGTATCTATCATAGGCGTATAATATCTACTGTAATATCCTTCTACTACTATCTTCATTAATACATATATCTTCATTTCATGTTAAGGCTCTTTTTAAGAATAACTTTTCTTTGTTATATGTTAAGGTTAATTGTGTATGTTCTATATTATATGGCTTTACTTGTTCTAACCATTTTATTCCTAATATTATATCTGCTTTCTGCATTTCTTCCTTTACTTCGAATTCTATTTTTATTTTTCTAACTCCTAATATTATTTCTTTTTCTGCTATATTTTTATTATTTATTAAACTTCTTGGTAGATCTGGGCATATATCATTGTCAGTTTTTATTTCTTCATTTTTTACTAGATATTTTGCTATATGATTTTCTTCTTGTCCTGTATTCAAAAGTATTAAATATTCTTTTTCATTTATTTTTCCCGTTATGTAATATTGGTTTAAATTACTTATTGAATTTGTTTCATAACTTGTTCTTTTTGATGAGCTTGATGATTCTGGCTTTTCATTAGCTATTCTTTTCGTTGTACTAATTCTATCATTTACTATTTCTAAATTTTCTTCTATATCTATGTCTCTATAGGTATAATCATTATAATCTATTGTTTTTACTATTTGTTCGAATGGGCTTTCTATTTGTATTTTGTTAATCTTATTTTTTCCTGTTATTTTATGTTTTGTTGTTAATACATATAGATTTTTACATCTTGCTGTAAATATTTTACTTCCTGGGGTTAATTCTATTCCTGATATTTTCCAATATAATACTAATGATTTATCTATATTCCTATCTGTTACTGCTACTGAATAATTTGCACTTATTATAAATTTAAATTTTTGGTATATTAGATTTCCTTTTACGGCAGTTATTATGCTTTTTTCTATAGGTTTTATTATTCTATCGTCTGCTAAATATAATTCTATGGGTATATCTATTCCTTCTCTAAAACATGCTTTTATTAATATCTCTGTACCTCCAAGGTGTACATATTTTATTGGATCTCCCTTACTTTTTATATCATTTATTTCTTTATTAATTATTCTTTTTGTTACCAGTGGTATACTAGCTTTTCCTTTTGCATATCTGAAGTCTATTACATGTTCTTTTTGACATACTACATAATATTCATCCTTTTTCCTAGTAAAAATATTTTTTATTGTTGGTATTTTAAATATTTTTTCTACACTTAAATCTAATTCTTTTCCTTTTATTTCATCAAATATATTACTGTCAAATATTATCTTTTGTTCCGTTCCTTCATCATTTAAATATTCTTCCTTTGTTATTATTTTTATATCTTCTTCAGTCATTTGATTCATCTATTTCGCTATCTATTTCATTATCTGTTTCGTTTCTGAAATTTCATATATACTATCTTCACTTTCTAATTCATAATCTATATAATCTATCTGGATATATTCGGTATTATCTATTTTTATTTCTGATATTTGTTTATTTTTTGGATTTTTGGGTAATTTACAATCTCTAGCTAAATGTCCTAATTTTCCACAATTATAACAAGTACATTCTTTTATAGATTTCTTCTTTCTATATGGTCTTTTATGTTTATAATTTTTTACATAATATCTTTTTCTTGGTTTCTTATATTTATATTTTGATTTTTTATATTTCTTGTATTTTTTATGTCTTTTTCTTTTCTTATAATATCTTTCTTCGCATCCAAATTGGGGTGCTATTTTATTTTTGCAACAAGCTAAATTTCTTATTAATGTTTTTTCCATTTTTAACTCTTCTCTATATTTTTCACATAAGTTTCTATACCATTGTTGTAAATATTTTATTCTTGCTCCTAACGTATCTACTATTTTTGCTTCTTCCCAACTTTTTATTATTTTCGAACTAAATGGCTCGGGTAATTTATTAAAATATAACTTTCTTATTTCTTTACTTTCTTCTATACTATATGCTCCTTTGTAATAATATTCTTTAAATGCGCAAGTATATTCATCTATATAACACATATTACATATGGCTAATTTTAACATTAAATTTCTATTTGTATCTTTTTCTTCATTTTGTTCTTCTTCGATTGTTGTCGTACTACCAAATTCATCTTTTATAGCTGTTTCATATTTTTTTAATAATTCTATAGGTGTTAGTTTAGTTGTTGTCGATGATGTTCCTTCTATAGGTTTATTAGTTCTTAATACTTTTTTGCTATTTTCGGTTAGATTTGCAAACCATAGTTTTACTGATCCTATTAGTGTTTTTTCTATATATTCCGGTGCATCTGTTATATTTATATTATTATCTAATAATTGTTTTGTCATATATCCTATCCATAATTGTATTGTTTTTTCTGTATCTATTACACAGTCTAGATCTAAAAAGTTATAATTTTTATTCACTATTTGTTTTGGTATCCATTTATCATATTCATTATATTTTTTAAACTTATTCTTATAATATATAGGTTTCCTTATTCTTGTTGTTTTAGGTATTATATTTTCATTTTCTTTTTTATCAAGAGTATTTATTTCTGTTTGGGTATTTTCTAAGTTTTCTTCATTAATTTTTTGTTCTTCATTGATTCCTAAATTTTTTGTATTTGTTAATATTTCTGTGTATGTTTCACTATCTTCGGACTCATAATCATCTGTCTCTTCAATATCTATATTATTTATTTCTAATTCTTCATTTTTTATTTCTAATTTTTCCTTAAATTGATTTATCTCATTTAGTAATTTCTGTTCTCTATCTTTTTCTTCTTTTTCTTTTTGTCTTTGTTCATACAGTTCTTTTAACATTTGTAATTCTTTTTCTAATTCAGCAATTCTACTATTTTTGGTTTCTTCTATTTTTCGTATTTCTTCCGTAGTTTGTTGTTTTATTTTTTCTATTTCTTTTTTCCTATCTATCTCTTCATTTTCTTTTTCTATTCTTACCATTGCTGTTAATTTATCTTCTAATTTTAATTCTTCTTTTTCTAGCATTAGATATAAATGTTCACCTATTTTCTTATATCTTCGTCCTAGATTAGAAAATACTATTTTTATTTTTGATCCTTCGTAATTTTCATATATTTTTTCATCTATTATAAATTCTTCTTTATTCATTTTATTGTGAATAGGTCATGTTGATATACATATTCTAAACTATCTATTTGTGATTCTAATTTTGATATTTCATCTTTTTGAATTTTTACTAACTCCGGCAAATATATTATAATGTAGTCTTTCTATTCTTATTTTTAATTCTTTACGTTTTTCAGAGATAATTTATTTTAATTCTTTATATCGTTGTATTTTATTCATTTTAAATTATATTTATAATATCTCGGTGGATATCTAAAATCTAATTTTATCATAATTAGGTGGTATATGTTTCATTCTTCTAGATTTTAAATGTGTTATTAATTTTGATTCAATACTAGATATTAATGTAATTAAGTAGGCTAATTTTTGTGGATTTTCTTTTGTTTTATTTAGACTTATATATTCTGGATAATTACTAATTAAAGATTCTTTAATTTTTCTAAAAGCTTCTCTATTTTTAAATGGTCTCCGCATAATTAATTTAATATTTTTGTAGGTAAATTTTTTATATCTAATTTTAATATTTTTTATATCTAATTTTAATTTTTTTTTTTATATCTAATTTTAATTCTAACATGGTCTAATATATATCTCTTCCGTACTGTTTAACTTACTGTGCTCTGATACCATTTGTAGGGGGGTGCGCGGATAAAGTAGATTAAATAGATTTATGTACCACTTCTATGAAAAGAGTAATGAGGTTTGGGAATAGTTTTATTAGCATGAAATTCAAATTAAATTTGTTCATTTTGTTTATAATAAACATTGAAGTGAGACACATCACATAGTAATATATTTGAGATAAAATATTTATTTATATAATTTAAATAGATATCTCATTTTTAACGATATTATATTGCTACTTTCTAATTATATTGTTCTTAATTCTTATGTATATTTTATTGATTGACGTGAGAAACACGTGTAAAACATGTACACTAATCTAGTAAAAATAAAGACACGAATGTCAGCTAAATTTAATTGATAAGTAATTTAAGGTCAGCTAATATTTTTAAAACATTCCATGACTAAAGTATTATGTTGGATATCCGTATCCTAATATAAAGAGACTAAAATTAATTTGCAAAATTTTCTTCCCAATTACAATATCTTCCATTATAACTGTTCCTTTCTATTAAAACATTCCATAATAATAAAGCCTCATAGATCCCAATTAAGTATAGCAATCAAATGCAATAAATCTTATTAAACGTTTTAGTCTAAGTGCTGTAACTTTCCTAATTAAATTGTTTCTACTAAATGCTTATTAATATTTTTAATAGTAAAAGTAATTGAAACATTGTGTCTCTTCAACTATCTTCTACAACTAATAATTCGTATATATTTGTACCATTATTTCATCTCTTTATCTACAATCCATATAACCTCCTAAAAGCTTCAAAAAGCATTTTCATTATGGAGCAGGGTTTGAGTCTTTTACATTGCGTCTGCTATATTGCAATTTCAGATAATAATTAGTGAGTTTCTTTTTACCTTCATAGAGAGTTTCAATCTTTGAAACTTTTCTTTATAATTTACTTGTATGCTCTCAATCTCATATAACACTTTATTTGGATGGCTTTTATGTATTGTTTTATAATGTATCATATAGTATTATGTTGTATTGTATTGTTTAAATGAATACAATATTTAGACAGATTGTGTTGTCTTCACAACATCCCACATCAACAATTTAACTGATAAACAACTAAGATTTTTTTGGGTGAAAATTTTATAATCAGTCACTTAATTTTCTTAATTGCACCTCTTTATTCTCTTAATCACACCTTTCTTTTCCTACGGAACTGTCATAGTGTTATGTCCATATAATCCAATCGACTAAATGAAAACAAATTGATGCTGACAATGAGGAGTGGGGTCTGCTTCTTGGTGGGTCGGTGGTTGGGTTTCAACAATAATATGTGTACCTATGACAATGCTTAAAATTGTTATAAAAAAGATAGTAGTCACACGTGAAATTGCACCCTGAAATTTTGTATTAAGTGAAAATTACGATCCCTGTATGCCAATTTTTCATACCTTTTAGTGCTCGAAGTAATCGAATGCCTTGCTTGTGTTTTACTTTGCCTCTTTGTTCTTCTTTTCCTTGTGTTTTACAAGCAGTGAGATACTTGGAATTATTTTAGTTTGGTTTTCTAGATGATACAGGATCTTAGTAGAACATGATTTGATTTTGCGAGCTGTGCAGCACAAACATAGAAATTTCGAGCAAAAGGGTCGAATTCATTCATAGGAAAGTAAATGAAAGGATTCTTTATTACTATAACTTAGCTCCGTAAAATTTGTACAACTAATGCATAAGTATAGAGAAACTTTTTGGTTATTGAACCAAGAAAAAGGATGAAAGAAGAAAATTATAAATAGGACTGATGTGCTCTGCCATTTTCTAAACCATCATAACATTTGTGACAACATCTGAAATGTTCTATTTGCTAAACTGGTCAACATAGTCAAAGACTTTAGATGTTGCAACTAGCAAATCCCTCTTCTAGTATTGTTCATGACGATTCAAATTTCATTTACATATTCAAAATCTTTAATATTCACACCAAGAGTTTCCAATCAAACTTGAAAGTACTATATTTTATTACTTATTTTTCTTTTATTAACCATTTTCTAAAAACTCAATAGTTTTGAATATCCCTCTATTATATTCCTACTCATGGTTGACATGAATTATTATGAGCAGTTAAAATATCGATGAACTGAGTTTACACACTGAAAACGCATACTAAAGCATGATTACATGACTGAACTGATTCATGATACATGACTGAAATGATTTTCGTGAATATATGACTGATATGAGAGTGATATACAACTTAAACTAAGCATGGAAAAAGATAAATTCTGAGAAGATTATTGCCTTAAGCTAAATCTGAGTTTGCAGAGAAGAGGTGAGGGTACTTGGTCAAAGGGATATTCAAAACTATTGAATTTTCATAATTAAGCTTTATAATTCATATGCTATGATATTTAGCAGGAATATAAGTAAAGCCATGGCAGCAGGAGGACGTATATATAAGAAAAAGATAGTTACTGGAGAAACTATTTCAGCTACCCAATATGTCGATGAGTCAAATAAAAGTACTCCTGCAACTATAATAGGTAATACCATACATTAAAGCTTGGTTAATCTAAGTTATTCGGTACTTTTGTTGATGAAAGATGATGGATATTTTATAAAATTAACCAGTTAAGGTAGTCTGTCAAATTCGTAATTACTCTGTAATTGTGGTAGTGTGTCAAATTTCTCTTATAATTACTCTCCAGCTAATTTCATCTCTCTTATATGAAAAATAAAAGTAGTCTTGTATGTTAGTAAATTATGTTCTGGTCCACAAACAAACGCATCACAAGTCGAAGGAAAAAATTATCGACACTAATGATAACAACAATAATTGGCTGGAGTGCAGAATTTGTAATTACTCGACAAAATTAATTAGTTGAGGTAGTATGTCGAATTTCATAAAATTAATTTTTTATTCTTTTCTTATCCTCCACAGTCACTTTTTATTACTCTGCAAGCTGAACATTACATGTGTCGAATTTGACTAATAATATCATCCATTAAAAGTTAATTCTTAATTGTAATTTTAGAAATGCTATCATCTATATATCACTATTTGCAACTAAATTTTTCTGCTCAGATGATACAAGTAGAATTAAGAAGCATCGAGAAAAAACTAGGATAAAAGGTCTTAAAAGCTGAAGAGGACTTTGGAAAAAAAGATGGTAATGAAAATTTCAATTGATAAGGGAAGGCCTGTTAAGGCGGTCCAGTCATCAAAACTATCAAGTGAGTTGGGGATAATTGCGTAAAATTTTCTTACGCTTTCAAATAAGTGGAATGATTACAAAAGAGGAAAAAAAATACTGAACTGATTAGATGTCATGTAAGATTTTTTACACTTTTTAATCTTGTAACACTGGTGATAGTATCCTTTTAATACCTCAGGGGTCTTGATTCTTGTAACACTGGTGATAGTATCCTTTTAATACGTCAGGGGTCTTGATTCTTATGTTTATCCGTATAAATATTTTCTCCGAAAAAAGTTTGAAATTAATTTGAATGAACATTATGTCAAAGATAGTTGTGAAGATATCCTAAAAACTAGGAGTCATCAATGGTGTTACAAATTTAAAAAGATGTTTAAAAGTGCTCGTTCTGAGAAAGATGCTCATAAAATTGAAGTACTAGAACTGCCACCCAAAAACTGGAATAGGCTTTGTGACATGTGTACTGACACCCAAAAAATGGAATAGGCTTTGTGATATGTGCTCAAATCTGAAACATAAGGTGGCCTATATTCGTATAGATATGCACTATATTTGTTTCAATCCTATTTAACTTAATTATATATGTGTTGTCTTTGTAGAAATGATGTGGGTAGACAAGGCCAATCGATCAAAAGCTAAAATGTAATCATATCATGGGTTCGAAAGCATTTGTAGTTCCTTGTACTGAAATAGTAAGTCAAATATTTTTTAATTTTCTCATTAATAGTGATTTAATGCTGAAATTATTGAGAATACTATTTTTTATTGAGGAGTTCTAGATTTTCCTCTTCTTACTTCGTGGAGCAGGCTAACTTCATTGTCATTCTATGCAATCATCTTTTTTATTTATCTTATAGAGTGAAGAATATGAAGGGGTAGAACCAGACAGAATTGAGTTCTATAAAAGCACTCATTACTCGACTAAAAAGGCTGGTCATCTGAACAAGATGAAACTTACTATTTAAGAAATCAGATAGTTTGATCGCATATGCAAATATAATTTACTTGTTGTTACATAACATTAATAAATATATACTTTTTACAGAGTAGCATAAATGATTTGAAACCTCTATATACTTCGGGAGAGTGGTCCATGACAATTGATGAAATTGTGGAAGCTATACTGATAAAAAGTCAGGGTACATAAAAGGTCTTGGTTATGGTCCGAAACCTAACACTACTTGAACAACACAAAGAAGAGCGACAAAGTTAGAACACACTCCCTTAAAAAGGTGAAGGAGGAAGCTGCTACTATCCAACATGATTTACAAAAATGATTAGATATAGTTGAAGTCATGGTAAAAAATCAAAAATCTCAAATAACATCATTAAATTCCCAATTAGAAATTATATTAGTGCGCCAAGATGATATTTTGAAACAACTGTAGCATTTTATGAGCTCCTCTCAGTCAAGATTAGAATTAGTATAGTTTAAATTATAAATTATATTATAGTTCTTTTAGTTAAATTAGATAAAAATTTGTAGTATTTATCCCTTAATTATATCTTCTTTTTATGATACACTGATCATTGAACCTTATCAAGTTATCCCTTGAGGTACAATTAATAACTACATAAGTCTCTTCTCGTTAATTTTATTGTTAAAACTTTCTTTATTTATTTTGCCAATTAGACCTGGGATTGAATTCCCAATCATCAAAAAGCAATTTGTTGAACCAAATAGAAGTTCTATGAGAGATCTCAATTGCCTTTGTTTACTCTGTTTTCATGTTCTCTTGTTTCTGATTCTGAATAGAAATCTGTTGTTTACTATTAGTTTGATGTTGAACTATTAATTTGATATTTACTACTAGCTTGTTCTCATGATAGAAAATATGAATAATGAGATTGTGTTAAACAAAGCATATTCATTTCTGCATTTTTTACATATATTTTTAGTCAAGAGTCTATTGAAAACACTCTTCCTAACTTTGCAATGAAATAGATAAGGTCTGCGTACGTTGAATCCTTTTTGAACTCATGAAATTACATGAAGAATATCATTGTTGTTGCATATATCATGATATCATAACATATGAATTATAATATTAAATTATTTTTTTTACACAGGTTGTGAAAGGTAGAAATCAAGATTAGTTGCTACAAAAAATGATTTTGCAATGATATTTTGAGAAGCAACCTCCATTTTATTATCTTCGTTTTGTTAATGTTTAGTATATCTCAGTTAAACTTTCAAGTCTGATGAATTTTGGTCAATATTATTTTTTTATTTAAGCATATGTAGTGAGATATCATCTCATGAATGTCATTTTGATTTTTCTTAATTAATATATGACAGTGTTTTTAACTTGTTTTTGCTATTTTCTTCTTTTAGTATGTTGTCTTTTTTCTAATTTTGTGTAATTCTCCTTATAATAAAGTTAAAGATATTTATATATGATTTCAGTTTCAAATTATGAAAACCTAGCTAGCTATATACAAATGGTTGTGATTAATGAAAAAATATTTTATCCGTAAAAGCTTTACTTTTACTTTTTAAGACAATCACATATTCGTCAACACATTAATATTTTGTGACAAGAGTAAATTTTGTCCCTAAATAGTCCACTTATTACCTACAAATTAACTTTGTATTTCCTGACAATTGCTATCTTCACTAATTATGACATATTCTAGTGACAAAATTATTTCATAGGTAAAAAAAGTAATTTTAGTGACGACTTGATCACTTTCAGCTACAAAATGATAAGAAAGTAAGATTGTCACTAATTTATACATTTAGAGATAAATAGAGAATGCGCATGTAAAAGATAGTATTTAGTGACGAAATAATTTTTGTTCCGCGATAAAATACATAGAAGATTAGAGACAAATTAATTCATCACTAGTTGAAATAAATAGTTAGTGACACATCATTCTCATCGGCAGTATAACTTCTTTAGTGACAAAAATAATACTAATACCTACAAAAAATATAATTTCTATGACAAACAAGATCGTCATAAAACTATGCATTTGGGGACATCAAATATTTTCGTAGTTAATGCAAGGTTATTTAGTGACGAAGTACTAAGTCATCTCAATATACATTTAACGACCCATGGTTTAGAAACGAATGTGTGGCGATTCTATTTTTGTCATGAAAAATTTTTTGTAATGAAATATGATTTTTTTCATGACAAAATATTTAATCACTAATAATCGAATTTGTTGTTGTGAGGGTTCTTTCAGAGTATTTAAAACCTTGGAGAAATCAATAAAATATTGATATCTGGTACAAACTATATAGGAAATGTTTCCTCATCACGACCGATGGGACTTATATATTATTCTCTGGCCGTAAATATGATGGAGGAAGTTTTTCCTCATCGCGATCGCAAGGAGGGCATTGAGCTTGTGAAAGGTTAAGGGGCCTAGGTCGGGTCGATTTAGCTTTGCGAATGCGACGAGACTATCGCAAATCCAAAGGTATGAATTCATAGATCTTCACAAACTGAAAGCCTTTGGCCTCAAATGCGAAGGCCAATTATTTGTTTGGTCAAATTTCGAGGATTTCATTTTACCGATTTTACTCTCGTTTTTTACCTCCAAGCTTTGGGAAAGGTAACTTTCAAGGGTTTCAATGTTGATTTTTGTGTGGGTATCTTTTAAATTCAATACCACTATTTTCTATTGTTTTTTCATGAAAAACTCCTTTAAATCATGTTTACGAAGTGAAAAATTTGAGATTTTATCGGTAAAGTTTATAAAGAATTTTTTTCATTTTAGACCTTGATTTTAACCCCTTTTTGCATGAATTTTTACCTATAGACTCCTATAACCTTGGGGAATGTATTTTTATATAAATAAATTCTGATTTTATCCCTTTCATTTTTGAACTCATTTTTCAAGTCCGTTTTAGATTCAACCTAAAAATGGACAATATGGGTATCACTGTCTTTCATTTAATGCTTAGATGTTATATTTGAATGTTGTAGTTGATTTTGAGGTTATTCATAACGGTAAAGCTTCATGTTGAAACACTTTGGACTAGAATTTTATCATTTTGAGGTAGTTTATGGCATAAATTCTTTAAGATTGTGCAAGGTAGTTAATATATAATTAAGAAAAAATACATCAAAACACTCCTATACTTGTCCGCTCCACTAAATTTAACACTTTATGTTTATGAATAATTATTTACCCCCTAAACAACTTTCAAGTGAATTAAATACAACCTTGAAATCAAAATCCCAATCTCATAATGAAGAGTGGACTACACACGCTGCCGTGCCATTGCCATATCAGCGCCATGTTATTGCCACATAAAAAATTATTACTTTTTCCTTTTTAAAGAAATAATCCCACATATATATTAAAAAAATAACTCCCCCCCTTTCTCCTTCAGACTACCCTTAACACACACCCTCTCACCCCCCTCCCTCCACTCTCTCATTCTCCTTCTTCGAAAAACCCATCCGCCCTCCCATCCCCCACCCTTGTAACCATCGTCTCCTCCGTCTCATTATTATTTTTCCTCCATTTCGTCAAACAAATCCAATCCCACCTCACGCTAGTTGTATAGTTAAGGGGAAGAGAAATATTTTTAAAATTGCCAAAGTGATTTTTATTGTTGAAAATAACTTATTGTGTTTAACTATTTATTCTTTTGAAATCCATAAATTGAAAAGAACATCTTTTTTGCAAACACCATTGTCATCAATTTCTTTGATAATGGCCACTTACACTGAAAAATTGAATCAATTATAAATTTCTTCTTATTCTCAGTAATAGATTTTGAAAAAAAGGGTTAAAATTCATAAATTTTTATACACATTATTTTCTTAAGAAACTGATGAAATCTAATAAAAATGGAAATAGTGAATTTAAAGAAGGAGATAGGGGATTAGATGGGGTTCGGGTAGGGGTGGAGGTGTAAGAAAAAAGAAAGGGGTATGGGGGTAGGGGTAGGGGTGGAGGTGTAAAAAAATAAAAATAAAAGAGGTGCTGGGGTGTGGGGGTGGGGGCATTGGAGAAGAAAGGGTGTGATTTGGATATTTAGGAGAAGAAAGGGTGTAATTTTGATATATAGGTGAAGAAAGGGTGTGATTTGGATATATATATATATATATATATTATATATATATAAAAGTGGGACCATTTTTTTAATTAAATGACACACTTTTTTTGTTTTTCTTTAAAAAATGTCATGTCAGCATTAGGGGTGATATTAATTCACTTTAAAGTTATTAAGGGGGTAAATAGATTTTTGTTAAGTTAAAGGTCTAAAGTAAGTTGGGCGGACAGGTTTAGGAGTGTTTTGATGTATTTTCTCTATAATTAAAGCATGCTATGGGTTGAGATAAATAACCGTGGGATTTATTTCAAGATTATTTTACTGTAGTCTACCATGTGGGGGCTTACATTCTATTGTTAGTGACTTGTAGTATCTTATATTGTGTAATTTTCCATATGGGGGGCTTTATTTGACATTATTGGCTTTATTTATGCATCTATATACCTTCATTCTAGATATAATACATGTGTGGGGATTAATTTGATAATATGGGTCTTAATTGAGCATTTATTTTCCTTTATCATGATAGGTACACCTGAGTTAGGGGTTTATATAATGTAACGCCCCGAAATCTAATCCCGAGACGTCAAATGGTGCTCAAGGCTACGAGTAGCCCCAAGCTAACCCTTTGAGCCTGCTACTAGATCTGAACCTTACTTTAAGATAATCTAGTCAAGAAATTATGTTGTATTATACCAAAAACTAAACTAAATAAACTATAGATACTGTCTGAATAGCAAATACTGAAAGTCTGTAATTAAACTCGTAGTCCGACAAGCCTCTACGACTAAAGAACTAGAGAGCCATTTGGACAGACCCCCAACTGACTCGAACTAAACTGAAAACAATAACTCAATTACTACGAAAGTAGGAAATCCGAAGAAGTATGCCCTCGAATCATGAGGACTCACCTTTGACCAACTGTGAGAATTAAGAACAAGTATTTTCCTCTTATTGATGATCTGTTTGACCAACTTCAGGGTGCTTTGGTGTTTTCCAAAATTTATTTTAATTCCAGGTATCACTACTTGATATTTAGAGCTTCAGATATTCCAAACGCAACTTTTTGGACTCGGTGTAGTCATGTCATTTGGGTTAACCAATGCCCTAACAACATTCATAGAGTTGATGAACTGGGTATTTTGACAATATATCAACTCCTTTCTGATTGTATTTATAGATGACATCTTGGTTTATTGCAAGAGTGAGGCTGACCATGTGAAGCATTTAAGGATTATACTTTCAAGATTACGTGATGAGAAGTTGTATGCCATATTTTCTGAGCATGAGTTCTAGTTGGGTTCTATCTTTTTCTTGGGCCATATGGTGACTAAGGATGGTATTATGTTCATTTGGTCAATATTGTCGTGATTTGTTATTGGGGTAGACCTAATTCTCCTACCGCGATTTAGAGTTTTGTTAGTTTGGTAGGTCAGCATCAGCATTTTGTAGAGAGTTTCTTGTCTATTTCAGCTCTTTTGACCAAGTTGACTCAGAAAAATGTAATTTTTTAGTGGTCGGATGTGTGTGAGAAAAGATTTCAAAAGCTTAAGGAGTTATTGACTTCGGCTCCTATCTTGAATTTGTCTACTACTATGATGTCTGAGTTGCCCAGGTTCAAAGAAAGATTCTAATAATACAGTTTTTAGTGGATGACCACACCGTCCGGTAAGTACAGTATCACATTAGTTTGAGAGTTTTACGTGGCATACAAGGGTGAATTGAAGAGACAGTATCTACAGGGGCAGTTGTGGGGCGGTGGTGACCCCATTGAATCACTAACCATTTGAGGAGTGTGGGTGAATATCTCCTCACACACTATTTCTTAGTTCTTAAATAGAACAGATATCCAACCGCCAGTTAACATAGGAAAGATAGAATTCCGAATGGACAAAATACAAAAAATTACACAAAAACAACTTGGATTGAAGGATAAAATGACACACTTTAGGTGGATTACTGGGTTGATTACAGTGAACGGGGAAGATGTAGTTTGGGTAGTTAGAGGCTAGGAGTGGCTTCACAAAAGATAGAAAAACACATGCTTAACTTTGAGGCCATGGCGTGGTGGACACTGGACAGACAAAGAATTTGTCCCACCACTGGGGACAACATACTCAACCCAATTCATGCAGCTTTGATAGCTAGGTTGATGGTTAGGTACGAGTTCGATGTGGGAGAGTTTCTAACCCGAGATATTTGATATCGGGCTGTGGCCTGAGAGAAGTTGTTGCTGGCATATCTGATAATGATTACATAGATCTATTTTTCTGAGGGAGTGCAGGAACTCCCAGGGATTGATAAGATGATTGAGCTTATGGATATCCCAGATCTTAGGTTGATTTGAGATGCAGCAAACCCTATGGCCAAGCATGCGAGGAGAGGAGCAGAGATGTTTAGACAGACTGACACTATTGAGGCTGCTGAGATAGGTGTACATACTGAGTCACAGACTTTAAATACTGCAGGTACAACTAGTGTCCCTCTTCCTATACAGTCCGTACCACCTTAACCAAGACCTATGCCATTTGGTTTGATGTTGATCTCACAGGCTATATGGGATGAGGCTATAAAGATATTTGAAATGTTTAAGGCCAAAGTCTGGAAATGAAAGAGGTGTGAAGCCCTGGGTTGACACGAGGGTAGTGGACAAAGATAGACGAGTGCAGAGTAGACTAGATGTCTTTGAGAAGTGTATGACCCGGTAGTTGAGTAGCGGCCAAACCCCAGATATTACGAATGTAAAAGAGAAAGTGGCCAAAATTAAGAAGATGGTTGCTGAGTTATTCGACAGACCAATCATCCCAGATCTTGTGGTTACAGAGGTTATGCTCGAAGTACATGTTGAAAATATCTAGGAGATTTTGGAATTGGTAAAAGAACCTCGAGAGAAAAAAAGAAAAGAAAGCACCAGAGTAGCACAGAAAAAGAAGCAATATAGAAAGCAAAGATAGATAGCATATAGAGTGAGTAAGACAGGCAGGAAAGGGTATAGGAGATGCGTGCTAGAGCCAGTGGTTCGAGACAAGCAAGTGTTGATGTTGAGGGGGGTAGTTATGTGCCCCCAACTATTGTTGTACATTGAGCGCACCGGCCACAGCCTATGCCACTATTATGGAGCCAGTCCTGGTACTTGATAGGATGACAACTGATGATGGTAGGACCCAACTTAAGGGCCCACATGATGATATTGCATGAGTTGGTTCCTTGAGTGCCCAGGTATGTTATAGATCCCTTATATTATATTTTTTAGATGAACTGGAGACAGTGCATAGGATACAAGTTAGGGATAGGGGTGTACTAAGGTCGCCACGAGCTATACTTTCCATAATTTGAAGCTCGTGACCATATTCTGAAAAAAATTGAGAACTAGTATTTTTTGTTTTCTTCTTGATGTTTTGTGTTTTTGTTGTGTGCTATGATAGCTGAAAATAGGAGGAAAATTTATATATGTCGCACTTAATCTTGTTTTGAATGATTATTCTAAAAATTGCCCGATTTTTAAATTACCGTGCTACAAAATTTGATATGCCTCCAGAAACATTGTTGACTGTGTGATGATTATATGTGTGAGACTATAATGAATCTGATAATAGCATTAGGATTAGGAATAGAACAACTAGGTCAAACATTTGCATAACTGGATAAGTAGTACCTAGCAATATGACCATATGCGGGTGTGTGTGAGGCACTACTTAGTTCCCGTTGTGTCTGAATCTAGAACTTGCCTAGTCGATTTTACCTAAGGTTTAGAATAGTCGAATAGGAGATAATCATAGGCCATTTTTGATTAGGTCCACTCAAGACTAAATGTCGAACCAAGTGAAATGAATCCCTTTAATCCAAAATTTTGATCGTTAATTCAGCCATTTCTTGTTCACATCGATTTCACCTTCCCGTTTCACTTATAATGAACCTGTTTTAGCCCTGGTCCTCCTCAGACACTATGCACCTCAACTCCAAAAAATTACCTAAGTTGAAAGTGGCTATTATAGGGGCACGTAGGGAAAAAATGGGTATGAAGAAAGACGTATAGAAGAAAAAACAAAAGAAAAAAGAAAAAATGCAAGGAAAGAAAAATAAAAAAGGTAAAAGTGAGAAAATAAAACCGTACCTGATCCAATATGTATGTACTTTAAAATTAAAAAGGGAGACAAAAGGGCAAAAATAAAAAGAAGAAAAGTGAAAAATAAGTGGACCCCGATTAAAGCATAGTGTCAAGGAGGTATAGTCACTAAATCCCAAAATGATTCTATACTAGACCCTAACCTATGTTGCAATTTGAATAAAGTCCTTTAGTGATCCTACGTCAGCTATCCAAAAACTTAGGAAGAGAGCATATGCTCAAGCCTATGGTATTTTGTATACACCGATGATAGGTCTTTGTGAGTGAGAGTATTTTTTGTATATCTCTAAATAAACTGATTGATCTTAACTGAGTGAAGGGGATCTCTTTGACTGTGAGTGCACATGTGTTATGTTGTTAGTTTGCGAAACTATTCGGTTAATGTAATTTATGTCTATGCCTTATTGTCTGTTACTAATGTAATGCCATCATCGGATTTTTTTTATATTTCTTCGTGTGCAAAATTGATATACACAGTTTGATTCTTCAAAAGTTAAAATTAGGAGGGAAAATAAAAATCTTGAAAGGTCACTGCTATAGGTATCTTAGGATCTTCCTATTTAAGCATCGTTGTTGTGATAAATAGGTTTTGATTTTTTTTTACTTGAGGACACACAAAAGTCTAAGTTGAATTTGTTGATGCGCCATGAAACACGACACTTTAGATACTAAAAATAATAAATTTATGCCTAGACTTAGGTTGTTTTAGGAGATCTGATGTGCTTTTGTGCTTGTTGCAGGTGAAATGGATAATTAAAAGTATTGTAATGGAACCAGAAGAAAAAGCATTAAAAAGATGAATTCTGCAGATGATAAAGTCAGCATATGAATTTTCAACACACCATAATGCTCGTAGTTTGACTCGTAAGCACAACAGAACCAAAGGACAAGAAAAAATGCTTAGTGAAAAAAAGATACGACTCAGTCATATAATCGTAAGATAAGGATATGGGTTGTGTCAAGAAACCGTTAAGATAACAAAAACCAAAAGTCAGATACAAAGTTGAAATCTCATAGAAAGACGAGTCGAATGTCTAAGTATGACTCGTATGATCCAACTGTAAGAAGAATAGTGTTCAAAGGATTGAAAATCAAGTCTTAGGTGGTAACGAGTGAATAACATGAGTCGTTTGGTCAAGGTACGACTCGTGAGCAAGATTCGTAAGAAGAACAGAAAGTTGAAGCGCTAGAAGATCAGACACTGGAGTGGATATGACTAGGACAGTACGACTCATAAGTAAACCTTACGAGTGGATGAGCGAGTCATACCTTTTGCCAACTTCCTTTTCCTTTTTCCTTTTTATTAGGATTTTAGGGCTATTTTTTGATACTATAAATACCCTATGGTTTATCTTTTATTAGGTTATATTCTCTTACATTCTTAGACATTCTATTATATACTTTACCATACTTTGCATTGTTATTGAGATTTTTAGGTTATTATTCAATAACAGATTTTAGATTTTATTCATCTTATTTTGTGCAATTAATTACATCAATTCTTCAATGATGATCATGAATTTTCGCAAGAACGTGAGCGAATAATTTCCCTAACTAGGGTAGTGGGAACCCTAGTTGATTGACTAGGTAAGGAAAGTTGGATATTCTTGTATTCTAATGTAGTTGCATGTATCTTAATCTTCTTCATATTAATTAACCTCAGAGCTACTGCAGAAGTTTGAAGGTTGACTGTATTCGATATCATCTTCACAAGGGAGTTTGAGATTGGGAAAAGTGGATTAAGATAGTAATTTGAGATTCACTTCCATCTTGTTATTCCTCCATGTCATCTAATAATCAACTCGAGACTCAAAAGGTGAGAGTTAAACTAAAGTCATCAATAAGGAGAAATAAGGTGACACCTTGAAACTCACAAGGTAAAGGCTGAGATTTGTCAACACATTTACAAGACTATTTATAATACATAGCTTGCCGACTTTACATAAAGAGAGCAGAATAGATGGGTTGAATATAAGAAACTTACAGAGTTAAGAAGCCAGGGGAAACACAGTCATAGTGTTCGTCTTCTATTATTTACAACTCAAAGCATTCAAGTTTGATTACCAGTTACTGATTACTTCTAAATTCCCCCATCTGTGAATTTTGTCCAAGTTAACCAACAATTCAATATTTTCCCTATGGTTTGACCCCACCTATTTTTGGTTACTATATTTGGAATCGACCGTAGAATACTTCTTTGGAGGTTAGTTTTGGGTGAAATCGGATATATTGGTGGAATAACATGAAGAAGGATGTAACTAATTTATTGGCTATGTTCATGGTGTATCAGCAAGTGAAGGTAGAGCATTGAGGCCTTGTGGTTTCTCTTAGGAGAATAACTTGCTCGTATAGAAATGGGAAATGATTAATATGGATTTAGTTACTAGTCTTATATGGTATCTCCATTAGTGAAATTCCAGTTAGGTCATCATGGATGGGATGACGAAGTCTACTCACTTCGTGCCAGTGAAGAGTAATTATTTGGCAGAATACTATGCTAAGCTTTTCATTGAGGATATTATGAAGTTTCATGGTACTCTAGTTTCCATCATATCTTATCGAGGTACTCAGTTCTCGTCTCCTTTTTTGTGTTTTTTTAGAGAGGTTTGGGGACTAAGGTAAACCTTAGCACCACTTTCTACCCTCTAATGGATAGACAAATGAAAAGGATGATTTAAAATTTTAAAGATATGCTAAGGTCCTGTGTTATTGATGTTAGTGGTAGTTGGGTTGACTATTTTCCATTCATCGAGTTTGCGTATAATAATAGTAATCACTCGAGTGTTGGGATGGCTTCGTTCAAAGCTATATGTGGTAGGCGATGTAGGTATTTTATAGGGTGGTTTGAGGTTGGAGATAATAGGTTGTATGGTCCCAATGTGGTTCACCAATCTATGAGAAGGTGAAAGTGATTTGGGATAGGCTTAAGACCTCCCAAAGTTGCCAAAAATCCTACGCAGATATGAGGTAAAGGGAGTTGGAGTTTAATGTTGGTTGATGGGTATTCTTAAAGGTTTCTTCCTTAAAGGGAGTAATGGGATCTGGGAAAAAAAGGAAGATCAGTCTCTGTTATGTTGGTCCTATTTGGTTTTGAGGAGGGTTGGTAATGTAGCGTATGAACTGGAGAGCCTTCTAGCTTAGGCTCTATTAATTCGGTCTTCCATGTCTCGATATTGAGGAAGTGTGTGGGTGATCCTTTATTGGTTATTTCTTTGAAAGGTGTGGGCATGTTGGAGTCCTTGTCTTATGAGGAAGTTTTGGTGGAGATCTTTAATCGGCAAGCCCATCAGTTATCGAGAAAGGACGTGGCTTCGGTAAAGGTTCATTGGAGAAACCAAAAGTACGAGGAAACTACTTGGGAAGCCGAGGAGGACATAAATTCCAAGTATCCATTCCTACTCCCTATTCTGAAAAATCGTGCTTAAGGTATATGTTAATCTCAAAATCTTAGTTTTTTGACTTTGTTAAAGGAATTTTGATTTCCTTGATATCTTTGTTTTTTGTCTTTGTTAAAGGTAAGAGTGGGTGTATCTCGGTGTTAAATAGTGCTAATGTATTCTTTGAACTATCATTTGAGGATGAATGATTCTAAAAGGGGGGGAGGGGGGGAATGAAATACCCTAGGTCTTGGACCCTAGAAAATTCCTAATTCTGGGCTTACTACCCTGACTACGGCTCTCATTGCGAGTCATAGGGAGTCATTGCAGGTTAGAGGACACAATCATAACTTTCTCAGTGAGATTTCTCAAAGTCATTGTTTTGACCACGACTGCTATGTTATGAGTCGTACGGACTCTAAACGACTCATAGAGTCCTTTCCATAAGGAAACCAGTGTGATGCCCAAAGTATTCTATCTTGATTACGACTAGGATGTAATAAGTCGTATGGAATCGTTATGAGTCGTAAGGTCCTTTCCATAACTAGACCAGTGTTGGTGGTCCGGGACACTGTCAACACTACGACTGAGGAGAAATAAGACATAGGGTTACCCTACAGCTGTAAGGTCACCCATAACAACTAGCGACTTATTTCCCAGTGTTTTAATGAGGGTATTTAAGATATTTCCCTCTTATTCCAGTAATAACCCATAACAATAAACATACTTGGGACCCTATTTCATCTATAATACATATCAAATACACTCTCTTCTCTTTTAAGTCCTCTGAAGTATCAATACTTAGGGTTTCTAAGATGTGGGCCAAGTAGATCTTCAAGGGTTGGATTCTCTCCATAACCTTGGGTATTTTAGCCATGTGACTCTACCCTAAAACTCATTTTATCTACCAATAATTTACATGGTTAATTATGTGGATTTTAAATAAAGGTTTTGATATGGTTGAGGGCTTGGACATGAATGGTTCTTAAATTGATTTCTCCTGGTTTATTATGCATTGTTCATGCTTTATTAATGGTTTGAACTTTTGGGGTGCATGAGATTGGTGAATAATCAAAGGGGTTATTTTTTCCCCAATTATGATGAATTCTGCTTTGACACATGGTTTTGGAAATTGAGTTCCCTCAACCTAAATGTGAAATTGATAATGATACTAGGCTTTGTCATATGTTTTGACTTGCTCACTTAACTAATGCATTGGAATAAAGGGTTAATGAACTATGGTCTTATTCTATTGAACTTTGGGGTATGTGAATTCCCCTTGTCAATGTTAATTGAACCTAGGGGATCATGAATTTCCCCTGTATGATGGTTAATAGATTATCACGTGATAATGAACTTGCAAGTGGTGTTGGTATGACGATACCAACGGGATGCCTAACTGCATAATCGGTTCAATAAAGTAGGAATATGTGTTAAATCTTTTAATTGGGCTTAAAAGTGGATTGTGTATCCGTGCAGCAAAAGTGGTGGTCTCAATGGACCAATACCTAAAACCGCACTAGTCGAAGTGGGGGTCTCAATGAACGGAAGGTTTGGGTCCCCCTTATTATTATTATATAATTGGGAAGTTTGATTCCCCAATATTATATATATTGGTACTTAAATCACCTTTGATTTATGACGGGAGGTATGAGTCCCCCATCAAGCATATGACATATGATTATCCTCTGGTTTGGTGGTTACATGCACTAGGCCTTTCTAGCTACGGGAGAATTGGGCCAATATAGCCTGTGGGTGCCTTGATTATGATGGTTATTCTACATAATCCAGTTTAAGATTTTAAAAGTTCATGCTAAGTCTTGCTCCCCAACCCAGCATGTGATATGTACACATGTATTTGAATTTGAGATATGCATTGGATTTGACTCATTTTGAACTATTACTCATGGCATTATATTATCCCTTAACCCTGAGTTACTTACTAGCACTTCAACCGCTAACCGTCTCTGCATGTTGTATCCCCACGTAATGCAGGCATACAAAATTCTTCTTCCTTTCCTACGCAGCGATCAGGTGTTCATGGATAGTTTGAGAGTTGACTTGAAGTGGTGTGCTTCCATCCTACAGAAGACTTAATTTTAGGTTTTCATTTTCTATGTCTTAGGCTTTGTTTCAGACTTATTTTTGGCTATGGTTAGGGGCATTTACTGATACTTTATTGGTATTTGGTTTTGTTAGAGGCTTTGTGGGTACTGTGGACTTGAGTATTGTATTGGTAGCCAGTATCGATTATTAGTCTCGATTAGTGATTATTGATATAACTTGGAATATTTGAACTTATGTTACTCTATCTTCTTATATGTTCGGACTTCAGTCTATGTTAGTGTATGTTGTGTTCTGTTGACAAGGAAATGGGGGTGGTCTCCGGTCCTTGGAAGACTCGAGAAACATTTGGGTCGTGACACTTATGGACTTCCCCGAAATACACTAGGATTGCTACATTCATAACTTTCTAGGTAAGGGTACTTTGTGACCAACCAATCAGAGTCACAAGTCCCACTCGGGCAGGCAATGTTGAGCGGTAATTCAAAAAATGAAATTTTGAGGATAATAATGGAAAGTTCTGGACTTTGACCCATAACCATACTTTTGTAGTTGTATCAAGTTATGCAACCATAAGTAGCCAGGTAAGCATCAAAATGCAAAGTCCAGAAAGTTGGAAATTGGGCCAAAAATTCTGGCACACTTATGTCCAGTACATACGGACCACATGTAACACATACGACCCACATGTGGCAGACGCAAGTAAGCTAGTTGTTGGGTAAAATTTTAACTGAAATTTTGGGCCCACCCATGCTTGAAAAAGTCCTATTTCGCCCCCACCCCTCTATTTAAACATAATTTAACTCATTTTAACCATTCAAATCCTCAAAATCTCACTTTTTTCTCTTTCAATCCAAACTTCCCTCACAAAGTATAAATTATGCCAGACTTAGAAAAGACTAAATTGAAACTTATATGGGGTACCAACTTGTCCTGCCACACTAAATATAAGCTTACTCTTGGGTTTTACTTTTATTCTTCATAGTTCATTTCTGGATTCCCAAAGAAAACGTAACTTTCTTGGCTCCTAAAAGTAATATCTTGATTTAAATATTGAACAAGCAAGTTGATAGGTGTATTTCCATGCAAAATATAAAGAAACAATCATGCTCATGTGTAAGATCTTGAATTAGCCTAAAATCTTGATGTGGTTCTTTGTTTTAAATTAAATTCTAAGGTTAGGACCTAAACAAAAGCTGAACTTTAACAAGTAGAGGAATACCAAAAGTTGTGCATGTTAGTTTGCATTAAAATGTATAATTCATTGTATATGTGTGCACATTGGGCTTGTTGGTACTGGAATAAGTTACAGGGGTGTGAAAATTGAGGACAAATTCAAAGTATTTGAATTTTGAGTTTTTCTTCAACTTTTTCATTCCTTTATTAAGTGTTGAATTCTAACACTTAATTTTTTAGGTACAGATAGCACCCAAAGTTGCAAATAAGAAGGTTTTTATATCAAGGAGACGAGATGAGTCCCCTGATCTCAGTGGCTCGGTAGAAGAGTACCCTATTGCATAGATTAGAGCAGCTGTGACTGGGGTAAAGCGTAGCGTGACTAGAGGCCAGGTGCTCTAGATAGCTGAGACTATTATTTTTGGTATTATAGGACAACTATTGCCTGAGAACTCACAGTAGTGCAGAAGGCCAGCCTTTACCCGGCTTAGGACTTAAATTAAGGTCATTCAAGCTGCCCAGGCAGCTCTAGCCCGACCGTTGATAAAGTTGTCCTAAGGATCACCTCCAGTCACCTCCACCGAGTGATGATGATAGTATGCGTGAGGCCGATTCTAGATCCATAGGGTGTTTCTAAGCATCCTCAGTCTAATGAGGGGACCAGGATTCATCTATGGCTATAAATCAGAAAGCGTCATCAGTGGTACCCCAGTCCGAGGAGGGTAATGCCTCTCATACACAACTATTTGCAGCATCCTAGTCTTATGAGGGTATGGGTCAGGCTTCCCATTAGGTGCCAATTCTAGATGGGAAGTCACCAGCATAGGAAGGATAGAGTATACCCCCTACACATGCCTCGGAGGCACCTCTTGAGGAGGATAACTGAGGTGGTGTGGTGAGGGAATACGAATGATATTTGATATAAATAGTTGTATTTTGGAGACCGGCAAAACTAAGAGGGTCATTTTATAGGAGCGTAGGATTAATCTATCTGGGTTGAGCAGAATACCATAGTTGTGGGCGACTTTTGATCATTATCAGTTTGAGTGGATGACTAGACCACTCGGTTCTTATAGCCCGACTTTGGTACGAGAGTTGTATACATCATATCATGCCATAATAGTTCCTTTGATGTGCAAATTTATAGGTTTGATGAGACATATAGAGTAGCCATAGCTTGAGTAGACCCTTATGAGAGAGGTCAGGGTTGTTCTTTCAGTAGAGAGCATCCGACGAGTTCTTTTTAGTCAAGACTATATTACCCCAATATCAATAGCAGAGTGTTACTACACACTAAGAATTGTACATGACAAATATATTATGAGAGAGGTTGAGTATAAAAATGAGAGAGTTTAGATGGTTAAGTAGATCGCTGGCTATATTTCACCTTTTTGTGATGAGACCCCATAGATCGAGGGACAAAGCACTATAAAAAAGTATCTTTAAAATTTTATGCTAAGTTTTGATAGTTGATCATCAGTTATAGACTATTCCCGACTGCTTCAGATAATGTATTGACTTAGGAGGGAGACGCCCCGATTGCTAGTATGATGGTCAGGTATGATATTTACTTTGCTCCTATCCTCCAACACAAGATTCATGATAGAGCCTTTAGGGATATGATGAATTTGCCATTTTTTTTATCTTATTCAGAGATTGTGTGATGATTCCAGGTTACTAGAGATATTGGGAGTCGATGAGAGATTACTTGTGACAACCACTGCACAAATGAGGATGATGAAGGATCCAACATGCTCGACCTTTCCTAAGATACCTAGTGGGCCTACTAAAGTACCTATAGAGACTATTGATATGTAGGAAGGTGATATGGGAGTTAGCATTTATCTTGAGATAGAAAAGTAGATAGAAACCCCCAAGATTAGTACCAAGGTGAGGGGACACCGACCACTTCTACATCAGCCCCAGCCTCCAGTTTAAAGCTGGTGGGTACTTCTTCACTGCCTCTTTACCCATCCACTATAACTGTTGCTATAAGTATGACGACTATTTCTCATGAATTCTTATAGAAATTAATGGATAGTAAGACAGACACTGCTGCTCAGTTATAGGATGTTGAGAATAAGGTGGCTACTCTATATGGGTAGATCCGACCATGGGTCCATACTAGACTAGAGATAACAGAGGATATATGGGATGCTTCACACAAAGTTGCTATATCAAATTTATATCCTGATTTACAGACATGTATTGATTCTTTTAAGAGATATGTTGCAACTTAATTTGTAGAGATTAAGATGTCAGACCTAGGTTATATTTTGGAGGAGGTGGATCCCTTGCAAGCAGAAGTATGCTATATCACAGAGAGTCATATGATAACCACAACTCCAATCATACCCTCAGTAGTCTAGATATCACCTCATGTAGGCCTAAATACTTTGATTTATTTATAGAGGATGATGAAGAAGTCCTAGTAGGTAGGACAAAGATATAAAACATATGACTAGGCTTTGAAAAAGGCCAGACATAATTCAATAGATTTTGCATTTATTGAGAGGCAGAGGCATACCAAGATAGTAGCAAGAGCAACTTCTAGTAGTGCACCATCACCACCACTGCCTCCATTAGTAGATTTACCCTCATCTTAGGATGCTCAAGACATAGATGCTTAGGGTGCCTAGGTGTGTCATCATTCTCATTGTTTTATATTTTTGTAGCACATTAGAGATAATGCATAATTTTTTAATTGGGAATGCAGTATACCATAGCCACCATGGGTTTTTATTGTTGTTCTTGTTTTTCTGTCAGCTATGGTATAGTTGTAGAACTGACATGTCTAGGATAACATTTGTGTCGTATTGTGTTTTGTTTCATATTGTATTGTGTTTTTGTGCAATTGGGAGATTTTAAGTAATTGGGGAAAGTTGTCATGTTTTTGATAGATTTTTGAGAAAAATAATACCCTTCTAAAATTTTAGAATTGTGTGAATGTATATATGTGTGAACATTGTGGATCTTGTTATGGCATTAGGATAAGGGACATGATAATCATTTGCTAATAATTGCATAAACCAGATAGGCAATAGCTTGTAATATTGACTTTGTTCCATGTGTGTGTGAGATGGTACTTAGTTCTCTTTGTGTGTTAAATCTAGAACCTGCCCAGTTAGTTTTGCCTGGGATGTAGGATAGTTGGTTAGGAAAGGATGATAAGCCGCTTTTAATGTTAGTCCACTTTTAGCCTAAATGACCTTCCATACGTAAATTATATCCCTTAATTCCCAAAGCTTTAGCCTTATAGACTATTTTTCTTATTTCATATTTCACCTTCTCATTTATGTTGTAATATCCTATTTTGGCCCGTTCGTTCTTAGATATTGTGTACCTCAACTAAGGAAAATTGCCTAAGTTAAGTGTGGCTATCATATGGGTGTGTGATGTAAAGTGTGTATCTAAAAGGGTAAAATGCGAGAAAAATTTATTAGGGCTAGGTATGGTAGCAAAAGAAAAGAAAAAATGTGAAAAGTGAAAAAGAAAGAACAAAAGGCCGCACCTAGCCTGAATGTGTAATAAAGAATAAAAAGGGAGAAATAAGGATGGAATAAAAAGAAAGATGGTTAATGAGTGGACCCCCAATGTTAGTGTAGTGCAAAGGAGGCATAGTCACTTGATATCTATATGTACCATACCAGTCACCCAAGTCTACATTACAAGATGAGAAAAGTCCTATTATGATCCTAACTTGACTGTTTGAATGCTAAGGCAAATAAAATAAGGGCAAGCTTGTGGTGTTTGACATATATTGATTAGAACTTCTCTTTTGAGTATGAGTGTCTCTTGATTGTCCCTGTATTAAAATGCATTATTTCATATGAGTGAGTGGGATTTCATTGTTGTGATGACACATAAGTTATATTGCTGGCTGTTTACTTATTTTATGTAGTGTAACTTGTATATACATGCATAATTGTGTGTTTCTAATGTAATTTCATACATATATCCCCTTGTGACACATTATTGTGCTTTATGTTTATGTACAGTTGGTTTTGAAAAGTTGGAATAAGAGAGGTTATTATGGTATGAATTTATAGTATTGATTGACTGTCTTGGATAGCTTAGATTCTCCTAGTTAAGCATGGTTTTTTTTGTTGGGTTGTGATTCCAGTAGATATGCAAACATTCAAAGATGAGTGATTTGAGGTAGATTTATACACCTCAGTGTTGTTATCCAGGCTTATTTAGTCTTATTTTTAGGATTACTCGTGTGCTTAATATGTTAGGAATGATATAATTGAGCATCTAAGTGTTTAAGTACTTGATTACAATGTTTAAAGTGTCTTTCAAACAATTTTGTACTCAATTTGGTCACTTAGAGTTCAAATGAGAAAACTAGTGTTACTAGCTTGAGCTAGGTGTTGTTCTAGTTGATCTCGTTGAATTCTAGTGTGTCTAATGGGTTCCTAAGGTTATTATTGTATAATTACGTGTAGAAACACATGTTTATATTATTCAACTTTCAATTGGATCAAGCCTAGACTCGAACAAGAAGTTAAAGATCAAAAAGGTCAAAACTAGTTCTTAGCTTAAGTTTCTAGTTCGTTGTCCATGATATTATGTTGTTTTGAGCTTTAATTTGTGGTGTTTGATGCTATAGGATACTTGGTGAGATGATTTTTATGATATATGTTTGACACACGAGATGGAACTCAAGTCGAAACAACAACACAAGGCTTGGGATGCAAGGACAAGTGCACGAAACAAGTTTAAAAGTAAAATTAAGGTTGCAAATGCATGGGGTGTCGCAGACCTTGATCCATGCCATGAGAGGGATGTTGCAGACATGGAGATATCTTAAAATATGAATTTCCAGTTTTTCACCATGATTAGGCCACATAGCACACCCTAGACCATGGAATAAGAGGAGTGACGCAGACCCTAATCCAAAAACGGCCAACTTGTCCTCCTATATATAGAACACTTGAACTTGATGTTAGACACCTTGGATGACTTTGAAACTTTGAGGGAGGCTGAAAATACCTCAATTAGGGTTTTTCTTCTTTTCCTTTAGTTTATTTATGAATTTTATCTTGTATTCGTCTATGGTGATTATGACTATGTCCATGAGTGGCTAAACACCCTTGTTCTGGGGTAGAGACCGAAACTATGATTACACTTTGATATTCATAGAATAGTTTATTTTTGAATTATCATATAGGTTATTCTTTATCTCCCGTGCTTACTATTTTGATAACTGTCCACCATTAAAATACACCTATATTCCTTTGTGAATCCAAGAGAGGAATCATAGGTTCGATCAAAGAGTTTAAGGAGCAAGTTTCTTATTATTTTATAAAACAAAGGATTGAAATTAGAGTCTAGGATAGAGATATACCAAGAAGCTTTGTTTGGTTCACTTTCAGGATGATATCTTAATGTATTTAAATAGATCATTGCATCCCCTCTCAATGATATGGTTGTAATGTCCATTTAGGTAGAACATTAGAGGATCGAGAGACCATGATCATACTCTAAACCCTGTGAATCAATATCCCGATAAGAAACTAAACTATGATAAGAATAGAGATTTGTTAGATTTCTAAAAGTGTCTTAACCCTGGAATCCTCACCCATATTGCTTTCAACTTTTCTTAAGTTGCTATTGCCAACTCTGTTATTTATTTATTAATTAGATTATTACTTTATTCTTCAAACTAATCTTGATCCTTCGAAATACTTAATGCATTATTTTTGAAACTAAAGTTAGTATAATTGCTAGTTAAGTAGTCCTTGTGGGTACAATATCCGACTCTCTGAGTCCCTATATTACTTGTACGATTGTGTGCACTTATATGTGGATAGACTGCTACATGTTTTTGGCGACATTGTCGGAGACTCAAATAATTAATAATTTTCTAAATTTTTGTTTTTTGATAATAAGTTAAAATATTAATGAATTGATCTTAGTGGATGACTTTTGTAGGACTAGCGATGTACCATACTTGCAAGAGATAGAGAGTTGGTAGAGCCTTATTCAGAACCAGAACAAGCATTTCATCAAAGGCGAAGATCTCACTATCTAATTTAGAAAGTTCAAATGGCCGAGGAAATACATCCTAATCTTATTGATCCAAACGTGGCACATGCTCTGCACCGGTGATTTTAGCTGCTCCGTTAGCAATCCTACTTATGAACCATTCTACTAATTGCATTCGAAAGCCAAAGGCGGGTCGTTGGTTTGAATTGAAGAAAAATACGGTACAACTACTATGTTCGAGTTGACAATTTGCAGGGTTATCACATGAAGACCCATAGTAGCATATACAAAATTTCTTGGAAATTAGTGATACTAATATTCCTAATGGGCTATCTACTGATAATGTCAGACTGACTCTCTTATCCTTTTTTCTAATTAGGGAAGCGAATAGGTAGTTATATGCGGAACAAGTAAACTTCATCAATTCCTGGGATAATCTGGATAGGAAGTTCCTTATTTGACTTTTTCCATCTGGGAAGCTAACTTATTTGAGAAGCGATATTCTAAGTTTCAGGCAGAAAAAAAGAGAAATTCTTTACCAAACTTAGGAAAGATTTAGAGGTATGCTTATAAATTGCCCTCACCACCATCAGTTTAAAAATGTACTGGTTCATACTTTCATAGAAGGTCTTGAGACAATCAGCAAGATTCTCTTGGATTTAGTAGCAAGTTGGCAAGATCTTAAGAAGACGTATGATGTATTATATACACTACTGAATTGGATTTCACAAAGGAATCCTAAGGGGCATACTAACTCAAGAAGTGCTCCAAAGAAGGCTGCAGGTATATTAGAGGTGGACCAGTTTACTGTTATATAAGCTTAGATTGCTGCACTACAAAATTAGTTAACTAATCAACTCAGTAAAATAAAATTGGGGGTTACATAACCTGAAGCAACAGATATCCCACTACAAGGATTTGTGCATGATTACATTGATTGAAAAGGATAAGTGTGTGGTGTTGGAGTTTATTCCACTAAAGACCTCTTTAGAATTCCTTATTGAGCTTCTTGAGCCACAAATACCCCAGCCCAAACTGATACTGATTGATGAGCCTGAAGAAGCTATTGTTAAGAGAGTTGTTGACCTTGAGTGTTCACACTTAAGAGGTAAGAAACGAATAATAAGATGGCCTCCAAGTAAGAGGAAAAGGATGATAGAAAATGGTAAAATATCATACGGGTTGTGCCGCGACACTAAATCAGGTGCTACTTGGGAGGCAACCCAAGTTAAGGTAGGTTTTATTTTAAGTATTTTTAGTTTTTACTTCACTGATTTTTTTGTTGAGTCACAGGTTGATGGGAAGTTAGAGTACTAGAAATTCTGACCTAAGAAGCATAACGAAGACTCGGTGTGGGGTTCTAAGGACCCTCTTGATGTATAAAGATGATAGTTGTTAGGCCTAAACGTTTTAGGAAGTATTTCTATCTCTACATTTGAGTATACTTTTGGGATAAAGTAGATTTTTAAGTGTGGCGTTGGAAGATTCCCATTTTTAGGAGTAATTCTCAAAAAATGTGTGGGATATTCTTATTGGTGCTATATTAAATTGCATGATACATGTTTTTTTGTTTTAAATAGGCATGTTTATTGTGTGAATTTCTACTTTTGAGACTCCTAGGCTCATGATTATGACTCGTGTTAGCTTAATGTTGAATCAATGTGATTGTTTGGTTGAGAGTCAATAATGATCCTAGTTGAGTCGAGCATGTGCCATGTGTATGTGAGGTTTTGTGTATTCTTTTTTATACTTGATATATAGAACTAGTCTGGTGTGTGTGAAAAGTGAAATAAGGAGTGTGGGTTTAGGAGATGATATAAGCATTTCCTTGATAGCTATGTTTCATACCCTATTTTACCTATCCTTGTGCATCATCCTAGTTAATCCTATTGATCTTGTATATTATTTTATTTGGCAGCTTCATTTGTAGCCTGTACCCCCTTCTTTGATAAACCTTAATTTGATCCAAATCTCCTAAGTGCTTTAGTGTAAAATCTAATTAAGTTAAGGGTTTTGAAATTCAAGTAGGAGAAAGGTAAAAGTAAAGCCCCAAAGTAATAGTCATTGGTGTCTACAATTAATGTGTTGTGGTTGGGAGTTAGAGAAATTTGTGCTAATGAAATTCCTACTTTTAGCCCAGTAGTGTTACAATGAACATATTTTGGCACTAGTCTTCCTTGGACATTATCCACCTCAATTAAGGCAAATCACTTAAGTTAAGGGGTGGTTATCATAGGGGTGCATAACGTAAAGTGTGTATGAAGAAGGGTAAAATTGAATCATGAATTAAAAGACAATACTCCCACCATAGTGTATGTGAATAAGCTTAATGAAATGGGGTAAAACAATAGATATGGGTTGACAAAAGTTGTGGAAATTGGTTGTTAAAGGTGAATTGAATGAAAAGTGTGATGTATTAAAGTGCTTAGGGAAGATAGTCACTATTCTTGATCAAAATAGTTCCTACTCTTCCCTTAGCCAACACTAAAACCCTTAAAGACCTATTTGATCCTAAGTTTTATCATTCTGATATTAGTGGAGTAATACACTAAGAGGTCGTTTGGTTTGAAAGTAATCCAAGGGATAAGTAATCCCGGGATAAAATATAAAGATCAATTGAATGAGTGTTTGATTGGAGGGATCAATCAATGGTGGGATAACTTATCCCACCATTTATGCCATAGTTATGGGATAACTAATCCCATGTACATGGTGGGATAAGTTATCCCGGGTAATCTCGGGATAGCTAATCCCGGTATTAGTTATCCTGGGATAACAATTTCCCAACCAAACGACCCCTAATGTCAAGACTATGGTTCATCTTATTTAACTTGTTAATTCTTTGTGAGGGTGAGCATAATTTTATTCTTGTACCTAATTTCTAATAAATTGCATTTATGTCAGTGATCATGGGTAAATATCCTGTCGTGGGGGCACATGTTTGATGATAGTTGGGTGATTTGTATGATGTCTTTGATTGAACAATATGTATTGAGTTTGCCAACTAGGTTAGTCAATCCTAAGGCTAGGATATTTTGGAGTAGTATTCTTGAACTGTCAATTGTGTGTGTAACGTGCTTAGTGTAGGAACTTGCATTTTGTGTAGTAATTGTAGTACTAGATTGAATGTATTGGTTGTAGTAGAAGTTTTGAGTGACTACATCTTATGATTCTTAGAGTAAAGAGTTGTTCGAGGACAAACATGGCTTTAAGAGTGGAGTGATGATCTGAGGTGGATTTATACACCTTAGTGTTGTTATCCGGGCTTATTACGTCTTATTTTGAGGACTACTCATGCACTTAGTGTCTTAAGAATAATATAATTGAGCATCTAAGTGTTTAAGTTCTTGATTAGATTTTTTAAAGTGTCTCTAAATTAAGTTTGTACTCAATTTGGTCAGTAGGAGTTCAAATGAGAAAACTAGTGTTACTAGCTTGAGCTAGGTGTTGTTCTAGTTGATCTCAATGGATTCTACTATGTGTAATGGGTTCATAAGGTTATTATTGTATAATTACATGTTGAATCACGTGTTTATATTGTTCAAGTTTCAATTGGATCAAGCCTAGATTCCAACAAGAAGTTAAAGATCAAAAAAGCCAAAACAAGTTCTTAGCTTAAGTTTCTAGTTCGTTGTCCTTGATATAATGTTGTTTTGAGCTTTAATATATGGTTTTTTATTCTATAGGATACTTGGTGTGATTATTGTGCTGATATATGTATTATACACAAGCTGGAAATAAAGTTGAAATAACACCCCAAGGCTTGGGATGCAAGGACGAGTGCACAGGACAAGTTTAGAAGTAAAATTGAGGTTGCAAAAACATGGGGTGTCACGGACCTTGATCCATGCCATGAGAGGGATGTTGCAGACATGGATATATCTGAAAATATGACTTTCCATTGTGTCACCATGATGAGGACGCATTGCACACCCTAGTCCATGGATTAAGAGGAGTGATGCAGACCCTAATCCAAAAATGGCCAACTTGTCCTCCTATAAATAGAACACTTGAACTTGATGTTAGACACCTTGGATGACTTTGAGACTTTGAGGGAGGATGTAAAACACCTCAATTAGGGTTTTTATTCTTCTTCTTTAGTTTATTTATAGATTTTATCTTGTATTCATCTATGGTGATTATGACTATGTCCATGAGTGGCTAAACACCCTTGTTCTAGGGTAGCGGCCGAAACCATGATTACACTTTGATATTCATAGAGTAGTTTATTGTTGAATTATCATATGGGTTATTCTTTATCTCTTGTGCTTACTATTTTGATGATTGTCCACCATTAAAATACACCTATATTCCTTTATGAATCCAATAGGAGAATCATAGGTTCGATTGAAGATTTTAAGGAGCAAGGTTCTTATTATTTTATAAAATAAAATATTTGAATTGGCGTCTAGGATAGAGATATACCTAGAAGCCTTATTTGGTTCACTTTCAGGATGATATCTTAATGCATTTAAATAGATTATTGCATCCCCGCTCAATGATGTAGTTGTAATGTCCATTTAGGTAGAATATTAGAGGATAAAGAGACCATGATCATACTCTAAACCCTGTGAATCAATAACCCGATAATAAACTAATCTATGATAAGAATAGAGATTTGTAAAATTACTAAAAGTGTCTCAACCCTGGAATCCTTACCTATATTGCTTACAACTATGCTTACGTTGCTATTTCCATTCTTTTTATTTATTAATTAGATTATTACTTTAATCTTCAAAATAATCTTGATCCTTTGAAACACTTAATGCATTATTATCGAAACTAAAGTTAGTATAATTTCTAGTTAAGTAGTCCTTGTGAGTACGATATCAGACTCTCTGAGTCACTATATTACTTGTACGATCGTGTGCATTTGCGTGTGCAATAGACTGCAACAAGTTTTTTATGCCATTGTCGGGGACACAAATAATTAGGTATTTTCTAAATTTTTGTTTTTTTGATAATAAGTTTAAGTGTTAATGAATTAATCTTAGTGGTTGACTTTTGCAAGACTAGTGATATGCTAGTCTGGCAAGAGATAGAGAGTTAGTAGAGATTTATTCAGAACCAAAACAAGCATTTCATAAAAGGCAAAGATCTCACTATCCAATTCAGCAAGTTTAAATGGCCAATCAAATAGATCCTAATCTTATTGATCCAAATGTGGCACATGCTCCGCTCCGGTGATTTTAGCTGCTCCTGCTTAAGCATAAGCCAGAACTATTCATAAAATGGCAATCCCACTTACAAACCATGCTACTAATTGCATCCGTAAGCCAAAGGTTGATGGTCGATCTAAATTGAAGAAAAATATGTTAAAAATATTGTGTTCGAGTGGACAATTTTCAGGGTTGTCACATAAAGACCCACAACAACACATACAGACTTTCTTGGAAATCATTGACACCTATATTCCTACTGGGTATCTACTGATTATGTTAGACCGACTCTCTTCCACTTTTCTCTAATTAGGGAAGCGAAGAGGTGGTTATTTGCTGAACCCCCCAAACTCCATCACTTCCTAGGATGATCTGGCTTAGAATTTCCATATTCAATTCTTTCCATCTGGGAAGACAACATATTTGAGAAGTGAGATTTTGAGTTTCAGGCAAAAAAAGGAGAAAATCTTTACCAAGCTTGGGAAAGATCTAAGGGTATGCTTAGAAATTTTCCTTACCACCATCAGTTTAATAATGTACTAGTTCATACTTTTATAGAGGGTCTTGATCCAAACACTAAGATTCTTTTGGATTCAGCAGTAGGTTTGTAAGCTCTTGAGAAGACGTATGATGAATTATACACACTGCTGAATTGGATTTAACAAGGGAATCCTGAGTGGTATGTTGACTCAAGAGATGCTCCAATGAAGGTTGCAGGTGTATTGGAGGTAGACTAGTTTACTGGTATATCAGCTTAGATTACTACACTACAAAATCATATAACTAATCAGCTCAGCAAAATAAATTGGGGGTTACACAGCCTGCAATAATAGTTATCCCACTACAAATATTTATGCATGATTACAGTGATTGAAGGGGATAAGTCTAGAGTGGTGGAGTTTATTTCACTAAATACCTCTTCAAACTTCCTCATTGAACTTCCAAAGCCATAAATACCCCAACCCAAACTAATAAAGACTGATGAACCTAAAAAGGCTATTGTTACGAGAGTTACTAACCTTGAGAGTTCACATTCAAGGGGTAAGTAATGAATAAGAATATGGCGTCCAAGTAGGAGTAAAAGGATGATAGAAGATAGTAAAGTATTATATGGGTTATGCTGTGACACTAAATCAGGCTCTACTTGGGAGGTAACCCAAGTTAAGTTAGATTATATTTTAAGTATTTTTAGTTTTTACTTCACTGGTTTTTTGTTGAGTCACAGGTTGATGGAAAGTTTGAGTATTGAAAAATATGAGCTATAGAGGATAGTGAAGACTGAGTGAGGGGTCCTAAGGACCCTTTTGATGTATAAAGATGCTACTAGCTAGGCCTAGAGGCCTCAGAGAGTATTTCTATCTTTTGAATATACTTTGGGAACAAAGTAGATCTTTAAGTGTGGGGTATGGAAATTCCCATTTTTAGGAGTAATTCTTAAAAAAAATTATGGGATATTCGTGTTGGTTCTATATTTGATTGCATGACGCATGTGTTTTGGTTGTAAATAGGTATGTTTATTGTGTGAATTACTACTTTTGAGACCCCTAGGCTCATGATTATGACTCGTGTTGACTTAATGTTGATTTCATGTGATTGTTTGGTTGAGAGTCTATAATGATCCTAGTTGAGTTGAGCATGTTCTATGTGTGTAAGAAGTTTTATGTATTCCATGTTATACTTGATGTCTAGAACTTTCCTGGTGTGTGTGAAAGGTGAAATAAAGAGTATGATTTTAGGAGATGATATAAGCATTTCCTTGATAGATATATTGCATACCCTCTTTTACCTACCCGTGTACATTATCCTAGTCCACCCCATTGAGACATTAGATTATTTTCTTTGGCATCTTCATATGTATCATAAATCCCTTTCTTTGATAGACCTTAATTTGATCCAAAGCTCCTAAGTGTTTTAGTGTAAATGTTAATTAAGTTAAGGATTTTGAAATTTAAGTAGGAGAAAGGTAAAAGTAAAGCCCTAAAGTAATATTTATTGGTGTATACAATTGATGTATTGTGGTTGGGAGTTAGAGAAATTTGTGGTATAGAAATTCCTATTTTTAGCCCAGTAGTGTTACAATAAACCTGTTTTGGCACTGGTCCTCCTTGGACATTGTCTACCTCAACTAAGGCAAATCTCTTAAGTTAAGGGTGGCTATCATAGGGGAGCATTATGTAAAATAGGTATGAAGAAGGGTGAAATTGAATTATGAATTCATATACACTACTCCCACCATAGTGTATGTGAATAAGCTTAATGAGATGGGTCAAAACAAAAGATAGGGGTAGACAAAAGTGGTGGAAATTGGTTGTTAATGGTGAAATGAATGAAATGTGTAATGTATTAAAGCATTTAGGGAATAAAGTCATTATTGTTGATCAAAATAGTTCCTACTCTCCCCTTAGCCTACACTACAACCCTTAATGACCTATTTGATCCTAAGCTTCAATATTTTGATATTAGTGGATTACTACACTAAGGGAAATCCTATGGTTCATCTTGTGTAACTTGTGAATTCTTTATGAAAGTGAGCATAATTTTATTCTTGTACTTAATTTGTTATAAATTGCCATTATATGAGTGATTATGGGTAACTCTCCTCTTGTAAGGGCACATGTTTGATGATAATTTGGTGATTTGTATGGTGTCTTTGATTGAACAATATGTATGAGTTTGCCAACTAGGTGAGTCAATTCTTAAGGCTAGGATGTTTTGGAGTAGTATTTTTGAACTATCAATTATGTTTGTAACATGCTTAGTGTAGGAACTTGCATTTTGTGTAGTCATTATAGTACCAGCTTGAGTTCATTGCTTGTAGTAGAAGTTTGAAGTCACCACATCTTATGATGCTTGGAGTAAAGATTTGTTCGAGGATTAGCATAGATTTAAGTGTGGGGTGAGGATCTGAGGTGGATTTTTGTACCTTTGTGTTGTTATCCAAGCTTATTTTACCTTATTTTGAGGATTAATCTTGTGCTTAATGTGATAAGAATGATATAATTAATCATCTAAGTGTTTAAGTTCTTTATTACATTGTTTAAAATGTCTTTCAAACAAGTTTGTACTCAATTTGGTCACTTAAAGTTCAAATGCGAAAACTAGTGTTACTAGCATGAGCTAGGTGTTGCTCTAGTTGATCTCAATGAATTCTAGTGTGTATAATGGGTTCCTAATGTTATTATTGCATAATTACATGTTGAAAATTTATTTATATTTTTTAATAATCAATTTGATCAAGCGTAGTCGAACAAGAAGGTAAAGATCAAAAAGGGCAACTAGTTCTTAACTTAAGCTTCTATTTTGTTGTCCTTGATATTATGTGGTTTTGGCCTCTAATCCATCATGTTTGATTCTATATGATTCTAGGTGAGTTGATTTTGATGATATATGGATGATATAAAAGCTGTAAATCATGTCTAAACACCACCACGAGGCTTGGTATTCAAGGACAAGTGCATAATACAAGTTTAGAAGGAAAATTGAGGTCGTAAATACATGGGTCATCGCGGACCTTGTTCTATTCCATGAGAGGGGCATCACGTACATGGATATGGATTAAAATATTACTTTCCATAGTGTCACTACAATTAGTCTGTGTCGCACACCCTTGTCCATGGAATAAGAGGGGCGACGCGAACCCTAATCCAAAAAGGGTCAACTTGTCCCTCTATAAATAAGACACTTGAACTTGATGTTAGACACCTCAGATGACTTTGAAACTTTAAGGGAGACTGGAAAACACCTCAATTAGGGTTTTTATACTTTTAATTTAGTTTATTTATTGATTTAGTCATGTATTCATCTGTGGTGTTATGACTATGTCCATTAGTAGCTAAACGCCCTTGTTCTGGGTTGAGGTCGAAAACATGATTACACTTTGATATTCATAGAGTAATTTATTATTGCATTATTATATGGGTTTTTATTAATATCTTGTTCTTACTATTTTCATGATTTACCACCATTAAAATACACCTATATTCCTTTATGAATCCCAGAGGAGAATCACAGGTTAGATCAAAGAGTTTAAGGAGCAAGGTTCTTATTCTTTTATAAAATAAAGGATTTGAATTAGCATCTAGGATAGAGATATAACTAGAAGCCTTGTTTGGTTCACTATCAAGATGATATCTTAATGCATTTAAATGTATTATTGCATCCCACTCAACGATGTAGTTGTAATGTCCATTTAGATAGAAGATTAGAAGATCGAGAGACCATGATCATACTCTAAACCTTGTGAATCAATAACCTGATAATCAACTAAACTACGATAAAAATAGATATTTGTAAGATTGTTAAAAGTGTCCCAACCATAGAATCCTCACTCATATTGTTTACAACTTTTCTTACGTTGCTATTTTCATACTTTATTATTTCTTTATTAGTTTGATTATTATTTAAATCTTCAAAATCATCTTGCTCCTTCGAAACACTTAATGCATTATTGTCGAAACTAAAGTTACTAGAATTACTAGTTAAGTAGTCCTCGTGGGTATGATATCCAACTTTTAGAGTTACTATATTACCTGTATGATTGAGTGCACTTTCATGTTTGATAGACCGCAACATTAAGGACGTCGATGTTTTATAGAAATATAGCACATTCGATGCTTAAAACGAGGAAAATATGCAAGTTTCTTAGGTTTCTTTCTCTGATATGATGTATTTTGGGTATTTTTTGTAGGAAACTAGGTTTTGGTTGCTAAGTTCAAGAAAAAGATGAAAAATGGAGTTTTTGGCTACTTACTTGATTATTTTTGGGCATTTGTGGCACTTACCGGATGTACTTGACCAAAGCATGTGCTAAAACTTGATGTTTTGAAGGTTGCTTGCAAGAATAAGAAGGCCTGGCACTTACCTATGTCCACATGTGGAATGCATATAGGACTTGTGGTCCACATATGACTAAGGTAACTACCAGAAATGAAGATACAGAGCGTGAAAGAGCTTAAAAAAAACTTCTAGCACTTACTGGTGACGCCCAAGCTACACCACCACTCTGAAGATGATGCGGTTGTTGCCAAATATAGTAACCCAACAAAGGTTGGGGTTGAGTCCCAAGGGAATAGGTGGAACCATGGATCTCAGTTACTGTAATCAATGGGCAAAACTGAAAAAGTAAATGGGTTGTTTTGAGTATCAATGTCGAACAAAAAAGGACAAAAAAGGTCGGTGGCTACATGTGGCTCTATAAAATAATTCAAATAAGTTCGTCCCTAAAATACGATGGTTGGGCACCATACTCAACTTCTTCTTGAACCTAAACCAAGCCTCATACATGCATTTTTTCATAGTTTTAAGCTTCCAAAACCTAGTTTCTTCCAAAACATACCTAAAACGCATCATATCTAATTAAAAACCTAAGAAACTTGTATTTTTTCATAGTTTTAAGCCTAGATAGTGCTATATTTATATAGCACATCAACAACCCTCAACTTAGAACGTTTGCATCTCCTCAGGAACAAAACACAACAAGCCAAAACAACACAAAACACGACGTTTAACTAGGAAATTCTAAGATTTTCAAGGAAGTCAATCAACACTTTAGCTTAAATTGCAACACCTCCTCCTATCTTTACTTTTCAAAATCAGTTGTGTATGAACATGAAGCACAAGATCAAGATATGACATTACATTAGCAATATATATCCATGCATATGTACAAGTTACACTATTAAACAATGTAGACAGCTAGTAATATGACTCATGTTCCCTCACAACAAAGGTGTCTCCCTAACTCATATTAAATAATGCATGTCAATGTAGGGATAGTCAAGAGACACTAACACTTAGAAAAGAAGTTCCAATCAATGTTCATAAAATACCGTAGGTTTGCCCTTATTTTCTTTACCTTAGCATTCAGAAAATCATGTTAGGATCACTATAGCACATTTCACAACTTTTAATATAGGCTTGGGGGCTGGTACGGTACATATGGATACATCAAGTGATTAAGCATCCTTGGCACTAAACTAACCTTGGGGTATCACTTATTAGCCAATTTTTTCACTTTATTTCACCTTTTTTTATTCTTTATTTCATGTTCAGGTTGGGTGTGGTTTTTTATTCTTTCTTTTTTCATTTTTTCTCATTTTTTCTTTTCTTTTGATACCACACCCATCCCTTCTAACTTTTTCTTTTATTTAACCCTTCTACATACCCAATTTATAGCACACCCCCCCTATGATAGCCATCCTAAACTTAGGCAATTTACCTGAGTTTAGGTGCACAATGTCTAAGGAGGGCCAGGGACAAAACAGGTTATTCCAACACAATATGAAGGTGAATAGTGAAACAAGAAAAACATGTTATAGGCTCAAAATAGGGATCAATACTATTTCACCGAGGGGAGGTTATTTAGGCTAAAAGTGGACTAAAATCAAAATGTCTTATTATCCTTTCCTAACCGACTATCCTTTAACCTAGTCAAGAGTAAGCGGGTAAGTTCTGAATTCAACACACAAAGGGAACTAAGTAGCATGTCACACACACATAGCACATAGTAAATATTACAAACTACTACTTATCTGATTCATGCAATTGTTAGAAAGTGATTATCATGTCCCTAATGTTAATGCCATAACAAGATCTACAATGCTCACCCATATATACATTCACACAATTCTAAAATTTTAGAGGGGTATCATTTTTCTCAAAAATCAATCAAAAATATGAGAACTACCCTAAATACTTAAAAATTTCCTAATTACACAAAACAAAATACAATATGACACAAATTAACCTTGACATGTGGATTCTACAACCATACCATGGCCGACAAGAAAAGAAGAACCATAATCAAAACCCACGAAGGATATGGTATACCCCACCCCCAACAAAAAATTATGCATTATCCCCAATTTGCTACAATAATATAAAAGAAAGGGAATGAGGACAAACCTGGGATGCACTAACTGTTCGTATCATAATTTTCCCCATATAGGGGTATATCTACTAATGGAGGCCATGGTACTAGTGGTTTGCTACGAGAGGATGCACCCTCAAGTATCTTAACTTTCCTCTTCCTATCAATAAATGCAGTCTCTATACAACCATGGGTGGCCCTTTTCAGGGGTTGCTCATATGGCATAACTGGATTCTGCAGGACCTCTTTCAGCCTCTCTTGGTCCCAACTATAGGGACCATCTAATCATCCTTCACAAATAAATCAGAGTGTGAGGAACCTCATAGCTCTGACATCATAGCCCAGTGTGCAGGCTACAGTCTAGCCTCAACTGTCACTAGTGTAGTCTGAACCCATTATCGGATTTGCTCATAGAGTGTCGCCACCTCAGTCTTAATAATCGGTAGCCAAGTATATCAACACCTGGTATATTTAGTACACTGGTCTAAGAAATAACATCCTCATCAATAGTGTCAATCATGGACACCACTTATATATTATATGGCTTCTGCACTGCCATACATATATCAAAAACTACTTGCGCATCATTTGGTTTGAAAGTAATCTCCCCTAATTCCATATCAATCAAAACCCTACCAGTGGATAGGAAGGGTCTACCTAATATAATGGGGTCCTGAAAATCCACTTCACAATCAAGAACTATGAAATCAGTAGGGAACATAAAGGATGTCACCCTTACTTTTACGTTACATAAAACACCCATTGGTTTTTTTATACATGAGTCAACCAATAATAACTTTATGGAGGTAGGTTTGAGTTCCCCCATTTTTAACAACTTGTACACTACCAGAGGCATCACATTTACTCCTGATCCCAAGTCACATAAAGCCTGTTTGACATTAAAAGGCCCAATAGAACATGAAGTAAAGACTACTTTGGGGTTCTTCTTCTTTTCTACTAGCGGTAAGAAAGGGGTCGCACCATAAATGTGCATATGATCATTGCGCTCTATGACCCAATCCTCACCACTATCATACATAAAATCATCATCACCCCATGGAGACTTCTGAAAATCTGCCTCTGATGTCTTAGTGCTATTAATATTTAACTCTTTAATAGTAGGTACAGGGGGATCATCAGTGGTGGCTCCACAATTAGTGGTGATAACTAAACAATGACTGATGTTTAAAGTTTTCTGCACCATGCAACTTGAGAGGGCACCTGGATGCCTGTGATGCGAAGTGGTAGACATCTGCCCAAACTGATGTTCTAACTGCTTGATAGCCATTACATGAGACTCAAACTTCTAAGTCAAAACATGAAATATCAGCCTTGATCTCCTTAAGAATAGTCTCCTAACTTTGTTTCCTTGTTACCAATTTGGTCAACATTTCTTCCATTCATAATTATATATTTCGTCTGCCATGTAAAATATATTGATCTCACTTCTCCTTGTATCATCTTTTCATCTCTATTCATAGTCTATATCCCTACTACGGTCTATGTATCTATCATAATAGTTCCAACCTTGGTTTCCTTATCCTTAAGCTCAAAAACCCTCCAACTAATGATCCAAATACCTCAACTCCTTATCTAATTCAGACTCATAAGCTTTGGAAGTTGCACCGTATATTCCTACTGCATAAACTTTCTTATAAGTCATAGTTTCAAACTACTTTGCCAACAACCCAAGATCAATCCTCGGTATCATAATATCTTGCACTGCAAAATCATCAGATACTCCCTGGTCCTCAGAAACTCCAATGGCATAAGTTGCAGAACCCCTCTCTACCTCCTGAATTTGTCGTCCTCAAGTTACTGAGAGAGATCTAGTCTAGATTGTAAGAAGTTACCACCCATCATAATCTCGTAAGAGATCTTCCAAAGATAGTATCTTCCATAGATCTGTAACTAATGGTCAAGGCTCTAAACAACAACTCCAATAAGTTTGTCCCTGAATCCCGATGGTTGGGCACCATATTCAACTTTTTCTTGAACCTGAACCAATCCTCTTACATGTACTCAGACTAAAGTTGCCTAAATAATAAATCTTTTCCTTAAGCTGCAACATCCTAGATGAAGGAAAAAATTGCTTCAAGAATTTCCTGCGCAACTCATTCCATGTGGTGATAGATACTCTTGGAAGCTCCCCTAGCCATAAAGATATTTCTCCTGTAAGCGAGAAGTGGAACAACCTTAGTTTAATTTCTTCCTAATTTACCCTTGGAATAGAATATGAACTGTAGATCTCAATAAAATTTGCAAGGTGCATATTTGCATTATCTGCAGGCAAACCTGCAAACACACCCTTTAGATTTAAGAGCTGGATCATTGAGCTTGTTATGTCAAACTTTATGCCTGGGGGTAAGGCATGAGGGATAAAGGTTACAGTCTCTATCGGCTTAACATATCTTAGATCTTTTTCATTAAGTACATATTGATGCACATACTAATATGTTGGGATAACTTGAACATGAGCACCTCTATCTCCCATTTTGATTTTCACTGAGTGCTACTCGGCAGTCGTCTTCTTGTCTTTGCTCAACTAGCTTTGCCTCCCTAGCTATCCACTAAGATTTTTTGTTGCCCTCCTCTTGCTTTCAGCTTAAGCTAAAAGATCACTAGTCTATCTATCAATAATATCATATACTTCTTCGAGATGAGGGGGAGGCACATCTTCATGAACCGCTTAATAAATATCATTTCTTTTCTATTTCATTATCTTACAAGGTGTTTGTAGGATCCTCTCTAGATTCAGATTCACAAGACTAAGGGATTTCCTAGACTCCATGTGTGAGGCATACACCGGCGTATACCCAACTAAGAACAACAATAAAATCAAAAACCCAAAAACTGTACTAACTTGAATTCACAAATCAACACTATTCCCAAGAAACAACACCAAAATTTGGTAATGTCTAAGCTATAACTCGACTCAAAATATGATGCAGTCGCTGACAAATATAGTAACCCAAAAAAGGTTGGGGTTGAGTCCCAAGGGAATGTGTGGAATTATGGCTCTCGGCTATTGCAATCAACGGGCAGAATTGGAAAAGTAAATGGGGGTTTTGAGTATCAATGTCAAACTACTAGAAAATATCAACTTTTGTTGTATTCAGTCATAGGTAAACACTAGGATTGTGTTCACCCTAACTTCTAAGCTACGTAGGCTTATCGTTCTTTGTTGCACCAACCCGATACCTTGCGTGCAAAATTGATAATTTATTTACCTTTTATTGTCTTTTGGACGAGCGGAAGGATTTCACCATTTACCTTTTGTGTCTCAAGATATCACTATACTAACCCTTATCTTGATCTCAGTTAACTATTACCTTTTGAGTCTCTAGTTATTATATGAAATCTAACCATCTTACTTATATAAAACCTAGTAGTGTGGATCAATAGTTAAAATCCAAATTAGTGTTGTCATTATCTTTTCCTAGTCACTACTCCTCTTTTGGAGTAAGTAGCAATAATCTAAAGGGGTCCTAACATTTACAACAACTAAGATAACAATTAAAGTAAAGATAATACAATACATGCAAGGGTATCAATTTAGAACAACAATAGCACTTCCCCTACTTTATCCATCCGCTAAGGTTTCCACAACCATAGCTAAGGGTTTTTAGCCAATCATTCTTGTGAAGTGATTAACAACATTCATGATTAAAAGCATAAGATGAAATCACAATAATCACCAGCAAAAACCCAAAACCATAACGGAATTAATCAACCAAAATTAATATAGGAGAATTCCAAGACCAAAATTGAATTTCAGAATCAAAATATGTTGGCGAGTATCAAGAGTGCGTAACTTCTACTAATAACACATAATGGGTATTTATAGTACATGAGGAAATCCTAAAATAAAAACCTGAACAAAAAAGGACAAAAACGGGTCAAGGGCTATATGTGGTATCCACATGAGGCCTGTCCTTGGGCGCATGTAGTACATGCAGCCTGAGGCTGGGCACATATGTCCACCGCATGTGCTCAGATAAAAAATTCTTGTAGGTCTACTCTCGGTATTTTGGACTTCTAATGCTTTCTTTGCCCACATGCGGTCTGCATGTAGACTAAGTAAGTGGAAAAGTCCCCACCATCTGATAGATAATTGAATTAGCTTTACAACGATACCATTTTTTTCTTAATCCAATATCGTGGTGAAAAGTTATGACCAATTACTGAAGCACTGTAAACTCTCAAGATCCACAAGTGCCATATATGGTCCACTTGAAACCAAGCTTCAAATCTTTAACTTTCATCACATGTACTAGTCACGTACAATCCAGAAAGTGTCACGAATACCCAAGATTGATCACATAAATAGCTAAAAACACCATATTTTCACCTTTTTCAGGAACTTAGCATCCAAAACCTAGTTTTCTAAAAAAATATAGCCAAAATGCATCATATCTAACCAAACAACCTAAGAAACTTGCATTTTTTCATAGTTTTAAGCATCAAAAGTGTTATATTTCAATAGCACATCACATGCCTATGTCTACATGCGAACCACATAGAGTACATATAGATCGCATGTGATTAGGGTAAGTACCAAAAGTCAAAAATCCTGAGAATGAACAATGCAGAAATTTTTCTGACACTTACCTCGATCTACATCCAGATTGCATGTGGTACTTCCGCCCACTGGCAGATTGCATGTGGCCAAAGTAAGTTGCTACAGACTATTTTGTCCTTTTTTATTCGGGCTTTTATTTTTACGGTTTTCTCATGAACTATAAATACCCTTTATTTATTTTTAGTAGAATTTACGCACTCTTGATACTTGCAAACATATTTTGATTCAAAGATCCAATTTTGGTCTCAGAATTCTCTTGCATTGATTTTGGTTGATATATTTTGTTGAAGTTTTGGGTTTTCAATTATGATTATTGTTATTATATCTTATTCTTTCAATTATGAGCATTGTTGGTTACTTTACAAGCATGAGAGGCTAAAAAGCCTTAGCTAAGTTATGGAAACCATGATGAATTGATGAAGTAGTGGAAGTGCTATGTTGTTCTAAATTGATACTAATGCATGTATTGTATTATGTTGTTCTAAATCGATACTAATGCATGTATTGCATTATCTTCATTTTAATAGCTATCTTAGCGGTTGCAAACATTAGGATCCCACCTAGATTATTGTTAATTCCTCCAAAAGAGAAGTAGTGACTAGGAAAAGATAATTACAATAGTAATTTGAAGTTTAACTATCAATCCACACTACTGGGTATTATCTAAGTAAGATGGTTAGTTGTCGTCTAATAAATTGTTACTCAAAAGGTAATAGTTAATTGGAATCTAATATATGGGTTAGTAAGGCAACATCCTGATGTGCTATAGATTATGAGGTCTTTTTGTTGGATTTGATCTGTTTTGGGTATGTTTTATAGAAAACCATTATTTGGATGATAGGTTCCTAAAGTTGGTGAAAAAAAGTAGTTTTTGGTTACATTAGGAGTTATTATGATGATTGAGATATTTTTTGACTTGATCGTGATCAAAACATGTTTGAGAATAAAAAAGAGTTGAAAAATTGACTCTCAACACCTACTAAGTTGACCCACGAACCGTAGGTACGCAAAGAGAGTACAAGAAGTCCAAAATCTCGAGAGCTGACTTGTAGGAAAATTACCATCTAGTACCTGCAATTAGTACCTGCACCCAAAAATAGGTTGTAGGAGGTACATAACTTATCTGTTCTACATGCATGGCATTAAGTTTATTCGACAATGCATGTAAACCTATAAATTTTAGATGCCAGGGGAAATAAAATCCTAGTGTTCACCCATAACTAATTTCAACCAGATTTCATATTGCTACTTGCTCGAGACTACTACAAACAAATTCCCCTATTTACTTCTAATACTTCCTGTAGACAACAACTTCTAATAACTTCAAACCATGTGCTCCTTTGGGATTTGACCTTAACTTTCATTGGGTTACTATATCTTGACAGCAATCATACCATCATCTAAAACGAGGTATTGCTTGGATCTCACAAGGAAATTGGTAAAGTTGCTGGGGAATACGATGTTGATTTGTGGATTGAAGTTGTTGTAATTTTGAGGTTTTTCATTTTGTTCTTAGTTGTACATACATCGGTTTATGCCTAGAACATGGAGTAAAGGTAATCCCTTACTCCTACTAATTTCAAAGAAGATCCTATAATCACATAGTGGGATGTTTGAAGCATCTAGGGACAATCTCCCTGAAGATGGAGTTTGAGATGTTGTTGAGAGACGGATAGTAGACCGTCGAGTAGTACTCAATCGAGTTTAGAATAGAAGTCAACCTCAAGAGGTCCTAGCAAGGAAGTTTGTTCAGCTATATGTTGATGATGAAGAAGATTTGGCATATGATGAGCCATCTGATAAAGGAACCATTATTCCTCCTGCCGTATCTCCTAATGTGAAGTTTAATATCTCTAGCGCTATGATCCAACTCTTATATTTAAAAGGCAAATTTACAGGGTTACCTAAAGATTACACAAACATGCACTTGACAAACTTTAATGAGATATGCATTTCATATACCATACCGAGGGTAGATCATGAGGCACTGAGACTGAGATTCTATACTTTGTCGCTTATTGGAAAAGCATTATTATGGCTTGGTGAACTGCCAAGAGGATCTATTACTTCATGGAAGGAGTTACGTAGATAGTAGTTGAACATGTTCTTTCCTCACTCCAGGGCATTGCAGCTCAGGGATAAGATTACTAATTTTAGGCAGCTAAACTCAGAATCTATGTACGACGCATGGTTCCAATTCATGAAGAGATTGAGCATGGTACCCAACCACTATATATCAGGGATAAGCTTGTTAGAGATATTCTATATAGCCTTGACTACTAATTCAAGAGAAATGGTGGATAATATATGTGAGGGACCCTTTATGATATTGCGATGGGAGATAACTTCGGGTATTATGCATCAGATCTTGTTAACTAACCAGGGGTGGAAAACTTAAGAGGTTGAGAGAGGTTCGGATATTTATGACATTGGAGCTCCCATTATACAGATAGTAGCGGAGGATACGGTAGCATATGAGATTTTAATATTATGGACAGAAATTGGTGAGTTGTTCAAGCACCAACCATAAATTAATCAAAAGTGCATAGATTAGGGGTATCTAAAGAGGAGAAGTGTGTGGATTGTCAGTTGGCGGGTTTCCAAGCCCAAAGGAAAAGAAATCAAGGTTGGAATAATCAGGATGAGAAGGATAAATAGATTCCACCTTGCATACATGAGATAGAGTCTAGAAGCTTGCTTAAATCAACTTAAAGCTGAAATTTCAAGATTAGCCCAAAAGGTGGCGTCACAAAAAAATACTATTAAGCAGTTGGAGCAGCAGCGTGGGCAAATATCTATCACTTTAGCGGAGAGATGTAAGTAGCGGTATGTGATGATAATGTATAGAGCCCTTAAAAACTTCTTAATTGTATGGCCATTGAGACGTGGAATGACTTCTCATCGGAGGAGCACTATTTACCTTTTACTAATAATCTCGAGAAGAAGGACATTGATGTAGATAAACCACCTGAGGAAGAGTTTAAGAAGTTGAGTTGTACTAATGATGATAGTGATGATGATAGTGATGGTGATAGTGATGATGAATGGATTGGCAAAGAGCTCCAAAACATAGTTAATGAATTTAACTAAAGATTTCACAATACTTTAATTGAAAAGAAAGAAGATCCATGTGTAGTGACCATCCAATATTTTATTGGGACTTATGAGATCATCCAGGCCTTATGTGATTCAGGGGCAAGAATAAATACTATACCATTGGTAATATACAAAATGCTAGGTTCAGGAGAACTCAAGCCTACTTCTGTAAGGCTATTCATGGTTGACTTATCTATAAAGGATCCACTGGGCATTGTACGTGACGTCGAGATAAAATTTGCATCATTCAGCTATCCAAAAGATTTTTTGATTCTAGATTATGATGTGAATACCCATTCGTAAATTGTCTTAGGTACATCCTTCCTAGCTACCGGTAGAGTTTTGGTTGACATAGACTTGGAAGAAATCACCTTCAAGTAGAATGATGTGCAAATTGTATTGAATATATGCATCATAGTACAATAGTAAGATGACATAAGTGTTATGGCAGTGATAGATGTGGTCAATGATGATAGGATCACTGTTGATGTGCCTATTGAGGAAAGATTAGGGGTATAAGCCTTGGTTGTGGTAATCATAAACTTTGATAGAGATGGAATACCTGAATGTGATGACATGGTTCATGCCCTACATGGCATAGGCTCTTATAAGTATCCCCCAAAAAAGTTTGATCTTGACTTGAAGAATAGAACCACACCTCTGGCAAGACCACCGATTATAGAACCACTAATATTGGAATTGAAGGTCCTCCTTCCTCACTTACAGTATGAATTCTTAGGGATCAATATTACCTTACCAATGATAATTCCAACAGACTTGACAGGAGCACGGGTGGTGGCTTTGATATCGATATTATGAAAGTTTAAGAAAGCTATTATCTAGACAATTGCTGATAGTGTGGGGATCCCACTTGGTAAATACACACATAAGATACATCTTGAGTCAGACAACATTCCTAGTATTTATCATCAGAGATGACTAAACCCCCTATATAAGAAGTGGAGAAGAAGGAGATAGTTAAATGGTTAAATGTTGGGGTAGCTTTCCCTGTTGTAGATAGTAGGTGGGTTGTCTCAGTTCAATAGGTACCAAAGAAAGGAAAATCACAGTGGTTCCAAATAAAAAGAATGAGTTAGTACCAATAAGGACAGTGAGTAGATGAAGAGTATGAATGGATTATAGAAAGCTAAACAAATGGACTCAAAAAGACCATTTTCCAATGCCATTCATGGACTAAATGCTGGACAGACTTGTCGGAAGGGGTTGGTACTATTTGCTTGACTGGAACTCGGGATACAATCAAATCATGATTGCTCTCGAGGATGAAGATAAAACTACATTCACTTTTCCCTATGAGACCTTTGAATTCAAAAGGAAGTCATTTGGACTTTCCAATGCACCTACCACTTTTTAGAGAAGTATGATATCTACATTGTCTAACATGGTAAAAGATAAAATTGAGGTATTCTTGGATGACTTGTCAGTGGTTGGAGATTCTTTTGATGATTGCCTAGACTATCTAGCCAGTGCACTATAGAGATGTAAAGAATGTAGTTTAGTGTAAAATTGGGGAAAATGTCACTTCTTGGTTAAAGAAGGTATAGTGTTAGGGCATAAGATCTCCAAACATGTCATTGAAGTAAAACAAAGAAAAGATAGAACTGATTAAGAAATTGTCTCCACCAGTATCAGTTAAAGGTATATGAAGTTTTTTGGGTCATATAGGTTTCTATAGAAGATTCATCAAGGACTTCTATAAAATTACAGCCCTACTATACAGATATTTTGAGAAGAAGGTGAAGTTCTTGTCTGAAGATGAGTGTCTCAAGGCTTTCAAATGCCTAAAAAAGAGGTTGATTTTGGCACCTATTATTGCATCACCAGATTGGTTAAAATCTTTTAAGGTAATATATGATGCAAACAGAGTGTCCTTGGGTTCTATCCTTGGCCAAAGAATAGAGTTGATTTTGTATCCCATTTATTATGAAAGAAAACCTTTAAACCCCACACAAAAAATTTACACTATCACAAAGTAGGAGCTACTTGCTATGGTTTTCAATTTTGAGAAGTTCTGGTCCTACTTGACTAGGACCAAGGTGATAATTCATACTGACCATGAAGAATTAAGATATCTGATGACTAATAAAGATGCCAAACCTTGGTTGATTTATTAGGTACTCTTGCTGCAAGAGTTTTTGAGGTCAAGAACTGAAAGAGGAAAGAGAATCAAATCACGAACCATTTATCCAAACTTGAAAAAGAGATAATCCAAAAACTAGGGAATGATTTTAAGATAGATGAATACTTTCCAAATGAGTGTGCGCTAGTAGCATCTTATGATCTGATTCCATGGTTTGCTGATTTTTCTAATTACTTGGCAAGTGATCTCGTTCCAAAAGATTTATCCTTCCAGTAGCGATGCAGATTTATGCATGAGTAAGGAAATTCTTTTGGGATAAGCCATATATATTTAGGGTTTATGCCGATGGAATAATTTGGAGATGTATACCAAAAGTGGAGATGATAAGCATTCTGGAGGCTTAACATTCATCACCAATTAGGAGTCATCATAGTGCTACACAGAGAGCCCATAAGATTCTGCAATGTGGGTTTTATTGGCCTATAATCTACAAGGATACTTATGATTTTTCATAATCCTGTGACCACTGGTAGCATCAAGGCAATATTTTGCGATTCCATGAACTACCTATGATACCTATCTTGGAGTTTGAGTTGTTTGATGTGTAGGGGATTGATTTCATGGATCCATTTGTGAACTCCAATGGCATGAGGTATATTCTAATAGCAGTTGAATATGTATCAAATTAGGTGAAGGCATTTGTACTTCCACACAACGAAGGCAAAAATGTCACTATTTTTCTAAAGAGAAACATCTTCTCCAGATTTGGCACCCCTCATGCAATCATTAGTGATGGTGGGTCTCACTCTTACAATCAATTGTTCAAGTCCCTACTTGATATATATGGTGTGAGGAATATGGTGGAAAAACCCTACCATCCATTGACTAGAGGGTAAGTGGAAGTCTCTAATATAGAAATTGTAAGACCCCACAAAATCCTAAGCTTGATTCAGTCCTATAAAAGCTAGTAAGGGGTACCACACTTAGAAAAATTCAGCTAAGTATTCATTCTTAGAGTTATTTTAGCCTTCATAAGTTGGCAATCCATTTTCATGACCCTCATGACCTTAAATTAATGATTTTTAGGTTGAATAATAATCAGGAATGTTAGTAGGTATTCTCGAACAAGTTTTGGATTTTTCGAACCTCGTTTGAAACACATTAGAAAACTCAAACTAGTGGATCGATGTGATTTCAATACACTGCGTCGCCCATCGCAACGATGAGTATTTTTTCAAGTTCCCAGTGCAAATTCCAATGAACCGACGTGGACTCGATGCAGTGCATTGCTATTGCATCGATGCCAATGATGTAGTATATTGATCTGCACGTCTCTAGTCCAGTTTTTAGTAATCAAAAATCTACATCAAGAGAGGTAAATGGGTCTTTTCCCATCTTGTATCAGCCCCCAAAACTTGTAATTAAGTTGTCCAAAAGGTAAAATTTACTCATTCTCTCTAGAATGTTTCAAGAACAAACCCTAGTTCATCACATTCAAGATTCCAAGTTCAAAGAAAATCCATCAATCTTTCAGAATTCAAGCTTTAATGTATGTTAAGTGTTCATCCAAGGGTCTCTTCCACCTTTGGAGTTCAAGAAACTACTTTTAAAACTTTAAGTGTATTGATTACATGAATTTCATGTTGGGTTTGTTATATTCATGATTAAAATAATTAATTAGGTTTCTAATCCATGTTTTGTTATAAGTTTTATGTGGAGTTATTTGATATATGTATAGAATCATGTGAATCCATGCTAAACCCTTGAAATTGTAAATGGGGATTTGAATTATGATGCCTATGTGTTGTTCAATGTCATGTTCACGAATTATGTTCTCCAAATTTTTGATAAATTGCTCTTGAGAACAAAGAAAAAGGAAAAAACAATCATTTCATATTAGCTTATGTGCAAGTTATATCATGCAAGTGTTTGATGGAATGTCTCCATGAATGAGTTAGGATCAGGTGCATGTGGTTATGTATTTCAAGTTTATACTATGATTTGTTTTTCATGCTATTGAGTCCTGAAGGTATTTAATACCCAACAATTTAGTTATTTACCTAGAGCCACTGTCAGTTACAGAATAATCTCATTTATGTCATGATCAGTAGTACACTCAGTCAGTTACAGAAAAAACTCAGTAGACTCAGTAGCAGTCCAGTCCCATTTAATATTCAATTCAGACCTCAGTAAATTCAGCCAGTTAACAGAATTCAGTAGTATTCCATCAGTCAATGAAACTTAGTGAACTCAGTTCAGTTAGATAGTATAATCAGTAACAGTTTAGTCAAGCCTAGTATGAACTAGGAATTAGTTCAGTGTCTATTAAGTTAGGAGTAGGATTCAGCATCGAGTGAACCCAGTGATGGGGGCATTCCTGCCAGCAGAGGGTTTGACCCTTAGTAGCAATCCCTATGTTACAAAACTATTTAGCCAATGTAGGTTAAGATATCTTTCTGCCAGACTAGGTTTGATATATCTCATACGAGTTTTCCTGCCAGTGAGGGTTGATGAAAGAGCTTTCTGTCAGAGAGGGTTAACTCACAGTTGTCTTTACCTATGGCATGGTATTGACACCCTTCTAACTGGGGTTACAGGTTGGATCCCAATCTATTTAGAAAGGGACATATCGGTTAGATGATTACCTCTCATAGTTTCAGTTATAGTCTTTAGAATAGAACTCAGTTCAGTTTTATAAAAATTAGGACTGCCACACACAATCACTCAGTTCAGTATGGAATTTAGAATAGTTCCACAGAATTAAGACTGTCAGGTACAGTCACCTAGTTAATAGTAATACAATATTAGTAAACTCAGATATGAGTAAATCAGAAATTCAAAACTTAGTATCCAGTGTTATCACGACCTTAATTATAATTTATATATTCATACATGTTATTTTATTCAGTTATACTCATGTTATTTAGTCAGTATTGTTCATGCATATGAACCCATGTATCTCAGCCTACCTTACTTAGCATACCAGTACATTCAAAGTACTGACACATACCTTTATTTTGTGCTTTGATCTATTTTTCTTGATAGGTTCTTCTTTCTTGAGTTAAGAGAAGTGAAGATTTTGGAATTTATAAATTTGAAGAATGGAAAAATGATGGTACAAGAGTATTCTCTCAAGTTTACTCAATTAGCCAGATATGCTCCTCATATGGTAGTAGATAGCAGATCTAAGATAAGCAAGTTTGTGTCTGGCATATCTAATAGTGTGGTCAAGGCGTGTAAGAATATAATGTTGATTAAAGAGATGGGCATATCTAGGCTCATGGTCCATGCTTAGCAGATAGAGGAGGCTAAGAGTAGGGAGAAGAAGAGGGATACCAAGAGAGAGAGAATAGGTAGTTTCAAATTTGTTCAGCTGAAGTCAGAGCGTGGGAATCGGTCTCAGTTCTACCCAAAATCCTCAGTTCTATCTCCGTCCTCATCCAGTGCTCCCGTGCCAAAATTTAAAAATGGCAATAGAGTTAGGGCTTCAGGACCTAAACCCTAGGGTAGTGTTAGCAAGGCTTGAACAAATCCTCTCTGCCAGAAGTGCAGCAGAAACTATCAGGGTGTCTGCAGAGCTTGCAGTGATGTATGTTTCAGATATGGCAAGCCAGGCCACAGAGTCACACAGTGTCCTCAGGTGGGTTTGCAGAGTTAGCATAATTATCTCTCAGCTCAGTTCAGTTACCTATATCAGTAGGGTGACGCTTCCAGTGCTACCGGTGGGCAACGCCCTAATAGAATCTACGCATTTTAGTCCCGACAAAATCAGGAAAGTTCTCCTGATATGGTCATTTGTATGTTACAACTTTATTATTTGACTATTTATTCTTTGCTAGATCCAGGAGCTTGTTTGTCTTTTATAACTCCCTATATAGTTGTTGACTTCAGAGTCAGTCCTGAAATTCTAGTAGAGCCTTTCTCAGTCTCTACCCTAGTAGGTAAATCTATCATAGGCCGGTGAGTATACAAGAACTGTTTGATTATGGTATCTCAGAAAGTTACTTTAGCAAACTTTGTCGAATTAGAGATGATTGATTTTGATGTCATTCTAGGCATGGATTAGCTAAATTCCTGGTATGCCTCAGTCAACTGTAGAAATAGAATTGTCTATTTTTAGTTTTCGAATGAGCCAATCCTAGAGTGGAGGGGTAATACTTCAACACTTAGGGGTCATCTTATTTCCTACCCTAGGGCAAGGAAAATAATATCGAAGAGATGTGTCTTCCATCTTATTCAACTCCAAGACTCTAGTTTAGAAACCACTACTCTTGAGTCAGTATCAGTAGCATGTGAATTCTTAGACGTGTTTCCTGAAGATCCTTCTGAAGCTCCTCCCTAAAGAGAAATCGACCTTGGAATAGACCTTCTTCCAGATACTCAGCCCATATTTATTTTGCCATACAAAATGGATCTAGAAAAACACAAAGAAATAAAAGAACAGTTAAAAGATCTCCTAGATAAGGGATTCATCAAACTGGTGTGTCCTCATAGGGTGTACCAGTTCTATTCGTGCATAAGAAAGACAGTTTCCTTAGAATATATATTGACTACCATTAGTTAAATAAAGTGATGGTCTAGAACAAGTATCCACTTCCTAGAATTGATGAATTGTTTGACCAACTTTAGGGTGCCAGTTACTTCTCTAAGATAGACCTCAGATTAGGCTATCATCAGCTCAGAGTCAGAGAATGCGATATTCTGAAAACAGCTTTCAGAACTTGATATGGTTACTTTGAATTCTTAGTCATATCCTTTGGTCTTGCCAATGCCTCAACAGCTTTCATGAACTTGATGAACCATGTGTTCAAGTAGTACTTGGACATGTTTGTTATAGTCTTTATTGATGATATCCTTTTCTACTCCCACAGTGAATATGATCATGCAGACCATCTCAGAATAGTATTATAGACTCTCAAAAACCATCAGTTATTTACCAAATTTAGTAAGTGTAAATTTTGGCTAAGGTTAGTAGCTTTTCTCGGCCATATCATTTCTAGTGATAGCATTAGAGTTGATCCCAAAAAGATTGAAGTAGTAAGAAACTAGACCAGACCTATCTCTCTATCAGAAATTAGGAGTTTCTTAGGTTAGGTCGGCTATTATCAATGGTTTGTTGAGGGATTTTCATCTAATGCACCCCCTTGTCCAGATTGACTCAGAAGAAAGTCAAGTTTTAGTGGTTAAATTCTTGTGTGAAGAGTTTTTAGGAGTTGAAGACTCGACTCACTACAACCCATATTTTGACACTACTAGATGGTTCAGATGGATTTGTTGTGTATTGTGATACATCCAAAGTCGATTTGGGTTGAGTCCTCATGCAGAGAAGTAAAGTGATATCCTATGCCTCTAGATAGCCCAAACCCCATGAAAATAACTATCCAACTTATGATCTTGAGTTAGAAGCAGTAGTTTTTGCCTTAAAGATTTAGAGGCACTATTTGTATAGAGTATACATTAATGTGTTCACTGAACATAAGAGCTTACAAAATATGTTCTCTCAGAAAGACCAAAACCTCTATCAGAGAAGGTGGTTGGATTTGTTGAAGGACTATAATAGAAGCATCCTGTATCATCCAGGTAAAGACAATTTAGTGACTAATGCTCTAAGTAGGATGTCTATGGGTAGTGTTGCTCACATAGATGATGGTAAGAAGAAGTTAGCTTAGAAAGTTCATCAGCTTGCCTGAATAGGTGTCCACTTAGTCAATCTAATAGAAAGTAATATATGGGTTCAGAGTAGTTCAGAATCATCCCTGATTTCCAAAGTAATGGAAAACTATGATAAGGATCCCAGCCTAGTTAAGTTGAAAGAATCAGTCAGAGATCAGAAGATAAAGGTTTTTTCCTAAGAAGGAGATGGTATATTGCATTATTAGGGTTAGCTGTATGTACCAAGTGTAGATACCTAAGATAGTGAATTCTTGCAGAAGTTCATAGTGCGGGTTACTCTACTTATCCAGGGGAGATAAAGATGTACCGTGACTTATGGGAGATCTATTGGTGGAGTGGGATGAAGAGAGATATTACAGAGCTTGTAGCTAAGTGCTCAACATATCAGCAGGTTAAGATTGAGCTCTAAAAACCTAGTGGGTCTATGCAGAAGTTCAATATTCCCACTTGGAAGTGAGAAGAGGTGAACATGGACTTTGTGACGGGTTTGCCTCGTACTCATCATTAGTACGATTCAGTTTGGGTTATTATAGACAGGGTGACCAAATCAGCTCATTTCCTACCAGTCCATACCTCTTATTTAGCTGAGGACTATACTTAACACTACATCAGAGAGTTGGTTAGATTGCATGGACTTCAATTATCTATAATCTCAGATAGAGGTATGCAGTTCACCTCTCATTTCTAGAAGGCGTTCTAAAAGGGTCTTGGTACCCAAGTCCACCTTAGAACAACTTTTCACCATCAGACAGATAGTCAACCAAAAAGAACCATTCAAACATTAAAGGATATGCTACGTGCATGTGCGATAGACTTTAAAGGTAGTTGGAATGACCACTTTCCTTTGATGGGGTTCACATATAACAACAACTATCATTCCAGTATTTAGATGGCTCCATTTGAGATGCTCTATGGGAAGAGACGTAGATCTTCTATTGGTTTGTTTGATGTGGGTGAGGCTGCAGTGGTAAGTCCTGACTTGGTAGTTGATACCTTAGAAAAAGTTTAGTTGATCAGGGAAAGGCTTAAGACAACTCAGAGTTGATGGAAATCATGCACAGATATGCGCAGAAATTATCTCGAGTTCAAGATTGGTGACTATGTGTATTTGAAAATCTCTCCTATGAAAAGAGTGAAAATGTTTGGCAGGAAGAGGAAGCTCAATCCCCGATATATCGGTCCTTACGAAATTCTCAGACTTAGCTTCAGTCCATCCAGTATTCCATGTCTCCTTGCTAAAAAAATGCATTGGTAACCCAGCAGTCATAGTCCCTATAGGGAGTATAGATGTTCAGAACAACCTCTCTTATGAGGAGATCCTAGTTGAAATCCTTGATTATCAGATTTGCAAACTTAGGAACAAAGAGGTCCCTCTTGTTAAAGTTCTTTGGCGGAATCATTCCGTTAAGGGAGCTACTTGGGAAGCAGAAGTAGATATGCAGACCAAGTATCCTCAGCTTTACTCCAAAAACTCAGACTCAGCCCAAGGTAACAGTTTTTCCTTGAACTTACTCAGTTCCATGCTCAGATTCTCTTTATAAACTTGGTATCAGTTACCATTGTATATCCAGTAATACATTCATAAGTCCGTTCACTCAGATATTCATGCATCAAATATGCATGTTCAATATAAGAGACTCAATTTACCAACAATCCTAACTATGTACTCAAGCATCAGATATGCATGTTCAGTATGAAATTTCAGCATATTAGTAGTGTCAGTTATGAAATCATTTTGCAGTTTTGCATATCCGATATCTAAATTTAGTCTATTAGTATTCACAGCTTAGTCAGTCTTATTTGAGGACAAATACTCTCATGGGGAAGATATTGTAAGACCCCGCAAAATCCTAAGCTTGATTCAGTCCTGTAAAAGTTAGTAAGGGTCCCAAACTTAGAAAAATTCAGCTAAGTGTTCATACTTAGAGTTATTTTAACCTTCGTAAGTTGAAGATCCATTTTCATGACCCTCATGACCTTAAAGTAATGAATTTTAGGTTGAATCATGATTAGGAATGTCAGTAGGTGTTCTCGGACAAGTTTTGGATATTTTGGACTTCGTTTGAAACACATTTAAAAGCTTAAACCAGTGGATTGATACTAAACCCTTGAAATTGTAAATGGGGATTTGAATTATAATGCCTATGTCTTGTTCAATGTCATGTGCATGGATCATATTCTCCAAGTATTTGATGAATTGCTCATGAGAAAAAATAAAAGGGGAAAACAATCATGTCATGTTAGCTTACGTGCAAGTTACATCATGCAAGAGTTTGATGGAATGACTCTATGAATGAGTTATGATCAGGTGCATAAGTTTATGCCTTTCAAGTTTATACTATGATTTATTTTTTATGCTATCGAGTCCTATGGGTATTTAATACCCAAAAATTTAGTTTTTTACCTAGAGCCAGTTTCAGTTACAGAATAATCTCAATCACGTCATGATTAGTAGTACTCTCAGTCAGTTACAAAACACAGGAAAAACTTATTAGAATCAGTATCAGTCCAGTCCAGTTTAGTATTCAGTTCAGACCTCAGTAAATTCAGTCAGTTAATAAAATTTAGTAGTATTTCTTTATTCAACAGAACTTAGTTAACTTAGTTCAGTTCAGTTAGATAGTATAATCGGTAACAGTTCAGTCAAGCCTAGTATAAACTAGGAATCAATTTAGTGTCTATCAAGTTGAGAGTAGGATTCAGTACTGAGTGAACCCAGGGATGGGGGCATTCCTGCCAGCAGAGGGTTTGAACCACAGTAGAAATCCCTACATTACAGAACGACATAGCCATCTTAGGTTAAGATATCTTTCTACAAGATGAGGGTTGATATATCTCATACGAGTTTCCCTGCCAGTAAGGATTGATAAAAGAGCTTCCTGTTAGAGAGGGTTAACTCACAGTTGTCTTTACCCGTGGCATGGTACTGACACCCTTCTAACTAAGGTTATAGGTTTGACCTAATCTATTTAGAAAGGGGTATGTCAGTTTGATGATTAACTTCCACAATTTTAGTTTCAGTCTTCAGAATAGAACTCAGTTCAGTTTTACAGAAATTAGGACTGTCAAACACAGTCACTCAGTTAAATATGAAACTTAAAATAGTTCCACAGAATCAAGACTGATAGATACAATCACCCAGGTAATAGTATTACAGTATCAGTAAACTCAGATATAAGTAAATCAGAAATTCAAAACTCAGTATCTAGTATTATCATGACCTCAGTTACAATTTACGTATTCTTGCATGTATTTTCATTCAGTTATACTCATGTTATTCAGTCAGTATTGTTCATTCATATGAACCCATGCATCTCAACCTACCTCACTTAGCATACCAATACCTTTAAAGTACTGACACATACCTTTATTTTCTGCTATGATGTCTTATATCATAGGTTCAGACGCACAGGCTCAAGATCATACTTAGCAGCTCGATCCATCAGCAGTAGACTAATGGTGACTCCTCTCCCTCATTTTGGTTTGATGCATTAGGGACAGTGCTTAATTTTTCAGTTGAGGTGGAGCGGCTTTTGGGTCTTAATATCCTCTTGGCATTTTTGTTGCCATGCCTCTTTTCCCTAGAGCTTTGTTCTTAGTGTAGCCAGCATATTTTTTATTTTGTGATGTCATGTGTAATTAGGATATTTTTGAGTATTTAGGGCAGTATTCAGATTTTGATTGATTTTTTATAACCCTGTACTATTTTATGATTTAAAAAATTTGATTGATGTACATATATGTGAACCTTATGGATCTTGTTATGGAATTTTTATTAGGGACATGATAACCATTTGCAAACAATTACATGAACTGAATAGGTAGTAGTTGGTGATATTGACTCTGTTCTATGTGAGTGTGAGCTACTCCCTAGTTCCCTTTGTATGTTAAATTTAGCACTTTCCTGGTTAGTATTGCTTAGGTTGAAGGATAGTTGGCTAGGAAAGGATCATAGGTCGTATTTTATTTTAGTTCACTTTTAGCCTAAATGACCTTTCATATGCGAATTGTATCCCTTGATCCTTATTTTTGAGCCTTATAACATATTTTTCTGTTACACCTTACACCTTTCACCTTCCCATTTGTATTACAATTTACCTGTTTGGGCCTATTTCGTCCTTAGACATTGTGCACCTCAACACAGGCAAAAAGCTTAAGTTGAGACGGCTATCATAGGAGTGCGTAGTGTAAAATGGGTATGAAGAAGGGTAAAAAAAAGAAAATTTAGTAGGGCTGGGTGAGGTAGAAAAAGAAAAAGAAATATTGTGAAAAGGTGAAAAGGGAAAAAATAAAAGACCACGCCCAACTTGAATGTGCAATAAAACAATAAAAGGGAGAAATAAGGATGGAATAAAAGGAAATTGGCTAGTAAGTGAGACACCAAGGTTAGTGTAGTGCCAAGGAGGCTTAGTCACTTTAAATGTCCATAAATATCATACCATCCCCTAAATCTACATTTCAAGACGAGAAAAGTCCTATAGTGATCCTAACTTGACTATTGAACACTAAGGTAAAGACAATAAGGGCAAGCATATGGTATTTAACATGAATTGGCTAGAAATTCTTTATTGAGTGTGTGTGTCTCTTTACCATCCCTAGATTAACATGTATAATTTCATATGAGTGAGTGGAACATACTTGTTGTGAGGCCACTTGAGTCAAATTTCTAGCTATCTACTTGTCTCGGGTAGTGTAATTTGTAAATATGAGTGATTGTCTGCTTCTAATGTAGTTGTCGTACCTTGATTCCTTTATGTCACATTTTTGTGCTTCATATTCTTACACAATTTGTTTTGAAAAGAGATATAAGAAGGCATGTTATGATTTGAACTTAATTGATGACTGATTGCCTTAAATATCTTAGATTCTCCTAGTTAGCTTTATTTTTTTGTTTTGATGTGTTTTTGTTGCTTGAGGACATGAAAACATTCTAAGTTGACGTTATTGATGTTATATAGAAATATAGCACTTTCGAAGCTTAAAATGAGGAAAAATACAGTTTTTGAGGTCTTTTTGTTGGTTTTGATCTGTTTTGGGTATGTTTTACGGAAAATGATAATTTGGATGATAAGTTCACGAAATTGGTGAAAAGGTGATTTTGGTTACTTTTGGGGTGATTATGGATGATTGGCATATTTTTTAGCTTGATCGTGATCAAAACATGTTCGACAATCACTGAAGAGCTGAAAAATTGACTTCCAGCACCTACTAAGTTAACCTACGGACCGCGGGTAGGACCTATGAACCGTAGGTGCGCAAAGTGGGTACAAGAAGTCCAAAATCCTTAGAGCTGACTTGCAGGAAAATTTTCATCATGTACCTGTGGTTGGTACCTGCGCCCGGAAGTGGACCGCAGGTACAACCCGCGGCCGACACCAAACTGCGAGTACGAGAAGCGGGTAGCCACCGTCCCTGATTTATTTTATTCTATTCGGGCTTAGGTTTTAGGGTTTTCTCTTGTACTATAAATACCCTTTATGTACTTTTTAGTAGAGTTTCGACTATTTTAATACTTTGAAACATATTTTGATTTCAAGATCCATCTTTGATCTTTGGATTTCATTGTATTGACTTAGCTTGATTATTCAGTTAATAGTTATGGGTTTTCTTTCATATTATCATTGTGATTTGATCTTTGCCTTCCAACATGAATGTTATTAATTTTTTCCCAATCATAAGCGGCTAAAACTCATAGCTAGGGTTGTGGAAACAGTGCCAAATTGACAAAGTAGGGGAAGTGCGATTGTTGACGGGAAACCAATACCCATGGCATGTATTGCTTTGTCTTCATTATAATATTTGTCTTATTAGCTCTAAATATAAGTATCCCACCTGGATATTACTACTTGTTGTAACAAAGGAGTAGCAAATAGGAAAAGATAAAGACAACAGTAATTTGGGGAGTTAATAGCCGATCTATTGTAGCACAATGGTATGTGTGAATGATTATTAGCCTTCAACTAATAACTTGAGACAAAAAGGTGATAGTTAATAGGGACAAGGGTAAGGGTTAGGAATGTGACATTCTGAGACTCAATAGGTAAAAAGAGAAATCCTTCTGCTTGTCCCAAAGACTGTAAGATGTACATAATTTATTAGTTCTACATGATAGGTATTGAGTGGGTTCAAAAACACACGTAAACCTATGGAGTTAAGATGCCAAGGGAAACACAATCCTAGTGTTCACTCATAACTGATTTCAACCAGAGTTAATATTTCTACTTGCTCGAGACTACAAAAAACAAATCCCTTCATTTACTTCCAAGTATTGCATGTAGACTACAACTGTTGATAACTGCAAACCACGTGTTCCTTTGGGATTCGACCCTAACCTTAATTAGGTTACTATATCTTGATAGATATTGTACCATCACTGAAAAGGAGGTGTTTCTTGGATGTCATCACATCCTGAGAATCAAAAGGTAAAAACTGAATCTGTCAGCTAGCCTAAAAGATTGTTGGTAGTAAATAACTTATCAGATTCTGGATGCAAGGTATGTAGTTGGTTCAGCAAAGCATGATAATCCTACTAAATTTAGAAGCTAGGGGGAACACAATCCTAGTGTTCACCGATGACTGATTACAACAAAAGTTTATATTAGCTACTTATTCTATACTGATAATACAATCCACCCATTTACTTTTCCAGTTTTGCTTGTTGAATTAAAGCAGCTAAGAGCTTCAATTCCATTTATTTCCTTGGGATTTGACCCCAACCTTTATTGGGTTACTATATTTTACAGCGACCGCACAATCTTCAAATTAAAGGCGTAGTTTAGGCGTTATCACCAATTCCTTGGGAAGCCTAGTGTTTTTGACCTAGGGATTTGAGAGAGCTTGATTGAGTGCTTTGATTTGTAAAAGCAATTGAAATAACCCTCTTTAGGTGTATTACGGATGTCGGTACTAAGTGGGGAAGGATGGAATTGATGCGAATACCCCCACTTAAAAGTGTAAAAAACAGTCACCCAGTCCTCATAGGTCACCTTATGACTCGTGCGGTCTGGCTACAAGTCATCTACAGTACTTGTAGTCTGAACGGTAGTTTGAGGGCCCCTCACTATTGACCCAACAAGTCACACACGACCACTCATGAGGTGTATTTATGACATGTAGGGTCTTAGTCATTGTCAAGGGAAAAATATTTATGCACCATACTGGTTTGGTTATGGGAAGCACTTTACGACTCGTTTAGAGTCTTGATGACTCATTGGGTCTAGTCGTACTCAAAATAGATACTTGGAGAACCTCACTAGTCTCCCTACGATTGGGGTCCTACGACCCATATGGACACCTTACAATTTATAAGGTAAGTTATGGTCATTGTGGTCTAAGCAAAAAGCTCAAAAACAAGAAATTTTCCAAAGACCAAAATCCAGGGTGTTATATTCTCCCCACCCCTCACCCCTAGGATTATTCATCCCTGAATGATAAGTTAACATATCCATTAGTACGATTTAACACAAAAACGCAACAACAATTACATTTAACAAAGACATAAAACAATGATATTAAGGAATACACATACCTTAAGTGTGATTATCCAAAGCGGGAAACAAGAATGGACATTTGGACTTCATGTTCTATTCAGCTTCCCAAGTAGATTTTTCAAATTTATGATTCCTCCATAGAACCTTCAACGAAGTCATATCCTTAGTTCGTAAATGACGGACTTGCATATCCAAAATATCAATGGGACTTCCTCATAAGATAAGATATCTTAAACATCAACACTCTCCAAATGAACAACCAAGGAAGGATCACCCACTCATTTCTTCAACATTGAAACATGGAACACTAGATGGATAGAACCTAAATTTAAAGGCAAATCCAACTCATAAACCACATTGCCCACTTTTCTCAAAATCAAGTATGGACTAACATATTGGGGATTGATCTTCCCCATCTTTCCAAATGTCATCACCTTTCTGATGGGAGACACCTTTAAGAACACCCAATCACCAACATTAAACTCTAGTTCACTATGCCTTACATCCGCATAGGACTTTTGGCGACTTTGAGTTGTCTTATGTCTATCCTAGATCACCTTCACCTTTTCCATGTCATGATGAACTAAGTCAGGACCAAACAATCTAGCCTCACCAACTTTGAACCACCTAATAAGGTCTCCTACCATACAAACCCTCAAACAGAACCATCTGAATACTAGAATGATAGGTTTTATTATATGCAAACTCTATAAGAGGCAAATGATCAACCGAACTACCACCAAAGAAATCACACATGCCCTTGGCATATATTTTAAAGTATTAATGGTCCTTTCCACTTGTCCACCCTTCTGAGGGTGGAAAAAGATGCTAAGGTTTACCTTACTTCCTAAACCCCTCTGAAAAGATCACCAAAAGTGCGATAAGAATTGTGTGCCTCAGTCAGATATGATAGAAATAGGTGCACCATGCAACTTGATGATCTACTAAATAAAAAGCTTAGCATAATTCTCCGCATAATAATTAGTCCTCACTAGTAAGAAGTGAGCAGACTTGGGCATTCTATCCATGATGACCTAAATAGAATAAAACTGACTTTGATATAGCGGAAGACCAGTAACAATGTCCTTATTAGTTACTTCCACATAGGTAATTCAATCTCAAGAGACAAACCACCAGACCTTAAGTGCTCTGATGTTCCTTAGAAATATGGCATATTTGATACTTAAAATAGGGAATTTATATTTGGACTAAGGTTATTTTGATAGATATAATCTGTTTGTTGCATGAGTGCAGTAAATCAAGCAAAAAGTGGCTTGAGCTAAAAACTAGAAGAAAGGTCTTCCGAAAATCTGAGGTACTAGTAAGGCTACGAGTTGTTAAGATGCTATACGACTCATAGCCCAACTTGTAAGAAGAACAGTGCTTACTAGTTGAGTTGAAGAGCTAAGTAAAGGATGACCACAACAAATAAAGAGTGGCCACGAGTTGTAGTGTGAAGCCGAAATGACCATAATAAGATATGCTAAGGTCCATAATTGAATTCATACAACACTACGAGTCGTAAGGACTGACTACGACTCGTAGTGAGCAATCATAATGACACTAGTGTGCAAGGTCCTGAAGTTTGAGGATCAAGTGATAACGAGTGAATACCACAAATCATAAAGATTGACTACAACTCATGGTGATGAATCATAATGACAATAGAAGATTGAAGCCCTGAAGATGAAAGTTCACTGGAATACCTACCACTACCAGCATACGACTCGTAAGGAGACCTTTTGAGTCGTAATAATTGCAGACTTACTTTTCCTATTCCATTTTTATTAGGATTTCTTTATTATTTTAAGATACTATAAATACCTTAGGGTTATTCCTTTATTAGGTTATGCACTTTTACATTAATTTGGATATTTTTCACATACTTTTATCATTGATATTTTGTTCTTGAGGTTTTGGTTTCTAATTAAATTGGAGATTTTAGATTTTATTCTTTCATTGTTGTGCAATTAATTGCATGCCTTCTTAATTGATTAGCATGTATTATTGCATTAACATGAGCGGCTAAATTCCTTGACTAGGGTTGTGGAAACCTTGGTGGATTAGCTATTTAAAAAAGTGGGAGATTTATCTATTCTACTGTAATTGTGTGTATGCAATATTCTTCATGTTAATTAAAGCCAAGCTACTGCAGAAGCTTAGGAATTACCTATATTTGAGAACATCCTCACAGGGGAGTTTGAGACTGGGAAAATAAGGTTACAATAGTGATTCGAGGCTATCAACCCTTATCTTATCAACTCGAGAATCAAAAGGTGAGAGTTTCACTGAGGTTATACCTAAGGGACAGTAAGGAGATGCCCTAAAACTCACAAGGTAAAGGATGAGATCTATCAAAATGTTCACAAGATAGTTGCAATTACATAGCTTGTCAACTTTGCATGCAGAGCAGTAGGTTAGGTGGATTGAACATGAGAATCTTACATAGTTGTGAAATCAGGGGGAACACAGTCCTAGTGTTCATCTTCCATTGTTTACAAACTCAAGAATTCAACTTCTCTACTTGTTACTATTGACTTTCAAATTCCCCCCATTTACTTTTTTGTACAACTCATGAATTTAGTCAAATTTGATATACTGTTCAGCGAATTCCTTGGGGATTCGACCCCAACCTGAGTTAGGTTACTATATTTGGCATCAACCACAACATACTTCTGTGGAGATTAGTTTTGGGAGACATCATGCTCCACCTTCACTTGTTGATAAACTATAAACTTGGCTACTAAACTGGCCACATCCCTCATCTTGTCCCACCAATAGATCTCTTTCAAATTATGGTACATTATTATTGAAATGAGATGAATAGTATACCTCAACTCGTGAGCCTCAGCCAAGATCCTCTCTCACAACCCATCAACATTGAAACACGTAATCAACCTTGGTACCTCAAGATACCATCTCCACCAAGCTTAGAAGCCATGACCTTCTGTTGACCAATATCATCCTTAATCTACATCAAGACAGGATCCAAAACCTATTTCTCCTTTACCTCAGCACCAAGAGATGACTTCACTACCTCTTGCACAATCACACCTCCCTACTTAGAGTCCAAAAAAAACTCCAAGATTATCCAAATGGTCAATATCCTTAACCAAACCTAGCTTCTTCTTATCAAATTGAGATAAGCTTCCCTTGCACAACCTACTAAGAGCGTCAGCAAGAACATTAGCTTTAAATGGGTGATAAAGGAGACTCATATCATAATTCTTGAGAACCTCAAGCCAACTCTTTTTCCTAAGATTCAACTCCTTTTGGGTGAACATATACTGCAGGCACTTATGATTCGAATATATATATATCAAAATAAACTCCATACAAGCAATGTCACCAAAGCTTCAAACAAAAAACCACTACTAGAAACTCCAAATCTTGAGTCAAATAATTCTTCTCATACACCTTAAGTTTCCTAGATTCATATGCCACAACCTTACTATAATGCATCAATACACAACCCAGTCCCACTCTAAATGTATCACAATAAACAACAAAGCCATTAGTACCCTCAGGTAGGATTAAAATCAGAGCTAAAATCAACTTATTCTTCAACTTCTCAAAACTACCCTCACAAGCATCGGACCAACGAAACTTTAATTTTTTCTAAGTCAACTTAGTCAAGGGTGTAGCGATCGAAGAGAAAATCTCCAAAAACCACTTATAATACCTAGATAAACCCAAAAACTCTGAATACCGGTTGGAGTCATGGGTCTAAGCCACTTCTTAACCGACTCAACCTTGTGTGGATCCACCATGATTTCCTCACTAGAAACAACATGACTAAGGAAGGTCACAGCAATCAATCGAAACTCACACTTCGAGAAGTTAGCATACAAATACTTATCCATAAGAGTCTGCAATGCCATACAAAGGTTATTGGCATGATCCATCTCACTCTTGAAGTATACCAAGATGTGATCAATAAACAAATTAACGAATAAGTCCAAAAACTAATGAAACACCAGGTTCATAAGATCCATGAACGTTGTCAGAGAATTAGTCAACCCAAAATACATGACTAAAAACTCGTAGTGACCATACTTGGTACAAAAAATGATCTTAGGGATATCCACCATCCTAATATTCAATTAATGATAACCCGACCAAAGGTCAATCTTAGAAAAGTACTTAGCACCCTGAACTTGGACGAAAAGGTCATCAATCCTAGGAACAGGATACTTATTCTTCATAGTTGCCTTATTCAACTACCAATAGTCTATACACATTCGGAGGGAACCATCCTTCTTATGCATGAAAAGAATAGGAGCACCCTATAGAGAAACACTAGCATGAATAAAACCCTTATCAAGAAGGTCTTTCAATTACTTATTTAGTTCCTTCAACTCAACTGGAGCCATTCTATATAGAGGGATAGAGATAGAATGGGTATCCAAAAAAATATCAATCCTAAAGTCTATTTCTCTAATGGGAGAAATACCAGGAAGATCATCGGGAAATACTTTAAGGAACTCATTGACAATAGGGATAGATTGCAAAGAAGGGCCCTCAAAATTAGAATCCTTAATCCAAACTAGATGATATAAACATCCCTTGAAAATAAATTTTTGGGCACTAATATAAGAAATAAACCTTTCCTTACTCACTAGGGTACTCCCATCCCACACAATCACTGGTTTATTTAGGAATTGAAAACTGACCCTTCAGGTTCTATAATTAAGAGACGCATAGCACAAATGGAGATAATAAATACATAATATCACATAAAAATCTAACATACCAAACTCTATTACATCCACCAATGTCTTCTTATTACAGATAGATACCACATAACCCCTATAAACCCTCCTAGCCATAACATAGTCACCCACTGAGTAGATATAAAAAAAGGATCAGAAATATATTCAGGACCAAAATCAAAATGAATATCTAAATAAGGGGTCACATACGAAAGAGTAGACCCTGGATCAAGCAGACAATATACTTCATGAGAGAAAAGCTGTAACATACCAGTGACTATATCTAGAGAAGCCTCAGATTCCTGACAGATGGTAGGAGCATACAGATGATTTGACCAGTGTCGGTACCAAAAGTAGCACCCTTTGGTGCTGGATCTAAAGACGTAGTGATGTTGGGCGTAGTTATACGTCTAAGCACCATAACTTACCCATGTTTTAACTAAGTTTTGAGGATAAAATACATAATTCTTGCACTTTTAGTCTATTTTTAGTTAAGTGAGCTGACCTATGTGATTAGCATGCTTTTCAGGTACTAATGAGGAAAATTACAGCATTTTGGGGACCTGTGGACAGCAAAGGAAAACTTCACATAAAAAGAAAAGCAGCTTTTGGACTGAATGTGATGGATGGAAACTTTTCCCGGGCAAACTCAATACTTTTAAATAGTTAAGGATGCAGTAGCAATTTATTAGAGAAGGATGTTATTAAAAGCATTATTGCTGATTTTTAGGGATTATTGGACATTCTGTATTATTTTGAAAACAAGAGAAAGCGGCTTAGCTTGAGGACAGAGAGAGAGAAACGTGTTTTCTCTTAATTTCGCTAGTCACCTTCATCACCAAGATCGTTCTAAGTTTTGGTATGATGAATATTTCTATGTTGATTTCTGTTTTATTCATGAGTAGCTAAGTTTATCTGTTAGGGTTATAGAAACCTTGTAGTATACTCTCTATTGCTATGGGTTTTTGAATTTATGATGTGTTAATCCACTTATATCATTACTCTCTTTATTTTGATTGAATTCTCATGGTTGCAAACAGAGGGAATGCGCCATTATAGCAATAACTTGTTCGGTAGAAAAGTTACTGTTTGGAAAAGAGAGTGTGACGAGAAAATAGGGTTTCTAACCTCTATTTTACACGTTAATGCCCTAGCAGGATTAACTTCTTGGAGAGTTCGTACAATTTGTTGCACACTTTGGATTCGAAAGAACTAAGGTGAATAAATCCTTAATGGTTGAAAAACATTTGGATTTAGAATTAGAATACGTCTATCTATAAGTGCATGCCTGTATAAAATCCGTATTACTCATAGTTAATAGAGAAGTAGAAGCTACAAGGTGGACATAACCCTAACTTGTCATTCTCTGTGATCAAATATTATTACACATATCATCTCATTATTACTCTGATAATATTATTGTGCACTTAAACCAAACCCCCCTTATCTTGGAACCTTCGACCAACAGTCTAATAATAATCGCAATACTTAGTGATCATAGTATTCCCTGTGGGATTCGACACCCAACCCAGTTGGGTTCTATATTTGACAGAGACCGCTTGCACTTTCTAACGAGAGTTGTAATTTGGGCGTATCACGTAGCAATCGGAATCTTATTATCCCAAGTAGAGATATTGTCTATAGGAAAATTCCTCTAAATATGGCTAGGTTGGCCACATCTAAAATAGTTATTTCTTCCCTCATCACAAAACCATGGTGTAACTTTCCATAAAATCTACAAAGAGGATACAATTGAGCTGAGTAGGCCCCACTGTCCTGAGATTGGTCACTTATTCCTCAAACCTATTGTCGCACTGAACAACAATTATCAGATGAATTAGGATATGGAGCACTATCCATAGAATAACAAGCCAATTTCTTCCCACTTTTTCTTAGACCATTGCCTTCCAACTCTACCTCTATTCTAATGGCCTTCACCCTGCTCGTAATACCTGAATTTCTTACTATGCTTTCCCTATTTCAGTTTGTTTCCTCTTTTCATCCTCAACCTACTGCATATATATTTCCTCTATGATCAAATATTATTACACATATCATCTTATTGTTACACTGATAATATTATTATGCACTTAAACCAAACCCCCCTTATCTTGGAACCTTCGACCAACAGTCTAATCATAATCACAATACTTAGTGATCATAGTATTCCCTGTGGGATTCGACACCCAACCTAGTTGGGTTCTATATTTGACAGCGACTGCTTGCACTTTCTAACGAGAGTTGTAATTTAGGCGTATCAAATTTTGGCGCCGTTGCCCGGGAATACGGTTGTCAACTAAGTTTGTGATAATTAATAGACCCTCTGGTCAAAGATTCTCAAATTTTACTTTTTGTTTGTTGTTGTTGTTTTGCTCAGGTTTAGTGGAGTGCATGCCAAATACACGATGATCTGGTCAGCCATTATTACCTATAAATCCTGAACCACATCTCATTGGCAGAATGGATGCACAACGAGACCTTGAAAGGATGGCTATCAACAGGAGCAGGCTAGATTAGCTGCATTGGATCTTGCGCAAGTTAATCACCAGAATACTGATAACCTAGGTCGAGTACCAAATCTTGATGATGAGGACCTGGGTGATGATGAGTTATTAAATCCAAGGCATGCAGATGATGTGGTTGCACCAGTGAACAGGAATGTCAACAGAGATCGTCAAGCTAAGATGAGACCCGAACGCCGAGCTATGCAAGTTGCTTTTGATGATGATGATGACGACTTGGATGGGGCTGGTGCCACAGAGGCTATTATTCTTTCGCCCTTGGCACCCGAAGCCAAGTTCAATATCACTAGCACCATGATCCAGCTATTGCAACTCAAAGGGTTATTTGGTGGACTTGCAGGCGACGATCCGAATATGCATCTGATTAATTTTATCTCAACATGCAAATCATTTGACAATCCAGGGGATGGACAGAATGCGATCCGACTGCGCTTATTTCCATTGTCTCTATCTGGAGAGGCAACTCTATGGTTAAACAGGCTAACTCCTGACTCTATTACCAATTGGAGGCAACCAAAAGAAGCTTTCCTAGAAAGATTCTTTCCGCTATCCAAGAGAGCACAACTAAGAGATGAGATAAGCAATTTTAGACAGCTTCCAACTGAAGCTCTCCATGAGATATGGGAGAGGTTCAAGAAGAAGCTTATGCGGTGCCCAAATCATCAGATGACCAATGTCCACTTGATGGAAATATTATATAGGGCTTTGAACTCGGTCACTAAGCCAGTGGCTGATAATGCTGCAGGTGGGTCATTCATGGACATTACTTTTATTGAGGCATGTGATATGCTGGATCGTATGATAGAGCAGAGTAGAGCTTGGCATACCAGGGATTCTGAGGTAGCAAGCTCTACTGTATCTACTGGCATGACAGCAGAACAGAGGCGAAGAGAAGAGGAACGTGACCAGGATATGGCTCACATGAAAATGCAGATGGACCTTCTTACAAAGCATTTATTATCAGGGAAGACAGAAAAGGTCAAAGCTGTTGTATCACAGGGAAGAGATGACTCTGATTCTGAGAGGGAAGCAAATTACTTAAATAATCAGGGGGTTTTCGAGCCAATGTCCAAGGAAACCAAGGTAGGAACTATTATAAAAAATTTGGATACAAGGACCGAGACCAAGGGAATTGGAAGAATAAGAATGAAAGGAGCGGTTTGTATGTCCCTCCTGAAAATCGTGAAGCTGTTGCACCTAGCTCTGGGAAGATGTCCATGGAGGACATAATGGCCAAGCTTTTGAAAGGAGTGGAGGCAACCAACACGGGAGTAGCTGAGGTAAAAAATAATTTGTCCTCAATGAATCAATTGGTTGACTCGTATTCCACTTCAATAAAATAGTTGGAACAACAAATAAGTCAACTATCGGCGGAATTCAATCAAACAAAAGTTGGCACTTTACCTAGTGACACTATGTAAAATCCAAGAAAAGATGGATCATGTTTGGCTATTACCACCAGGAGTGGTAAGGTGTTGGAAAACCCATCCAAGGGCAAGCCTGTGGTTCATAATATAGAAGAGAATGTTATTGAAGCAGATTGTAATGATTCTGTAGAAGTTGAAGATCAGGATGAGAACGTTCATGATACTACACCTAGATGCCAGTAGTCTGAAAAGATTGATAATGGGAAGCACAATAAAAGAAAGTGGTGGAGAAAACTCTTCCAAATCCACCACCACCTTTTTCTCAGAGACTGAAGAAGAAGGCTAATGACACGAGGCTCAGTAAATTCATGACCATGCTGAAGCAGCTGACTATTAATGTGCCTTTGGTGGAGGCACTGGAGCAAATGCCAGGGTACGCCAAATTTATGAAGGACCTTTTGACAAAGAAAAGGGCAGCGAGCTATGAACTGGCAGATAATTTTCATCATTACAGTGCAATTGCCACAAGGTCTTTAGCACAGAAGAACGCAGATCCGGGTGCTTTCACTATTCCTTGCACAATTGGATCTTTAGATTTTGCTAAGGCGTTATGCCATTTGGGGGCTAGCATTAATTTGATGCCACTAGCCATTTATAGATAGTTGGGGTTGGGGGATCCTACACCAACCAACATGCGGCTTGTAATGGCAGATAGGTCGGTAAAATGACCTATTGGTACATTATATGATGTATCAGTGAAGGTTTCTACCTTCATTTTTCCTGCATACTTTGTTATTTTGGATTGCGAGGTGGATTTTGAGGTGCCCATAATCTTGGGTCAACCTTTCCTCGCAATAGAAAGTGTGCTTATTGATTTACGAGCAAATGAGCTTTTATTTCGGATGAATGATGAAGTGGTACGTTTTGATGTATGCAAATCAATGAAGCAGCCCAAAGATATGAATGCGTTCTCTATAGTTGATGTTTGTTATGATGATGAGCAGGAATTATCTTTAGAGAAGCAGCTTACTGTTGAGCCATTGGCTGTTGTGCTTTTGGACTTTGATCGTGAGGATGTTAAAGAGTACGAAGAAACTATCTGTGCTTTGACAGGAATGGGGTCGTATTCTTATGCCCCCAAGAAGCTGGACCTTGACCTTAAGAATCGACCTTCACCACCAGCGAAGCCATCCATTGAAGAGCCACCGGTGCTAGAATTGAAAGAGCTACCCAGTCATCTAAGGTATATGTTCTTAGGTAGTGGAAATACACTGCCGGTTATTATTGCTGCTGATTTAGGTAAACAACAGGTAGAGGCTCTCATCTCTCTTCTGAAGAGGTACAAGAGAGCTATTGGTTAGACTATTGCTGATATAATTGGTATCCCTCCTGGCATATGTATGCATAAGATTCAGCTAGAGAAAGATTGCGTACCCACTATTGAGCATCAACGTCGTTTCAACCCACCTATGCAAGAGGTGGTGAAGAAAGAAATCATAAAGTGGTTAGATGCAGGGGTGGTGTATCCAATCTCAGACAGTAAATGGGTGAGTCCTGTACAATGTGTGCCCAAAAAAGGGGGCATGACAGTAGTAGCAAACGAGAAGAATGAGCTAATTCCACTTAGGCCTGTTACAGGGTAGAGGGTGTGTATGGATTACCAGAAGCTAAACTAGTGGACGCTAAATGATCACTTACCAATGCCATTCATGGATCAAATGCTTGATCGATTGGTAGGGAAGGGATGGTTCTGTTTCTTGGATGGTTATTCTGGATATAATCAGATTTTTATTGCTCCTGAAGATCAGGAGAAGACCACTTTTACATGCCCATATGGTACTTTTGCATTCAAACGAATGCCATTTGGGCTATGCAATGCACCTGCCACTTTTCAGCGGTGTATGATGTCCATTTTCTCTGATATGGTTGAAGACACCTTGGAGGTGTTTATGGATGACTTTTCGGTTATAGGTGAGTCATTTGAGTTATGCTTGGCAAATCTGAGTATGGCTTTGCAGCGATGTGTTGAATTCAATCTGGTGCTAAATTGGGAAAAGTGCCATTTTATGGTTAAGGAGGGCATTGTTCTCGGGCATAAAATCTCTGGAAAGGGAATTGAAGTTGATCGATCCAAGATTGAAGTTATCGAGAGACTACCACCTCCAATTTCTGTGAAGGGGGTTCATAGTTTTCTCGGTCATGCTGGTTTTTATCGGAGGTTTATTAAAGACTTCTCCAAGATTGCAAACCCATTATGCAAACTTTTG